>NC_091016.1:46808921-47117070 GCF_041296385.1 Aphelocoma coerulescens
TTTATCAAGGTATTCTTTGCTAAAAATTCCTTCTACTTCATACTGCTTAAATAAAAAAATGTTTGCTTTAGAAGTTAGTGAAGTAGATAAGATTAAGAGTGGCATCTTTAGAAATCTGGTTGAGTAGGGGAGAGGAGGCTAAATGCCAGTGCTAAGGTACCCTTCTGCAGTCCCAGCAAGGATGAAAAATTTGGCGTAATTAGTGTTCAAGGACACCTTCTATGATGAGTCTCACCAAAGTAGTGGCGCATAGGTGTGTCTGAGCTAGCTGAACTCCGAAGTTCACGGAATGTAGGGATGCTGTTTGGCATGTGCTACTCGAGTAGGTAAAGCAGCCCCTGTCATCTTTGCTGTTACTCTGAGTGCCAGGTGCCTGTGCCCTGCAGTCCTGGCCTGGAGTGTGGGCACAGCCTCACTTGCTGTGCTGTCTCTGGCTGCACTGTGTAAACCCCCTCCATCCATCCGGATCCCTAGAGAACAGAATTGTGCAATTCCTTACCTCTGGCACCAAGTCAGTAATACCTGTTTATGGTCACGTTCATTTTAGGAATTGCATTTATAGGTCTACAAGTTAAAGTTAGATGTGGAGTTTAAAGACTGGCAATTTTTTATCAACAGACTTTATCACCATTCTACCAGCACTGTCTCTGTGGTTTGGTATGTTTATGGGGGATGGCCTGACCATAAGGTGGCTCCTCATTTTACTACAGTAAAAATGAGGTGGCTCCTCATTTTACTACAGTTACTGTAGTTCCCTAGAGGAAATACAAACTTAACCATTATCAGTGTCAAAATAATGAGGGACATTCACAGCAAAGAGTACGAAGTGCAGGGTCAGAAATTACTGTGTTTCCTGTTGGCATTCACGTCTACCAGCAAACGTAGAAAGAGACTTTATCCAGCTGTTTTCTTGGTGCCCCTCTGAAGTTCTCAAACAGTTAAAAATAGACAACTGACAGCCAGTTCCTGTTGGGTTGAACTCGATAAAAATTAACAATCACAAATAATCAGTAACTCTCAAAAGAAGATTGGGTTTTTGTTTTGGTTTTTTTTTTTCACAAAGTAGTATACCATATATTTATTTGTCCTTTTTAATTTCTGCCACAGCATTTTTAAAGTGTTTTCATCTTCAGCGATAAATGAGGTTACTACTTTGAAGAGTAAACTGAATAAACTCAGAGGTGAGGTTCAAGGAAAAAAAACATCAAATAATGGCACACCTCAAGACTGCATTATTTCAGCAGCTTATCAGTAAATGAAGGTGTTTTCTCTAAAGTTCATGTGTTTGTAAGCCCCTTACAAGGACAAGAGGCTAAGCAGAGAAACTATTTTTGTTTGTGGAACCTTTTCAGAATGAATTCTGTAGATTTTCAGTTCACTGAGGGTGGCCTTTATTAAGCAGGTAGTACTACCACTGCCTGAAGATTGGAAGTTCCCAGGTCCTCTTGCCATAGGTCAGTCATAGAGCAAACAAGTCTTCAGTGTTGATTCTAGTTTGCTTTTATACTCACGTGAAAACGAAACCCCATCTTTTGTATCCAGGCCTTTTTAATGTCGTGACAGATGTATCAGTCTGTAGAGCAGTGTTTTAAAGGGATTTTTTTTAATTGAAGTTATTTCAGTAAAACAGCAGGTTGAGTGGGCAAGAGTGTTACAGGAAATGTGTTAATACATGATAAAGATACTGGGATCACTGTTTCAGAGGCTCACTGTGTTATGCGCATTAGAAACCCACAATGAAATGTTCATGTAATATTTGTCTTGTTAGTTTCTACACCTTTCCAATTATGATTTCCAGACAAGGTGGTTTTCATGAGAGGAAGACTGTACCTTGAGCAGTTCAGAGGTAGTGAAATAACAAGATACTGCAGATCACTCCTACGTCTGTGCCTTTTCATAGAGCACAGCCTTTTTAAGGTCTTGACCTCAGATACGGGGTAAAACATTGTGAATTTGTGATGCAGGGGGCACAGTTTATTTTTTAGCCTATCTGCTAACCAAAAGTTCATCAAAAGAATCATCAAAAGTTCGAACATCGTTACCATTTTGGAGATGTTACTGCATATTAATTGCTGTGGCAAATTCCATGTCTTGTTTTTAGGGTGCAATTTGGAGACCTTCACATGCATACTGCTCTAATAAATCTCTGGATCATTTTCATGATCTTTCATGAAGAGTGGATCCAGTACTGCTGAGGGGGCCACAAGGCCATTGCTTGTATGCCCTTGTGTGACTTTTCCTATATAACCTTAGTGATAAGATAATTTTGATTCTTTCCCTGAAAGGCAACGAATGAAGCAGATCTTCAGCTTTGTTTCTGAGAGAAAATAGGAAACGTATTCCAATGTGGACTGAAAGAAGATAAATAATAACAATAATGTCAGAGCTTTGAACCTTGTCCTGAACAGATGACTAAAAATTACTTTGGACTTTTATATGAGGCAAGAAGAGGAGACAACCCTAAACAAGAACAGCCCTGTCAAGCCCATGCTGTGTTGACAAGAAGTTCATCAGAGACTGTAGGCTGGAATTCTAAGTGAAGAAAATTGAAATTATCTCGGTCCTTGAAGAACTGGTTTACCATATCTTCCTGTTATCTTAAGCAAGCTTGTTAATTTCTCTGTTGGAAATGTTTCCCTTCTTCGGCCTAATTTGAATTTCTTGTTCTTTTATTCTAAGGTTCTGCCCTGCCCCCTTCCATGCTGTCTTGCATTTCATAGACAAATGCTCCCTTCATTAGGATGGTGAGGTGGCACAGGTCGTTCTTGGTACAGAAAGACAACAAGCAAGACTTCAGGTCTAGATCAGGATGTTCAAGTGTACACTATTTAGAAAGCCTGTTTTACATACACATGACTCCATATGAGCAGATGGAAGAGAAATATTTTAATAGTGAGGGCATAAATCTAACATCTGGAACACCTGGTTTTGAGATGCTTCTTTCATTGCTGATGATCTGTGCAGTTTTGGGCAAGACCCCCGCAGCCAAATCCACAAAGTACCACCATCACCTGAAGTTATGTATCAAAATACGGAGTGTGGTCACCTAGGTTTTCATCAAAATAATCGTTTTTATGGTCTTCGAGAAAAGAAAACACCATAGCCTTACTGTCTTTTGTTGCTTTCAAGCAACAACATCAGCAAAAAAGAAAACCCCTGGTACCCAGAGACAATACACCTGCCTGAGTGCAGAAGGGAAAGCACTGATTGATAAATCCGCATCTTTCCACCACACCCACAGTAACCAGCTGGGCAGCTTGGCTGCTTGGGTCCATCTCTTGGACGTGTTTCTCCCTGTTTCCACATACATAGCATGTATGGCTGTAACTTTGCCTTTTGCATTCCCCAGCTACCCATAATGAGAGCTACTCTTACTCAAGTACCTTTGGCGCTCTTGTTGTGCATCTTTGTCCCTCAGTTTCCTGTCAGTGAAATGAGGCTAACAGGAGAGCCCCAGTGGAGTGTAATCTGTGGATGGCTGCATTCGAGTCTGTAGAGTGCTCAAGCAGTACAATGCTGAGTGCGCTCCGGGTATCATCCCAATGTCCAAGTGTCTCATGATCATGAATGTACTTAAGAATAAAGCATGAAAGCAAAACAAAATACCTTTGACTTCTTGCTTAGTCAAACCCATAATACAAAGAGTTTGCAGAATCTTGTCGGCCAGCTGAGTCCTAGTCTCAAACCAGATCACCTGAGGGGGTACCTACCAGTAGTGCTGTCTCAAGGGATGGCCATCTCAAGAAATGATGGGCACAAGTAACACCTTGGAAGATTCTGGTTGGATGCAAGAGAAAATTTTTTTACAGGGAGGATAGCAGCCGTTGGAATAATCTCCCCAGAGAAATGGTGGATTCTCCAATTTTGGACACCTTTAAGGTTCAGCTGGACAGCATACTAGCCCACGTCTAGACCTTGCTTTTACCAAAAAGGGTTGGACTAGATGGGTTTTGCAATCCCTTTCAATCTGGTATTCTATGATTGTGTTCATAACAGTCTGAATCCTGCAGGCTCCTTGGGGATGGACTGAGCTGCATTCCAGTTTTTCACAGTTGGTAAGTCCAAGGAGAGGCGAAGGGACAGAGATGCAGTTTTGGGAAACAGCACTGCTTTGTCTCTGCCAGTGAAATGTAGATGTGGGGAGCACTGACAGCACTTGAGACCTGGGAGGACCAAGAAAAAAATGGAATTATATTGAGGATCTGGTTGGCAGGAGTGAGATTTCCTCTGCAATCACGTGAGGTTCACATTGTTCAACTCTCAGCATAACATACAATTTTTAAAACTGAAATGCCTTAAAATAATTAACTTTGAAGCAAGAACAACAGTTTTTGCAGCTTCAGGCCTGTAGTTGTGAATGGTTACATTTGGGATGCCAATTTTTCAGTGAGCTTTCAGTTTGCTTTGGAAGGAGAGAGATAAATGCCATTTGTGAGAGACAACTTTGGGTTTCTCAAGCAAGAACCAGAGTTAGCAGGTAGATGCAAAACAAAATCACCTCATCAGCCATATCACTAATCTCAGCAAAATCCAGCATTAACCAGTTTGTCCCTGGTCACACTCAACCACAAGACAGCTGGCAACCAAACGCTTTTGGCCAACAGAGGTATAGTGGAAGGTGGAGAAGTGGGGATTTACCTCCTCAGTCAAGACACTTCCAAAAATTTATCTTGGTGAAGTAAAGAACTATGTTTTATTAGTTGTCATGTACCTCACAATGATAATAATAAATTATATTGATTAAGTAGGACTTTCACCTGCTCTGGATTTGTCTTCAGACTTCCTTGTTTGAAGGAACCTTAAAGTGAATGATTTCCACTCTGGCAAGCACCTGGTTTAAAACAAAGGTGCAGCGAATGAATGAAATAGTCAAACACCTGACTCTTTTTAGGAGAGAAGCAGTAAATAATGTTGCCTTAGAGTACTTTCTCCCTTGTCATGCCTTCCCCCTTGCAGTTTGCTGTCACTAATCACTGTGAGTCAGAATGTGCACATGGAAGTATCCTTCCATTCAGTGGGGCTGCTCATGTGAGTAGTTTGTAAAGCACTCAATCATGGCAATCAAGCCCTGTGGTATTAGACTCATTTTGGCTATAAATTCCCCAGGCAAGGACTTACATTCTTGTCAGTAAAACACTGCAATTCTGGTGCAGTGCTTTCATTGTTTTACTTTTTTTTCCTCCCCACAGCTTCTCATTTCTTCTCACCCTTTGCTTCACACATGCACAGAGCACTAAGAGACTCAGAGAAGCAGCAGCTTTGACAAGCAATGCTAACATGCCTTCCTGCTCTGAGCAATTCCTTTGGGTGATTTAGCAATGTCACTCTGGCTCTCAGCATTTCTTTCAAGTCAGGAGCCTCACCACTTATAGCAGCTTGGGAAAGAGAGAGCCCAGGTGCAAAGGCAGGAAAAAAGTTCCATCAGTGGCTGGCAGCAACAGGAGACTCTGGTTGTGCTGGTGAGTCAGCTGAACCACTCGCTCCACTTGCTTATTCCAGCCACATACAGGCAAGTGCAGGCAGGGAAAATTCCTAGCTTTGATTGCGAGGAAAGGGCCTGCTTATGCCACCACAATAAACTCTGTTTTCCCAGAATGAAATATCACCAGGCATAATTGCCAAAATCCTGGGACGAAATACTCCTGCTTAACCCCTGACACATCTTGTTCTTTTCACTGGGAGAAAAGTAGTCATTTATGGTTTGGTGTTTTGTATTTTTGGTTTTTTTCTTTAAATTCAATTACCAGCTTTGATGTGTCTAAAATGGGAATAATGGCAGAGCATACAATATCTGCTGTCTGCACTGCTATCTATACACTTGCATATAAATAGCACTTTTGTTTCATGGGTTGGAGTAGAGGCTGAAGAGACATACTGACAGTGAAGCAGCTCTTTTCCTTTGTAGTGGATCTAATAGGCCTGCAGTATGAAAAATGCTGCTTGTGCTTTGCTTTTAGTGAAACTCACTCTGTGCAGAGGTCTAGCAAAGGGCAGAGGCCCCACTTAAATCCTGCTGAGCCTTTAGACAGGCTTTCCATGTTCCCCTACAGTAGGTACAAGGATTCAGACAGTTTTGCATTCTGTTCGTGGGTAAAGGCATGTAAATAATACCTTTATGACTCAGGTATGTCTTGAAATATGCAACCTGATGGCAGACAGTTCTACTTTATTGTGCAGATATTTGTTCTGAACCACATGGCTTGTAAGTCATGAAATATTAATGACCATGCAAATCTTCTCTTCTGTATCACAAGCTTTTCTGTGTTCCTGACCCCTGACTTCCTTTAATCATCTCCTGGGTGTGTGGTCTGTTACTATTCTGAGATATCTGGTGAACAGGGGCAAAGTAATTACTTGATCCCTGCCTGCTGCAAGAATCCTTTTGAAAAGAAAATGGATAACTTCAGAGACGCTTCCTCCTTGCATTAAAATCAGCCCCACCTGCTTGCTTCACACGATTTCTCTTTTGGTGGCCTGAATGCAGACCTGCAGTGTTCAGTGCTATTTTCATGACTGTAAAAACAGCATTTTTGGATCTCCTAAGTTGTCGCCTGCTCCTCCACAGATTAATTACAATTACTGGTCAGATGCTTTTTCCCCTTCTCTCTCTCTCTCCCCCCTACTGATTTTTTCTGAAGGCATCCTTATAAGTATGGGGTTTTATTGTGATTTATTACAGGAAGCCCCAATGATCTTTCAATGAGCAGCTGTAGGGCCTGTTAGTTAGTTAATCTTAGCCATCTCCCTGATAATTGGAGGCTGAATTAATGCCTGAAACATGATTTTTATTTTTTTTTAAAGAACCAGGGCATGTATTTTTGTCAGAAATCTCCTTTCCTTTCCCCACCTATTTTCTTACATCCCAGACACTAAGAATAAGGATGTTACCAATGTGGGGAAATATGGAAATGCTTCTTAGCTCCCTGCCAGACATAGGAGACGTCAGTGGTTTGGTGCTGTGCAGGTCTGACAGCCAAAGGAGAAGGAGATGTACAAGCAATATGGCTGGGGAAAGAGAAAACTAACCATGAAAATGTATTTCCCATATGGGAGCTTTTTCAGTAAACCAGTGTGATGGAGGTACAGACATGAGTAGGCAAGCTCATAGTGAGCTTGTAGTGACTGCCAGGAGCATGGTGTAACACAAGGGCAATAATGACCACACAGTTTAATACAAGGTTAATAAATGTTGACCTACAAGTTTCTGATTTCTGGAGCAATTTTGCCCAAGTTGCAGGAGTCAGCAATGCAGCACCAAAAACACTGCTTCTGAAATGGTGGGTTTATACAGATTAGGAGGTAGGGAAGACTAGCTAAGGTCAAAGCATTCGTTACCAGAGCAGAGAAAAAGAAGCTGGGATACCTCAGGTGTTTGCAATGTGCCATTTTGCAAAACCTGGGCTGACACATAGGAACCTTTCTGGGGCTCTGCTGTCCAGTCCTCAGTGTCTGCTATTTCTGAGGATCAGGTGGCAGCCTGGGAGGAATCCACACCCTGGATTTTAAAGGTGCAAAGAAAACCCACCTCACCCTTGATTTCATTCAGCAGCAGGTGCCTATGTGTCTTTGAGGACATAGGTGTCTTTCTTTCACACCTTTCTTGGAGTTTTCTTTCCCCTGAAATGACCTCGGTGACTTCCAGGCCCTGTGAGAAGGGCAGCCCCACAGCTTGGCTCACACAAATGGCAGTGGTGAAGCAAAGTTACTCAGTGGGTTAAAGCTTGGCAGCCTCCAACCTGGGCACCACCCACACCGTGACTATTCCCTGTGTAGGGAGCAGCAGTCCCCACACAGGGTGATGAAAAGCTGATGTGCCACCAGCTGGTGGGTGCTGTGGGAGTCATAGAGAGAGCGGATGGAGCAGAGAAGCCAGAACACCGCTCCTGACCAACCTGCAGCACTGTGGTGTCCCACCACAGGATGACTTACACGTGCCTAAATTATGGTAACAGGCCCTGGTGCAGGTCTGGCTGCCCTGTAGCCCGCAAAGGTGACAGTTGCTAACTCAGGTTTTGGAAGGAAGTGAGCTCTGGTCAGCTGAAAGGAGCAGTGAGTAATCCTCATCTACCTGTCTTTGTATCCAAGCTGTGAGTCATTCTAATGAGCAATACCAAAAGTGCTGACCTGCCCATCTCATGCTTCCTCACTTGAGACTCCAAGCTAACCTGCAGCCTTGGTGTGCCTCAGGGCTGCCTTTTGGGCAGAGGGGAACCTGGGACACTGGTTTTACTGCAAACTTTACCAATGGAATAAATGCTGTTGTAGGATGTGTGTGTGCCCAAACACTCAGTGTATATAATTAGGAAGCCTTCAGTGGGGTTTCTGTATTTGTCATTCCCTGCTGAAACTGCAGAATTGTTTTTGATTTAAAGAACATTTTCCTACTCCTTACCATCAAGATTTCAGTTGCACATCACTCTCTCTTCTGCACACCAACCTGGCCAGCTGTAGCTGCCTGGACTGGAGTGCAGCAATTGGGCAGAGGAGTGCCTGGGATTATTGCTGGTTTAGTCCATGTCTCCATGTTTCTGGGGACAGCAAAAGTATCCCTGCCTCTCCTGTCCTCCCTGCTCGACACTGTGCCCACACTGCAGGGTTGGATGTTGCCTGTCCTACCACTTCAAAAGGCTCCTCCTTTGAGTGCGAAGTCCTCAATGTCCTTGTTTGGGTTAAGCTCCATGTGTGGTACCAGCATGTTGGGGATGGTGAAAGCTGTTTGCCTCTGGTTTGAATGCAAGGCGTGGGCTGGCTTGGCTGCATGCAGAAAACTGCACTACTGGATGTTTTCAGCAGCTTCCCCTGGGTGCATGGCACTATTTAAAGTGAAAGCACTTTGATTTGGAAGAGGCGAGGATGAAGGTGAAGGCTAATAATGGAAGTTTATAAATGCAGCTGACATCCTAGCACCCTTTGTCTTTCATGTCGTCCTTCATTTACTCTCCTGGTGCTCTCTCTTTTAAAGCTCTGTTGTTTTCCCCCTGTGAACAAAGTGCTGCTGAGAGTAACTGAGGTGGCTGAGTTTGATCCATTTATGTGCCTATGGGTACAATGTGGGCTGTAATTTAACACTGAAATGTGTGAAAGATCCATGAAACCTCCAGGGTGAACTATGCTAAGGGACAGACTTTCACAATCTGTAGATTATACTCTATAATACATATATATATATTATAGGCTATATATATAGCTCATGACTAATAAGGAAACCCCTCTTATAGTTAATAGCTTCCAGTAGAGGCCCATCCGCATAACATTCCTATGTGGGTGGGTGGTGTTGGCAGCAGCAGTGCGATGCCTGACTCTGGTCCTGATCTGGGCTTCTCAGCTAGGCTCCTGCTCCTCGTCAGCTGCAGGACATGGACAGCAATAAGGGCAGTGCAGCCTACATTATGAAGAAATTCTGATACAAACAAGAACTGTTCTCCTCCTCTGTTATATGCCTGGGCTCTCCATGTAGGTGGCATGGTTGGATGGGAGTCCTTCAGACAGCAAAACTTGTGTGAGGTGAATGTGACTCATGCTGAACGTCCCTCAAAGCCCATGGCAGGTGAGGTAGGTGGTGAGATCCTGAATCCTTTTCTACGGCCTTGAAATAGGACCATCCTTCCTCTTCTGTCTCTGAAGCTTCTCTGTCCCTCCTGCCTCTGCTTTGCCAAGTGAAAGTCCATCTGGGAGGTGTAAAACAATGTACACACACAGCCAGCTGGTTTACACTGAAACCTCATGTATTTCACAGATAGGCTGACCTTCCCCAGTGCAGCTCACTCATTGCTCTTCAGTTCCCTAGGGCCTTCCTATCTCACAAGAGCAGGGGGAACTCCTCTGCCCCAAAATCCTCATCAAAAAGCACTTGCTCAGAGGTAGAAGAAGGCAAAACAGAGTGAGTTCTGCAGCTGAACTCATATTCAAGGAATTATTTCAAGCAGTCTATACATTGCTTCTACTTATAACTTATTATTAACAGTCTGAGAGGAAGAAAAATAATTCATTAAACAATCAGCAAGGCATTCATAAGACATTATTGAGATCAGGTCTCAGGGAAACACATGAGCCTTCACAAATATTAAGTTTTATCTACTCTGTTAAGTCATTTTACATAGGAAAGTGAAACTTAATCCAGCTGCTCTGTCTCTGTAGCTGCTGCTCAAGGGGAAACAAATTCAGATCCACCATAATCTGACTAATAGGTTCAATATCAGCTCCCTCTTATCAGAGGGAAAGGAGCAGTTTCATCTCAGTTTCTGAAGTCTGCCCCATGCTTATCTATTCCCTGGTGGACAGCTATCAGAGCAGACCAGTGAGAGGAGTCCTCTTCCAGGGGCTGGAAAATAAAATGCCTTGCTGTGAGACCCTTTCCCTTGCTGCAGGCAGTTAGCAGGTGCTTTCTTTTCCAGATGAGAGTGGCTCGTACTTGAAAAAAAAGTATGAAAAAGTGCAATTTCTCCCATAGCTCAAATCTGTATTCTTGGTTTAGCCAGCATGGAAGCAGTAAGGCACTGCTCGGTTTAATAGCTGCTCAGAAGGACCCTGCACTCCCTCCACTAAGGGACATCTGGTACACTTGCCTCTAACCAATGCTACTACATTGTGGTGGGATGAATTGGTTTTGTTAAGAAGCTGAAGCTCACCCCCATCCTCAATTCTCACCCCCACACATTGCTTTCTGAGCCTCTACCATTTGCTTGTGCTGTGCAGTGATGATCCTGTATGGGAAATGACTTTAAAAACATCATAAAGACATTTCTGGGAGCAGTGGAGTCTTCAAAGGAAAATTCTTGGGAAGCTGGAAATATAGTGGGAGGGAAAATATAATCTTTCTCTCATTTCAGATGAACTTCTGCCTTCCTTGAAATTCCTGTGAATTTCAAAGCCTTTGATAGTCATGAAACATCAGAGGAGCCTTTATGCTAAGCAAAAAGTGTGTGAAAGAAGCGCTGCTTCTGATCCCGCCAGGAGCTGCTGCACACCCCGTTCCTCTTCCTTATGTTTGTCTTCCCTCAGCTGATGCAGTCGATTTGCATTTGTCTGGGTGGTCGTGGCTGTGCCCTTACTCTGCTCTGTTGGATGACACCAGAGCAAAACACATTACAGGACTTGCCTGCATGGCCAGTGGCCACCCCCGCTGCTTGCCTGTGGGCCAGCCTCGCTGATCCACAGGGATGGCTGCACTCAGAGCCCTGGGATGCCCTGCCTGCAGCAGAGTGCACGACACAGTTTGGTTTTGTCCTAGCCTCCTTTTACAGGGTCAGTGTCAGGCAGAGAGGCCATGGCACGGGGCTTTCCTGGAAGAGCTCTGATGGCACCAGGTGCAGGTGGCAGATTTAGAGGCAGACACAAATCACTGTGAATGCAGATCACTGAAAAGGACAGCACAACCACCCAAGCTGGGGCAGCCATTCCTTGGAACAGGTACAGCCAGTGGGATGGGGTGAGGAATTTCTTCCATGTAGCACATCCAGCCACAGAGACTATGCAGGGGATGCCATAGAAATTACAAGAGCTGCAGAGTTGGAATAAGATCCCCCCCACAAGCTGCTCCTGAAGAGGGACACAGATCTCTGTGAGTAGATACAGTCCTTCCACTTCCCACATCTCACTTCCCAACTGCTTCCAGCAGCACTCGTGGGTGTTCTATCATGGACTCCTTCCAGAAATGATGCTGGCAGAGAACAGCATCTGGTCAAGCAGAGGGGGAGAGAGATGACCAGAGAGCAAAAGTCCCAAGAGTAATGGGACTTACCTGTTTTTCTACCTGGGTAATGGTTATCCTGTGAAGACTGATGCATTCATGTCTTCTGTATTCAGTGGGAGGGAAAAGGCTGCCAGAGCTGCTGGGCAGCGCCATGTCCAGGCTGGTCCCATGGGGCAGCTCCTGCTCCAGCCAGCTGTGATGTGCCTCTGCCTCTTGTTTCCTTTCCCTAGGTACCAGCTAAGTGGAGAAGCTGCAGCCTAAAGGGGCAGGACATGGCATGGGCACCCCCAGGGAAAAAGTCTAGGGAAGCTGAGTTGGGAGAAGACAGTGAGAGCACTGAGGAGCCTTCCTGCCACCACAAGCAGGCTGCAGGTGACCCATGGTGTGCAACATGAAGAGCTGCAGGTCTGCAGCAGTCATTCAATTCTTGTGGAGCCATTGCCAGGTGAGATTTACCTCATCACTCACAAGTGAGGGCTTATTTGCATGCCTGCCCAGGTCAAATTCACCTCCAGATGTATCTGATCTATATGGGTTTGAGAGGCTACACAAGGGCTGTCCATGCTTCTCACTTGTCTGTCACTGCATCTGTTTCCAGGCATTCCCAAGGCTTCCCATCCCAATTTACTTCCCTTGCCCCCTTTTACTGCTGCTTTACACCACGTTGCTTCTCAGGATCCAGTTTGTCCTCTGCCTTGCTCCAGCATGCTCCCTGCCTGTAGCTGTAGATTTTCTCTCCAACAGGTAGCTCGGTTACTCTTAAACAAGCTGAAGAAGTAGCGGACTATTTTTGGCATGATGTCATGTGTTCCACAGCAAGTGAAGCTTATGCTTTCTGCTGGAGAAGTGTTGAGAAGAAAATTCCTCTTGATGTGAACCAAATGTAGTTTTTGGACATGTGATTGGCACAAAGTACACAGGCTGTGACTTTCTACAAGGATAAGCTGAACTAAGGAGTAGAACAAGTTGAACCTTTTTTTTTTAAGCTACCTTGGCTGAGTTGCTGCCTTTGAACAAGGGTGGTGAGGTCCTGGGCAGGTGTGGGACACAGCTATGTATGCATGCAGACGCAGGTATGTAGGCAGAGCTCTGAAGCATGTCATGAATAGTCAAAGGCCTTGATGACTTCTGTTAAGATACACCACAGAAAGACAGTGTTATGACTGGAGTTGTATGGACCAAGGTCAGCTCATAACTGAGGCAGAAGTCTGCAAATAAAGCAACAACATTATTCAGTTCTTCACATGACCAATGAAGCATCACTTGATAATGCTGATTGTCACTGCCAAACACAAATTTAAGCACAGCTCCTGTTCCCACCCTGCAGTGTTCATCAAGCTGGTTCCCTTCAAAATGGACTCACTTCTGCAGAGCCTGCCGACATGATTTAATGATTATCCAAGGGCCATGCTGAGGAGGAAAGAAACTATCACCTCAAATTACTCCCCACCCCTTCTGTGGACAACATGTGATGATTTTTGACTGAAGTTTGTTTGAAACCCAGTGTACTGATTTCAACCCAGAGAACAGAAAGAGTACAGCTACCCAACACAGGTGCAGCTACAGCAGTAGAGCTGCCTTGGCATCATGCTGCCTGCTATTGAAAGTTTTACTATATATGATTTTTTAGTCTATGATAAAAGTGTCCAGTATCTGATGCAAGCATGCAGGTGTGGCAAGAGGAAGGAAAATTTTGCTGAGACCTGGCAGTGTGGCAGGGTGGTATGGAAGACAAATCCTCTAGAGGGGGAACAATTCAGGAAAATTGTAAATGAAGAAAGGAAAAACTGTGGGCTAGCCAGAAACTCTCCAGGACAAATTAGAGGGCTGGGTCATCACCAACTCTATGAAATTTAACAAAGATAAGCAATGGATTCTGCATCTGGGATGGGGTAAACTTGTATGTATGCACAGAATGGGAAATGAGAGTCTGGAGAGCAGTGCTGTGGAAAGAGACACGGAGTCCTGGTCGACAGCAAGCTGACCATGAGTCAGCAGGGCCCTGGAAGCCAGGAGGGCCAACCCTGTCCTGGGGTGCCTCAGGCACAGCATCGCCAGCCAGGCAAGGGAGGGGATTGTCCTGCTCTGCACTGGGGTGGCCTCACCTTGAGTCCTGGGGCAGTTTGGGGTGCCACAATGTAAGAAGAATATAAAACTCTTAGAGAGCATCCAAAGAAGGGCCAGGAAGATGGTGAAGGGCCTTAAGGGGAGGCCGTATGATGAACAGCTGAGGTCACTTGGTCTGTTCAGCCTGAAGAAGAGGAAACTGAGGAGAGATCTCATTGCAGTTACAACTTCCTCATGAGGGGAAGAGGAGGGGCAGATACTGATCTCTGTGGTGACCAGTGACAGGACGTGAGGGAATGGTCTGAGGTCATGTCAGGGGAGGGTTAGGTTGGATATTAGGAGAAGGTTCTTCACCCAGAGGGTGGTCAGGCACTGGAACAGGCTCCCCAGGGCAGTGACCACAGCACCAGCCTGACAGTTCAAGAAGTGTTTCTATGACGCTGTTAGGTAAGTGGTGGAATTCTTGGGTTTGTCCTGTGCAGGGTCAGGAGTTGCACTTTGAGGATTCTTAAGAGTAACTTCCAGCTCAGGATATTCTATGATTCTATGATTCAAGGAAAAGTCTTCTAAAGAATCTGAATGATTTCGGGACATTGGTCTAACTGCAGGACTAAAACAGGTAGAGCTGCAACCCCAAGCTACTGTTCTTAAGCAGTAAAAATCAAGGAACTATTGGCCTTGCAGGACCCAGACAACCACCCACCACCTGACTGCTGTCAGCTTCCCTACATGCAAGATCATTGTCTTTTCACAAAAACCTCCTCTGGGGCTTCTCATTTTTTCCTGACTCTCAAGCGGAGCTGTGTCTGATTTGTGTGGTAGCTTTCAGATGTTTTGGAACAGAGGTGTAAGTAAAATGCCAAGCATTTAGCAGATCTCTCTATGGAGATTGCTGGACTTGACACCTCTTGCAGAGCTCTGGGAAAGGGCAGGAACAGCCCCAGTAGAGAGGGGAGGCAGATCCTCCGGGACTGTAAATAGGGAAAATCACAGAATGATATTTCAGTTGCAAGAAAAAAATGAAGTCCTTTCTTTTTTTTTTAAATCTAATGTGGTTACTTTCCTTCTGCCACACAAGAAAGAGATTTCAAAAGCACATGGAGATAACATGTCTGGGCACCCACTGAAGCTGGTAGAAATAACTTCCTCACTTTTGTTGGGCAAAGTAAAACACGGCTGCTGCTTGAAAGAAGAGCTGGTTGAAGATTGCACCCATGCTGCAGTAAGTTTTTGGGGATTTTTTTCTTGCTAGACCAAACACAGATTTTTCAAGTCTTTTTACAGGAGAGAGGTGTGCACTGTCAAAGCCAAGTTTATTTTGATTTGCACCTTTTTCTCTACAGATACAACAGAGGAAACATCATCCAATCATTAGGCCACAGGGATATCTTTCAGCTCTGACAAGGGAGTAGGTGCAGGTGATCTGCTCTCTTCCACCTGAAACCAAAATTGATCAGAAATAATCTTTCTGCTTTCTACTGCATCCAGAAAGGATCAGATGAGGGAAAAACATTCCCTCCACTGAAAACTTCACCAGCTTCTATTCAGACAGTAAAAAAAAAGTTATTCCAGCTCTAGATTTCCAGGAAATGACCAAATCTGGTAGGTGTATTTAGAGGAAATGTTGGGGTTTGCCTGTTTTTAAAATCCCTGTATAATATTCATTATGTACATGCTTCATAATCCCATAGTAAATAACCATAAATTCCCCATTTCACAAAGGTAACTGCCCATGTGCTCACCTGCACACAGAAAAATTGATCAAGGTGCAGCCTGAGGAGACTAGAGAAAGATTGAATATGTTGCTGCTAATCGAAGAAGGAATATTTAACATCTTTTTGACAAGAAATACAAATAACATTAGTCCCACTGCTGTCCCTCTGGCCTAGAAGTGCCGTTAAGACAGTCATGGTACTTAATATAAATATTATCCCCTGCAGTGTCCTCTGTTGTCCTGGCTGGGTTGTGCAGTGTTTAGTGGTGCAAAGTTCCCACTAGTGCTAGGGATCACATCACCACTGCAGATGTTGCCTTTTTTGCACTCATGCTTCTTTCCTGAGAAGCCAGCTGGAGTGACTGCAGGCACTCAGTCCTACCTTTTCCTTCCTCCTCCCTATGTTTTTGAGCAATCTCACATTACCCACAGTCTCTGGACATATCTCCCTCCCTGCTGTCCTGTAAAACCAAGAGACATCCCATCTTCTTCATCCCAGTTCCCTTCCTCTGAATGCTTAAAGACCTGGGAGCTCAGCACTGCTGGTGGGATTTCAAAATCTGGCTCAGGCTCAAGTGCTGGATTTGGGCTAAACAGCTTCTATGTACTGTCAGATCTACACATGACAATGATTTGCACAGCCCATTGCTGAGCCAGTTGGAGCCTTTTGTTTAAAAAATAAAGAGACAGATAAATTCAATTCTTCCCCTTCTCCTAGCAAGCTGGTATCATGTGCCTATCTTAAAAATGGCTTGCTCCAGAATGCATTAGAGCTAAATTATCATTTATGTTTGTCACAGGGACTGCTAATGTGTAATGAGATTTTAGAGTTAATGTTTTGTACAAAGCACTTAGCGGAGCTGGGATGAAATTGGTTCAGGATTCTGATGTGGTGTTTTAATTAAAGATATTTTCCAATCAGGGCCAAGCAAACAACTTGTCAGAAGATTTTGTACCCATCAGCCAATATAGCAGTGCAATGTTGGTCTCGCTTTCTGCTTTTGGATTTTCTTCAGGGAATTAGAGGAGAGAGCCTCTCCAAATCTCATGCAGAAGAGCCTGTCTTAGCTGCAACCCTTATAGGAGAATAAATACGTATTTGATTCTCTGAAATCTTTCACCTGGATGTCAGTGGTCTGGTTCATTGCAGCGTGACACCAGCCTTAGGCTGCCTTGATTTTGTTGAACTTGTAGCTGTAGGCTGGTGCAATGCACTCACCCAGACTGAAAGCAATGGGAAGCCCAGTGCTGAGGGGTGAATCCTGAGGTATTGTCTGCTGTAGCAGCATCCTGAGCTCTGACTGCAGCTCCTTGTCTTTCTCCTTCTCTGCCATTGGGCATGGTAGCCAGGGAGGAGGCAGGAAAAATGGGTGATACAGATCCAAAAAAAGAAGAGGAAGGATTTCCAAAAAACGTACCTGGTAAAACCATCATAATAATGACTGAGATGTCTCTGGCTTAAACAAACAGGCTCTGGATGTATGATTCAATGTAAACATCAAATGCATGTTAATAGGCACAACTTTTATTAACTGCTGGATAATAAGGGTCATTATTACCAAATTAACACATTCTTTTCTTAGCTACCTCAGGTTCATGCAGGGAACTTCAACTGCCATCAGGTCTTAGGCTGGGATATCTGCTTGAAACAAAATCACGAAGGTATAACCAGACACGAAGTGCAGGTCTCAGGGCTGGTGGCGGACATGGGCAGTGCAAACCACTGGCACAAAACCAGCTGTCATCCTCAGCGTTTGCTTTGCCCATCTCCAGCCATGAGAAGCTCATCTGGGTAGAGCTGTGGAGGGAGGCTGGGGGGATGTGGGGAAGTGGCTCCTGCTGGGAAGGGGCAAGAGGGAGGATTTTCCCTACTCAGTGCTCCTCACGCTTAAACCTTCCTCCTTTCTTTTCCACCTCTACAGCAGTGACCAAGACTCCCCTTTTCCCTGCACCCCCTGTCTTTTGCCCCACTTCCCTCTCCACAGGCAAGGAAGGACATTGGCCCCACAGCATGGGGCAGCTCCTCTGGAGACTGAGTCAGCTCCATGGATACAGGACAGCGCTGCTGGAGACCCACCCTGTGGGGGTGTGCAGCTGTGACACCACAGCATAATTAACTTGGATAACAGGACTGAGCTGTAGCAAACCACCCTGGATTTGTATAGCTCCATGCCATGTTTGTTTTTGCAGTGTTTCTGACATAAACCCTTTTAGTGCTGCTTAGCTGAGAACCTTTTGGTAGTATGCATCCTGCTTGCTATGATAATAGAAAAAAATCCTTCTTTATATGCTCATGAATTCAAATACATTTGGTTGGTGGGTTCGTTCATTTGTTTTTTGAAGAAGAGCAAGGAGAAAGCTTTCATTTTATACCATTCTGATATTTTAACATATATATGGATGAGTTTTTTCTTGTATTTTTCTTTTTCAGGTTTGCCCACCTACAGGTTCCATGACTATTTGGAAACAGATGAGGAGTAAGTAGGGATTTTAATCCCAAAAGCAAATTGTAACATAATCTGTTCATTAGGTAAATTCTTTAGCTCAGTATGGAAATTCACCTGAGTGGGGTAAAAGGATGCTATCAACTAGAACAGAGACATGAAGGTGAATTTTGCAGAAATAAATCTCATATTCCTACCTCTACTGTATGGTGAATAAATGAATATGCAGGATATTCCAACATTTTATTGTAACATTTTTTATTACAACATTTTCTTTGCATAAGTCTTGCATCACAGGATCTCAGAAAATTACAAAGACAGAAGCAGACCAAGCTGCATATTCAGGTCAGCCCCTCCTAAGTGAAATAGCATCCTCCTCCATAAAGCATAATACACATTGCAGCTTCTTGTGCACCTCTTGGCCAGCTGTGTGGGTGCTTTATCCATGAGGACACTGACACATCACTTAATGAGTGGCGTTGACCTTTTCAGAGACAGAGTGGTACAAACATGTATGGGGCATCTTCTCCTGCCAACCCCAAGCGTTCCAAAGGCATGAGTCAGATCTCCCTGTCTCGTAAATTATAAGACTAGATGAAAAAACTGTTAATGAAAACACCAAACAAATGTGTTGATGCTCTTCTCTGCCATGAATTTTATTGAGTCTGTGGATTTGAGCCCTCAGAGGCCACTCAGGTTAAATTTTAAGTCTTTTGTTCTCTATAAGTGATAGAAAATTCTGCTGACTCATTCAATTACAGGATTAAGTTACAGACACTGGGAAATTATGGTGAACTCTCTAAGAGAGGCACCTTTGTGGTGAACCTTCTGTTACAAATCTCTGCCAACATATGCTGAACTCTATGAATTAAATTCTGCAAAATGTGTTTGGAGATACAGAGAGCTGGACTCATACCCACAGGGATGGTGCTAAAGCTTCTGAGTTTCCTGCTCACTGCTGCCAAGACAATGAACCACTTCATAGGTCTAAGTCCCTGTTGTCAAGAGGTCCTCTATCCAGAATTGTAGGGTGGAGAGGAAGAGGAGATCTGGGTTGGTGGAGAGCCAGGATAATGAGCCATGAAGGGACTTCCCATTCTTCCTATAACCTGGGAAGAAAGAGTATACTCTGTAGGAATGGACCACTCCAGTGGAAAGGCTGAGGTAGTATTTACAGGATTGTTTTGGTAATGCAGGAAATGCATGAGAAAGACCCACACCTCCTTCACTTTGGAAAAAGAGGGAGTGAGTTTTCTGGTGAAAAGGCCAGATTTTAGCACAGGTACACTGTGGTATAGAGAGATGGAGCAGGGGCTTAGGCACATCTCCGTGTTGCAAGCACTGCCTTCATCATGGCTTTAGGCACTAGCACTACTATAGCAGATTAAAGTCTTCTGCAGCAGTCCCAGCACTTGGGTGATCAGGCTTGGTGTTTTTGAGAGGAATCATTCCACAGCAACATGGAGGGGGGCATGGTGTTTTATTTTACAGTCACACTTTCACCCAGCCTCTCTTACTGGAAGGTCAATTCTCCACTCCTCCTGCCATCTGCTCCTGAGGGACCTGTCCCTGCCAACACGGTTTTGACACAGTTGGTGGCCCTGGTGTGAGTGAGGCACCAGCAGCAGCAGGGAGGTGAGTTAAAATAGTGGGTTGTAGAGGTGCTCAGGAGCACCTCTGAGTGCTCTGAGCATGGTCTCCCACTATCTGCAGTGGTGTCCCCATGCTTCCTGTGGTGTTGAAGCAGAAGAGGTTGAGAGGAATGTAGCAGGGACAGCTGAGTGCGGGGATTGTGCTTCCCTGGCACAGGAGAGGTTGAACATGAGGATGCGCTCCAGGCACATGTGTGACCATGAACCTTGAGCTGTGACTCCTGAGGAGGTGATTTCAGAGAGCAGCTTAAGATGAGGGTGTTAGGCACTTACTAGGTCTGAAACATGGACTAAATTTTCAGTGAGAACCTGCTGGGTACTCAGGACTACTCAAAATCAGGCCATTTTTTAAGCTGTGGGGTAGCCAGTATCATCCACATTGCTGAGTTGTGGCTCTGCTGGACCCCTTCAGGCAAGGAGGTTTAATCATGTGCCCTCTTTTGAGCTTCCATACCTCATGATGCCTCTGTTCCCAAGGGCTCATGTCTATTTTGACTTCATGTTCAGAGTCTTCATTTGCTACTCACTCCTATAAGGTGATGTTTTCCCTCCTCTGCACCGATTTTCTTGTTCCAAAAGGCGTTGGTAGCCTCACTTTGAGATGTGTCTCTTTCATCTGCAGAAGCAGGACTTCCAGACCCTCCAGGTGTCTGGCCTTGAATCCTGCCACATGTTGTGGTGCTAGAGCTCTTCTGGAGGCTGCTGCCATCAATTCTTCTGAGTCTCATTGCTTTAGCACTTTTGGCTGTGCCCTCTGGCAGCTTTCACTTGGCGCCTTGACACCAAAATTTTGATACTGAAAGTGATGTTTTCTGAGAGCACCACTTTGATTCTTCTCTCACTAGTACAAAACTTCTTCTTCTATAAAGTGGTGCATTTTCCAAGCCTCTATAGCTGGACTCATCTTGCTACAGCCATGGACTCATGGCCAGAAGACGCCAGTGGGATGCCCTGGTTCAGCGGCTGCTTGTGCCAGTGTGCCTCTTTAGCAAGTACAGATGGAAAATGCTGTTGTTTTCCCCTCATTGATCACTGTCCAAAGCACTGGAGACTCCAATGGAAAAGCCAGAAGTGAGAAAAGTTTCTGTTCCCACAGCTTTGGTACTTTCTACCACATCTGAATTTCTTTAAAATTTACCACTCTGTACTGAGGCTTGGCATTGTAGCTCTATTGGCCCCTCATGACAGGTCTGTTTTGGCACAGGGAGGGCTTCAGGAACCTGCAGCAAGTACTTGAGCTCAGGGGTAGAGGGACACATATTTCTCTAAGCTAAGGGGCTTGTTCGTCCTTTAATTATGCCTTTTTTTTCCCTTTTCTTTCTTTCCTTGTTGCTGGTGCATGTGGCTGGAGTAGGCTGTGCAGTTCTTCTGTTTATCAAGCAGATAAAGACATCTGTAACTGCCAATATCTAGCAGCCCTGTCTCTCTGCCATTTTCCTTTTGGTGTTTTGCACAGACTTTCACAAGTGGGTCTCTCTCAAATTTCCAGTGAAACGAATAGTATCAACTGAGCCTGTAAATCTTTCCCTCTGAAGAGGGAGGAAGATACTATAGGCATGGGAATGCTGCTGGAGGGGCTGAGGAAGACACAGTTGCATTTAGACTGAACAAGTACAGCAACTTCCCCCTATTCCTCTTTTCCTCCTGCAGCAAGGTGCTCCTCTGCTGCCCATACAGGGTTTCTGCTCCCAAATGTGGTTTCCTTCCACACTCCGCTCTTTACAGAAGCAGTTGAGCCCATAATGGGGTGTGACCCACACCTTGAGGGTCCCCATCAGTCCCCTGGCACCTCATCAGTCCAGGGTCTCATTGCTTCATTGCTTTATTTCATTGTCTACCCAGGTAAGGTCCCCTCTCCCCCACCCTTGCTGGTTTTGCCTGTACTAAAGCATCACTGGCAGGAGTGATGCCATGGTGTCACTTGCTCCACCATCAGCTTCAGCTGCAATGGCTGAAGGGGATATTGCTGCCAGCTAGCTCCCCTCACCTGTCAGTCACAGCCCTGCATGCTGGATCAAGCTGATTCTCCCTCTGGAGATTTGTTGGACCCCAACTCTGTGCCAGAAGCACTGCCACATCTGCAAGGTGGCAGGGGCAGCTGGGCAGCAGGGTTTGGCTCTCCTGCTGCTGCTGCTGCTGTCCTCTGTGTAGGAAACAATCACCTCCTTTATGGACACCTGCCCGTGGAAGCTGCCTCCCAAACCTGTGCTGTCATCTGCCACTGCCCTGACAGGCCATTGTGGTGGGAACATCACAGCTCTGTGTAAGAAGGCACCGTGGCACAGCAGACAAGCCTCTTCCTTCCAAGGCCCCTGCTTCCCCTGCACCTCGTGACATCTGGGGGCAGAAGTTCTGAACAGAGGGATGTGCTGGCACAGCTAGAGCACACTCTCAGGAGGCTCCTTAAATTGCTGTTTTGGTCACCATCATTCCTCAGAAACCTTCTCTTTGTTTAAAGGCAGCTAAACTTTGCTAAGTAATTGTAGCAGGTGCCTTACCCTTCCTTGATGCCCATCAATAAGTGATTTCCTTCTCTCTGCGCATGATGGGCTCACTGCTGAGCACTTACTGTGCAGGACATCATAGAGGGCTGCACCAGAACTGAGCTGTCCCTGCTGTCCTTCTCTTCCATCTGTGTGTTCTTGCTCTGGTATGGGTTTGACTTACAGGAGATGTAGGGGGTTTTTTTCTGGAGTGCAAAGCTCCTTCTTTTGAAAACTCATGAACTTCTGGCTGGTCACGTGGCAGGGCCCAGCCTGGCTGTGCAGCCAGGAGTGGTTTATTATGAGAAATGGTCTGTCGGCTGCTGCAGACTCGCAGCAACATAAATGTGTTGTCTGCAGAAACAACAGGAGTGGGGAGAGGCAGGGAGAGATTAGCTGTGAGTGGGAGGGTGAAGATATGGTGGAGTGGAGGTCACAGGAAGTGTGGGTTTGAAAACAAGACCAGAACATAATGCCAATTGCCCTGTGATTTTTTTTTTTAAGTAAAGAGGCAGATATCACTGGCAGGTTTTAACATTGGCAGGTGTCCAGAAACTCCTTCCAACACTATTAACTTATCTGTATCAGTTCTGCAGCCCACCTCTTGTCAGCACTGCTTATGGGGCCATCGGGAGGGTACTGTGGTGGTGTTGGGTCACTTACTTCTCAGCTATCAGATCACAAAAAGAGGTTGCTATTCTTTGAGACTGAGAATAAATTGGAGAAAAATCAGTGGGTCCATGGCTGACCGCTGACCAAATCAAAGCCTCTCATCAGAGTGGGAAGCATCAAAGAGGGTTTTAAGTACTGAATATTTGTCACTGACTTTTACAGGCTCCATTGCTCTTACCCCTAATCTTCCTTACTTGCTCATGCTGTGCATGCAGAGGCAGGGAGGGATGATAATGGACTTGCAGTTGTACTTGCTGCTCCCATAACAAATGGCAGGATCTTCACATAAATTGTTTGAACATGTAACACTGCTCTTATTTCTTAACGATAAGGGCTTAGGAGCTGCCCTTTTCCAAAATGAAAGAAATGAACCAAACGTTATCTCTTTGTTTTAAAAAATGATCCCTGCAACTACAACAACAAAAAGCCACTAAGACGATCCGTTAAGGTCTTGCCAGCTTTTGCAGGAGGGATTTTCCACTCACCCAGTCTGGCTTCACTCTCATTTCCTCTCCCTATTCCCAACCCATGTGGTTCAAGCTTTCTAGGGTAGTTCAAACTCCTAGATACAGCTGAGCTGAATGAACCTGCACTGGAGGACATGTCAGAGGTCAGACCTGGGGGGAGAATTATCTCCTCTGGATACTGTACCTAAAGCCAAGTTCTCTAGATATTGCTCTGGTCCCAAGTGCATCCATCATCAATTATGTATCCACACCCACTGTTTATGCAGGTTTCTTGTTTATAATGAAACATTTACTTCAAGGCTCTGCATCTGTTATTAAGCCAAATAGAAGTATCTATTCCTTATGCCGAGGAAAAAACTGTCACCATAACTTTTCAGTTCTGTGGCACAGATCTATCAGGTGCCTGGTGTTGGACCTGTGCCAAGGCATGGTGGGCTGCTTGCTGACTCTGGCCTGGACCAGTGGACAGAGTAAGGGTGAGTTTAAACTGGAAAATTTCTGAGTTTAAAGAAACAAACCTCTCCTTTATCTTGCATATGATAGATCTATGCTTCTGGGGGAGTGGGGAGAAATTAAAACAATTAGTTTGAGCAGCATATACAGAGACACCCATGCATGCACACACACATTAGAGTTTGCACTGATGAGTGAGGTAAAAAATGTGATGATGTGAAGTCCCTTTGAGGCCATCCCACGACAGAGGTTGAGCCCTTGGAGTGGTTTCACGATGTCTGGAACAGGAGGCTTAGAAACTTAGCCCCTTTGATTTCTGCAGAGTCCCCCTAGCTTAAACATGCTTATGTAGGTTAATGCACACACCCATTAGCTTTCCCACTGTCAACTGCTGTTAGTGTAGCTGCTTAGCGCCCTGCTGGGAGGGAGATGGATGGGCTACTCCAGATGCCATCTTGAGGCTGCTTCTTTGAGGTCAGTCCCAGGGGATGCAGATCCTTGATGGCTCTCCTTGAGCTGTGTGTGGCCGAGCAAAGCAGTCCATACACATGCTCTCTCACAGTAGATTTCCTATTTAACAACACCCCGCTCTATTCTTAGGTATACTAAGTGTTTTTTCCAAAGTGGATAAGCATAACTGCTTCCCAGGTGGAGAAAAAAGAGCCACTGAGGGCTTCAGAGATATGGGCTGAGCCAGCTGCAGAAGTGTGAATTAGCTCGCCAGTTATAAGAGTTGCCAGTCAGCCTTGTACCTAATCCACTAGATCATGGCTGAAACCTGGAGTCAGCATGGGGAGGTCCTGGGAGTGGAGGAGGAGACAAAGGGGAAAGAGAGGGTGCTGGGAGTGGAGGAGGAGACAAAGGGGAAAGAGAGGGTGATACATGAATGAGAAGAATGAGACATATAAAGGCAAAACCCTCATCTGTCTGCAGAGGCCTTATGAACTAACTGAATAGCTGGTGATTAGAGTGACTTCCTGCCATGCATTCTGTATCAGGTATTTAACATGGCTGCCTCTCAGCAATGTGTTCCCCTGCACAAGACTGTAAGGAGATGGTCAGCATCAGCATGCTGCCTGTAGTAGAAAGCAGGTGGATTTACTTAGCTCTATGGGTGGTAAAGAATTGGGAGCATTTTTTGTTGTCCAGGCAGGAGTTAATATTAATGTCTTCCTTTGGATGTATCACAAAATCAGTCTATGCAAGGAGAAGCCAGGGGAGGAGAGGGGAGGGAGAGACAGCTAGAGCCAGTGCAGATGGGAGGAATGGCTGAGTGATGAAGAGTGAAAGATGCTAACCAGGCTCAGGCCACACACGAACGGCTGGCTGCCCTTCCTAACCCTCCCTAACTGTGGAGAAAGGCAGACCTTGCAGGGCTGTGACTGGAAGGGAGCATGCTCTTTTCCACTCATGTCCCTGTGTGGGTACCGTGAAACTGTGGGGTCAGTCTCATCTTCCAGAAGAAATGCCCTATTGGCAAGGAAGAGATGGGTTTTGTTCGGCCCCGAACAGAGTTGCTGGGAGTGTTGTTGTCACAACTGAGCTAGACAGTTGGGTGGAAAGTCTTCCAGCTGCTGGACACCTGCTGCTGGAGCAGCTCCACCTCTGCTGTTTAAGAAACCAGCCTGTCTTGGAGGTACAACCCGCGGGTGGAGGCAGGAGAAAGTATTTCCAAATCCTAAGCAACTTCTGCTTGCCTGAGGTGTTGCTGCTTCATACAATTAATTTCTGATCTCTTGTTGACAATTATCTTAAATCAAAATGAATAGTCAGCTGGCTGCAGTGCAGGCGTGTGGGGTACAGCCAAGGGTGTTTTGGCAGTGGACAGAGGGGAGGAAGGGAGAGAGCTGCTGCATTCTGACCCAGACCTCATTGCTGTTGCTTGACCTGGTCTGTAGCAGGGAGAGGAGAGCAGTGCTGCCCACCAGTGCTGCTCTGGATGGTTCCATGGTCTCAGTGCAGTGCTGCCCTGTACTCAGCCCCCACACAGCCCAGGAGAGGACTTGGCATGACGTGGGGCATCCACCTGTGCTGGCCAGAGCAGGCAAGGTGGCTTCTCAAGGTGCTCAGAGTGGATCTAAACTCTTCCAAGGAGCTGTGCCAAGGTGGAGGGTTTGACTGTACTGGTCTGGCTCTGGGGTGGTGCTGGGCTGCTGTGCCTGATTTTCACACACACAGCCTTGGCGGTGCCTTGGGGCTGGCTGGCTTTGGCAGGTGGGTACCATAGGGATGAGAGAAGAGCAAGGGGTCTGCCCAAGAGAGGGCCTTTCTCACCTGTGCTGGCTCACAGGGCTCTGTGCTGATATCTGTCAGAAGCCTGCTGCTGTTTATGAGAGAAGTAGTCATCCTCAAACACCCACAGCTCCCCTGTATTTGCCCAACCACCTCTTCCCCAGGCTGGGGAAAGCAAAGGCTGGACAAAGGTGCCTGGACTGAGCTGTGGCATCCCAAATTCAGGGCTGTGCTCCCTGGGGAGAAGCTCCATGCTGTCCTATTTAGGCACTTTATATTGCCTAATTGGAGTTGCTGGGGATTGCATACATCGATCGGTGGAGCACAAAGTGACATGACAACAGCTGCCATGTGTCTCTGATTTTCCCTCTCCTCCCTGAAAGAAGTCTGGGCAGAAGACTAGATGTGTTTGCTGCCCTACAGAAAAGCACATGTAGATGTGTGTTTGTGTGCCCTTGATGGCACATCCCAGAGGAGACACAGTCAGAGCCATGCCCTTTGTGGGCAGCAGGAAAGGGACAAACCTGCAGCAGCCCCTCTCTAGAGGCTGAGATGTAGAGGCAGCTCCCTCCCCATCCTGTTCCCCTGTGCTCTGAAGCCAGTGAGCACAAACACAGGGGTGGGAGGAGAGTCCAGCTTTTATTTGTTTTGCACGGTGGATTTTGCTGTTTTCTGAGCTCAGGAATGCCGCCTGCTCCTCCGCCTCCTTAAGTGCAGCTGCACCTCTCTGTCCCAGCCCCAGCTGCCACAGCTTAGCTTTGCTTCCAAACACATTCTTTTGCTGGGTGCAGTGCCTCTGTGCTCTCGGATGGAGATTGGCTTGTAGTTGTCTCTGCCTGCATGGCATCTGCTTCCCCCTGCCTTTTTAATCCTCTGCATTTTCCATAACCTGACATAAACGAGTAACAAATCTGGGATGCATTTCCCCAGCCAAGGGGACAGATCTGGGGCTGTGGTGTTTTACACCTACTGTGATTTCTGTAGCAGTCCCTCTTTCTTTTTCTTTTCTCTTTTTTTTTTCAATACACATCAGACTTGTGAGAAATGTATTCTTATGTCAGTAATGTTCAAAGGAGAAAAGACAAGCTGCCAGAAGAGAGCTTTAAAAGTCTGACATATTATCATTCAGAGCAGAATTTTCAGTACAATTATTCTGGAATTTTTCCAATAAATAAATTGTGCAGACTTTTAAGGGAGAGCTTTTAGGTTAATGGAAATATTACTTAAATTAAAATACATCCAATTCAGCCATCAATTCCACTGTCATTGCAGCATGTGTTTAACGTTAATGACATGCACAAATAAAAAGGAAGAAACGGATTTGTTTTATTGTGTCCAAAGCTGAGTCTGATCTGTTGTGGAAAGTTAAATACAAGCCAGAGGGGGCACAAAGCAGCATCAACAGAAGCATGGTTAAAATGTACTTGCAGAAGGTATATTGCACAGTACTGTGCATGGGAATGCTAAGAAACGTTTGGTCTTGTATTTTCAATGAACTGAGTTTTACTTTTTTTTGTCTCTTGGTGACTTTACAAGGAGGCCTTCTACAGCTTACAGGGTCTACCTCTTTGTTTTTTGGAACCTCACACAGGGGAGAGTGGATCCCAGATGCCAGCTGGGGCAGGTTCTAAGTTCACTCTTTCACCAAGGAAACAGTGGGCAGTTTGGAGGGGAGCTGCCAAATTCAATCTGCAGTTCCCAGATGAGCTCTCACCAGACTCGGTTTCTTGCCAGCTGTGTTAGGCTCTTCTTCTTCCAGCTGAACTGGACAACCTGAGAGACAACTCCCTGGGCCTTTGGAACCTGTGCTTTCCATTCTGGCAAGGGGACAAGGATAAAGGACAGGTGAATCAGCAAGGAGGAAAAGCCAACTGGCTTCTACATCTTTTGCCTTTTAATTTATGATTTATGCTGGATTGGGAGGGGAAAAGGCAGCAGAGAAGGTTTCTACATTTTGTAGCGTGTCACTTGTCAGCAGGTGACAGGACTCCCGCTTGAGATGGACGTGTGCTTGGCTGCTCACTCACTGTAGGGGTTTTTGTCTTGACCACCCTCTGTGGTGCAGGTGTATGTCCTTGTGTTGGCCACCCAGGTTTGGGTCTGCTGCTGCTGCCCTGGGGAGAGCAGATGCAGAAGCAGCCTGGGAAGGAGATCAGTCTCCAGCAGACAGCATCCCCCTTGGAAAGGGTGGCTTTTAGTTGCAGGGCCATGGGGAGCAAGGATGGATTAAACTAGCCCAGGAGAGAGCTGCTACATCATAGCCACTAGTGCTGTGTTGCATCCTTACCCTGAGAGTCTGCTGGAGCCCGTCTGCCCTTCTGGAATCCAGGTGCAGATAGCACCAGAGATTTTCCTGGAATCCTCGCTGGAAAACAGGTGGGCTGCCCACCCAGGGCACAGAGTACAGCATTTTAAACACCAATTACAAACATAGTGCTCACAAAGTTCAAGCCTGAGGTCTTCAAATGGGCTTGAGAAAGGTTTCAAGGCACCATCTACATGGGCCCAACTGTAGTGAAGGTACTTAGTGACCCATTTCAGGCTCCAGTCCATAGACCAAAGAACTTTATTCAACAGAATAAGCCAGTGCAGGGATTGAAAGGTGAGAGGGATCATTGCTCATTGGTGTCTTTCATACTTATGGCAACATCCAATATCCATATCAGGATAACTCAAATAACAGCAGTCTAGGTGACAGTTGTTTCCCACCTTTCAGATGACAAACTGGCCACTGTTATTGATGACACAGGATTGAATCTTCAGAAATGCTTCATCCTGTGGAAAGGAGTGAGCAGGTTTATCTGGCTCCCAGGGCAAGTTCTCCTTGCTGTATTTGTCCTTCACTGAAGGTCTTAGGGCAGGAGGGCCACTTCCAAGTGGAAGGCTATAGGCACTATAAGACCAGGCCTTAGCCTTCCTTGAATCTGTGAGGATTTTACCTGGAGCTTCTTCTCCAAGCTCTCCTGACCTGTCGGTCCATTCAGCAATGTGTTGGGAAAAGTACTGGCTCCGATTTCATGCCCCTGTGGAGCTTGAGGAATGTTTTTAGCAAAGGGAAAAATGACTCAAATTGAATTTTGAAGTGGCTTTAAGAGAACAGAACTCCCAAGCAAGTCACCAGCATATCCCGGGGTTTCTCATGCTCACTTCTCAGGCTTTACTATGCAAAATGAACAGTGCTTTTCTTGTAGAGACTATGAATAACTTCCAGGCCAAGTTCCAAGGTCAATCCATCCATCTGACTTTTTCCATCTATATGAATTAACTGTCTTCAGCATAAACTTGAACAGTGCAAATGCATCACTGCTAGAGCATGTTTAGAGAACCGCTTCAGGATGACTGAACACATTGTTACTTGTACAGAGGCAGAATTCCCAGACATTACAATGTAATTGCTATTTGGGCTCAGTTACCACTATGGCTTCCCAGTCTCTCTTTTCTTTCCAGGTTACTCCTTTGCCACAGAACAAATGTTTATTTTTCAACAGTAGCACAAGGTGTATTTTCCTGGGATTCCCTTGAGTGTTCCTTGCTTATGGCCAATTGAATGTTCATGAGTCTGCCTGTTGCATGTAGTCATGGCTACTTTTCTATCCTCCTGGGGTAGGGGTAGGCTTCACTCAGGGGCACCTTAGTTCATGTCCAGTGGGTTTTCTTCCTTTTTTTTTTTTTTTGTCCTTCTCCACATTCACATGAAATTGTTCTTGCTTTCATCTTTCTAGCCTGTTCCGTCCTTTCAGATCCTCTGTCTTGGTTTAAAGGGTCCTTGTGCCAGAAGACTAATGCACCCCTGTGCAACCAAGGGACAATTCACTCCCAGGGAAACAATGGGCAGTTCATGTATTCTCATCATCACCAGGGGCTTCCTGCAATGGAAAATAGCTCAAGGTTTCTAAGGCTCTCTTCTCCCACAACAAAATAAGCCTGTAGGTAGATGTAAAATCAACACATATCTACTTGTTTTGGCCTTGAGCCCACCATAGCCAATATTGTCTTCTTTGGGAAGTGAATTCCTTTGTATGTATTCCTCTTCTTCCCTGTGCTTGGACTGTCTGCTTTGCAGGACCCTGTTTCCTTAGTGCAGTTCCAGGGTGAAATTAGTATTTTCCTTTTTAGCAAAGTATTTTCTTCATATGACACTGCTTTTTTGGCTGTGGTTGCCATTCATCACACTTACAGTAAAAGACCTGCTTGGTATTGGTACACACTTACTGCTTCCCATTTGGGAAATGGGCATGGCAATTCTTCTGTCTCTCCTAGGGGCATTCTGAAGAAACTATGTTAAATTATCCTAGCCTCTGGTCTGTAGAATTAGTATATGGGATTACTGCCTGTCCTCCAGGTAGATTTATGTAGACAGGCAGTGTAGGATGTAAGATGGACCTTCTGAAAATGGGACAACTCATTGTTAACAAATGCTCAGTGGTCTCTTTGACCTGAGAGCAGGGGCAGACCTTGTGCTTTCCTGGTTTACCAGGAACACCCGTACTGCCTGAGAGCAGGAAAATATCTCTTGGGGGATCCTGAAGGGGTGGGAGGCATACATGCCATGGGGGAAGAGTTTGGACTCCATCCAGTATATCCATGCAGCAGTCACTTGTAATCATTGTTAATCCAATGAGAGCTGTATGTAGTTATGGACTCCTGCATAGATTTATTGGTCTGAGGTGATACCAACTGGCAGAGATAAAGCAAGGGACAATATTTACCAGAAATAAATGTTGGCATTTATGGAAAACCTAGAGTGTGTGTTCACACCTATTTTGAATGTTTTTATGAGAGATACCTGAGAAGTCTCCATTATGGGTATATCTTCCAATGGGGAATAAGTTTTTCTCTTAAGATAATATTCTAAAGGGATAGATTAAATTAAAGGTTCATTTAAAAACTATTTCTTTTCCCTTGGAAGGTGAATAATATTTTTCACTTACACTGCTGCAGTCCATAATAATGTTTTTATTTGCATGTGTAATTTGGTTATCTGGTGCTACTTCAAGCTCATTATTAATCATGGCTGATGAGTAAAGAACAGTCTGAGCTCTGGCCCTTTACATTAAATTATAAATTAAACCCATCAAATAAAATCTTGCCCCCATTGATGTTGACACTAAAAATGTCATGGATGTCATTGGGGCTGGGGTTTTACCCAATACTTTTATACTTTAACATTCACCTAAGTGTTTGCAGACTCCACATTTTACTGGCCATCTGTGTGCCAGAGGCTCCCCGTGTGTTTAGCCAGCAACTACTCCAGTGAAGACCTTGGTCTTCTAAGTCTTGTTGCAAAAATGCTGACCTGCTTTTCATATTCCAAGAGCAGAACAGGTTAAAGGAGAGAAATCTGAGCTGTCCACGCCGTTTGCATGTGGTGGTTACTCAGGGTCAGTGTTTCCCTGTGCAGTCAGGCAAGCATAGATTTTTATTTGCCCAGGTCTATCTCACAGCAACAGAGAGAGACCTTATAATCATGGGACATTTATCTGACACAATAAAGCTGGGCAGCAAGGGAAACTGTCCAGTCTTTTAGAACTAATATATATGCATGCATTTAAGGAATGGTATATTATGTAGCTGAGACAAAAATGTATTGAAACATATCCGAATTGTGAAGTGAAACATTGGGCTATGGATGGATGCTGTTTCCTGACTAGATAAACATCCTTTGAGGTTGGCTTGGGTTTATTTTATCTCTTTATTTTTCAGTCTCACTATTCAGTAGGTTTTGGGTTCCTTGGACTCTGCAGAGGATCAGTCATTTTCTCCCTGTGGCATTCTCAGCAGAGCATCTTCATCCTTTGCCTATTCACAGCTGACTGAGTGTACTGAAGTGTTATTATTCTTTTTGTTTCCTAAAAAACTTAGTTGTAGAGAGAAAAATAGAAAAAAGAGGGTCAACTAACTGGGCAGGCCCCTGTAGGGAACTCAAGGACCTTGCTTTTGTTGAGATTGTGTGGAGCTTCAGGATGTTAATATTTTCTACTTGATAAGTTAGCCAGACACAAGAGGTCATGGTTAGATTTTACTGAAATGATAAAAGTGTTTTGTTGAGGATTATTTAGTTTTGTATTTTGTTTGTTTTAATACAGAACCAGAACCAGAACCAAATGACAGTGTCTGCACACAGCTTTCTGCCAGCACTAACACAAAATGATAAAACGGCCTTTTTGTTTGTTTGTGTTTTGGTGCTTTTTTTTTTTGTCCTGGGCATAAATTCCCACTTCTTGTTTCCTTTTTTCTATATTCTCTGCTTTCCTGGAGTATTGCCACTCTGCTGCAGACACAAGGCCATAACCAGATAAGCCTTCCCCTTTGCACCTGCATTTACTTGTCTGCATTTAGGATGGAAGCAGTGAAGAGACCTTCACAAGGGCTGTGAGCGTAGGACAGCAACTGCATCCAAACAGCGAGAGTCTCTGCAGGCGAAACAGAGATCATCTTCCCTGTTTCCAATAGCACCTGTCTACCCTGCAAATTAATCTCTGGGAGCCTGAAGATGGGCACCCAGAAAATGAGGTGCAGACAGTGGCAGTGTGTGACAAATTTAGATTAGGAGTGATCTTTCACAGCCAGAGTTGGTATTCATTTCTGAACTCACGGGCAGCAAATACTCATTGACATCAGTGGGAGCACAATGGGGGCTCGCCTTGCCCACAGTTACTATATTAAATGACCTGTAACTCAAAAGGTCTTGGATGAAATTTATTATTCTACACCAAACACATCAGTTTACAGTGATGTTTAGCTCAAGACAAACCCTGAAGAAATGGTAAGCTAGTGGAAATCTGGAGAGGAAAAAAGAATAAATTAAATCTAGGTTATTTTATTACTGATTTTTTTAGTCTAAATACCTCTGGATAATTTTGTTCCAGTTCCACAGAAACGATCCCTCTTTGCAGAGGAAATTTCAGATCCCATAGTTTCCAAAAGAAATCATGCACTTGAAAGGTTTTATCATGGAAACTATGCTCATTTTTAAGGAAAGAGAAATTCCCTCTTATTTCTCATCATTGATACAGGTCCTTAGCTGACCTTCTGGAGTTTCCTTGTACTCTGTTGATGGTGCTAGTCAAGAATATTGCCACCACTGCTGTTTCCAGGTACATGCCTGTGCTGACATGTCTGAAATGGCTTCTTCAAACTCTGTTCCATTGCTTTTTCAGTTTGGGAATTAAAATGGAAAGTGCATTCACTCTTTAATATAGAAAGAAAAATGGAAATTATATATTAAAATATCTTAAGTGGTTAAAATAGCAATCAGCACAAAGTGAGTTTGGTCCATTTTTTAAAAGCAGCTCCCCCAATAGCAGGCAAATTACAGGTCATCAGACTCAGGTCCAGTCTCTCTTCTCTTTTTGATGAGATTTTGTGGCTCTTCCATTCATTTATGGTAATGCATCAAATTATGCTTTAAGAAAGTTAGAAATGAAGACAAGAGATGCTGCTTGTTCAAAAGTATTTTGCATAAGGCAATGACTTTTAAGTTTGGGTAAAGCCAAAGACTGATAATGCAGTCTAGAAGCAAATAAAATGCTGACATATACTCTGCAAGCTTTTCTTTCGTAGATAAATATCTTTGCTGCCACTGATATGTGCATCTTTGTCCAGCTTTGTCCAGCTGCCTACTGTGGTACAGAGCCATCATTTTATTCTTTGGACAGATAAAAGTTCTGAAATGTATAGGCCAGCAATTTGTTATACTTAGTGGCCTGATAGAGATTTCTGAATGTTATGTGGACATATCAGAGCAAAAAAGATAATGTGATGATCAAAATTAACATGTATAGGAGTACTTACCATGCAGTATTTTGGTGTTTTTTCCTAGCCTGAAACTAGCTAACCCTTCAGACATGTATATTGGTAATAACAGAGACATGCTTTCATAACTGCAAATGACAATCCCGCAAGGATTGTACTGCACTTCAGCAAACGATGTTTTCTCCAAAACCAGTTGTTTAGAAAGATCATTAATTAATTAACTTGTGCTTCTGTGAACAAAAGGCACTTCAATTATTATTTTCCCTTGTCTTTTTGGTGTTTTGTTTAGAGGCCTGCTTTTTTGTGATATTCATTCTTCTAACTCTATTTGGTAAGTATATTACTATACCCTCTACCTGACAAGTCATCTATAATACCATTCAGAGAACTGGTGGCTAAAGGAGTCTGGGAAAGACAGTGTTTCTCTTATTTGCTGAGCCTGCTAGTCATGAGGTGTCAGGACAAAAAGGGAGATTTCACTTCCCTGGTTCCTGTCTTCTTGTGGGTATTTTGAGAGCACAGGCAAAAGTGTCACTGAGCCAGTGCAAAATCCTGTGAGGGCACTAGGACTGAACCCATCCATCACCATGTAAAGACATGGCCCCAAATGTCTTGGGTCAGCTTTTCAGGGGAGCAGGGAGCTAACAGCTCAGCAGGAGCAATGGTGATGGCCAGCTCCATAGCAGTCTCACACTCTACAGGTGTGGTCTGTGAGGCACAAACTCTGTGACCACTCCCCCTGCAAAACAAGAGACCCAGCTAAGTGGGTTGGGAGGCTGGTGATCAGCGTCCACGGAGGGTGGGTGACCAACATTCAAGCGCTGCTGGTGAGGAAATGCTGCAGTATCTTGAGGTCAAGCAGTGACCTAGAAAAAGCTGAAGGTCTTATGTACCAAAGAGCATGTCAGTGTTTAAAAGCAAGTGTTGCTTGTGGTAGCTCATAAATATTATATTTGTCATCTTTCCCCCTGCTGGTAGACCCAGATACTAGGCAGGTTTGACTCCATTTTAAATCTGCTATGTCTGTGACTGAAATCATAATATTTATGCAGGGTAGTTTTTCAAGAAGCTTAGTGAATGTGAAAACAAGTTCCTGGGTTTTCCCCTTTCATGGAAGCAAGCTGAAGGTCAGATTTACAACATCTCAAGCTACATTCTGTGCTCATTTACACAGCTGTAATCTTGAGTTATGCCACCGAGGACAAGCAATTGCTCCAGACTTGCAGGATATAACTGACAGCAGAATTTAGCTTGGGGTTGCCAAAGCTTGACAGAAAAGGAGCTGAGAGGGTGGAATTTGGTGCTCGTGAAGTAGCTTGTATATATTCAAAGAATGCATGAGCCCAAAGATTTATTAGTAGTGTTTTGGAGCATTATTGAAATTAGGCTTAATTATCTGTGTAATTTGCTGGAACCAGCATTTTAGCATTTTTGATCAAGTGTATGCCATTAATTTTAAAAAGAGATGTACCAGGCTGCTCTCAAAAAGCGAAATAAAAAAATTTAAAAGGAAAGCCCATCATCTCTAAATTGTGTTTCAAAAGTTTCAAAGGTTGTTTTTGGTTGAGTCCTTCTCCCCCTTTGCAAACAAACAGTCCATTTGCAGTCTAATCGTATGGAAAAAAGTCCACGTCACCCCCGAAAGTTATTCCAGCAAGCAGAGAAAAGAATTGTCTCCTTGTTCCCAGCCTTGCCTGGCTCTGCCATCCCTCTCCCTCTTGTCCTTGCTCCAGCCCCATTATGCCATTTGGAAATTGTGCTGGCTGTCCTTGGATGAAGGAGCAGAAGACAAAGCTGGGAGCAATAACCAACCTGCTCGTTTGCAATGAAGAAGGTGCAAGGCTCCTGTTCAGACCTGTATCCCGTTCTCTCTGTTCAGACATGCTTCACAGGTACTGCTTGGTTTGAAGGTGTCATCTCCATGCCTAAGCCTCTGTGCAGTGGCTTCCTGCCAGCCTTCTGATTGCCTGTGGTCACCTGAGCTCCTGGCAAAGAGTAATGTTCTTGTGCTGAAAACAACAGCCATGCCAAGGTGCAGCACACCTTGCTTTTCTGCTGGTTTCTGTGGAAACTTTGGAGAAGATCCTTTGCTACTCTCTTTGTCACGCATTTAATAGCAATAATGATGCTTCCCTCTTTCTGAAAGTGTGCTTTGAGGACATAACCATTACTGTGTACAAATAGCTTGAAGCTTACACGAACACTAAAGTTGAAGGCAAGAAGAATGACGACACAGCCAGGTTATTAGCTGTCATTTTGCCAAACCTCTGCCCAAAGAAGCCTTTGGATTGGCACAGCTGCTGAGTGGTGGTTTTTTTGTGGTCAGCACTTCTCTCGTTCAGATTTTCACTTCCTTTTTTTTTTTCTTTATACCTTCTTAACCCCTGCCTCCATGTATGTCTCCAACAGCACAGACGTGGTCAGCACATCATTTTGGGAGGCAAGCAGTAAACATTAAGGGGGGGATGCTGTTACACACTGGCTCAAACGGTGGAGAAGCATCAGCTCAGACTTTCCCAGTAAATGATTAACTTCTGTTTGCACAGAGGGGAAAGCCACAGTAAGAATGCAATTAATTACTCTGGCAGCCTGGCCAGGCCAGCAGTCAGTGGTGCTCTCACTTGCAGCTCCTGGCTCTGCAGGTCTGATTTGAGAGTAACTAATTAAACACAGGTGCAGGCTAGCAGACTTGTTGAATTAATGCACAGTGTCTTCTTTTCGGTGTTCCCAGGCATTTGTAGCTCACAAAAATAGAGCAGGCACTTGGTGCTACAAATAATAATAGAGTGCTGACAATGGAGGTAATTAATCCTTTATTATTGTGGTGTGATAGGCTGCTGCTAGGGCTGTCATTCAAGTACTTCTTATGCAAAAACATGTCTCAGAGGTGAAAGAACATGGAGTAGGAGAAAGAGGAGCATTCTAATGGACTTGTTTGTGTTATGGGCACAGATACATCTTCAGGGTTTTGGTAAGATTGTCAAGACCTGGTATTCAAAACTCAAGACCAGATATTCACTGCACTATATTCTGGGTTCTGTCTTTGACTCAACGGGGCACTTTGAACAGGCAGCAGCTTAAAATAAAAATTCAGTCTCATTCAAACGATACACAACCATGAAAGAGAAATGCAAGGCCATAACTGTACCTCACTGTGGCCTTTCTTTTCTTTTTTATTGCTTCCTGAGCATCCTCAGTTGGCCATTGTCATTAATAGGCTACTGACTCCAGTGGACCTTAGGTTAAACCCAATGTTGCTCTTCATGATGGTGCAGGTCGTCATTGTCTTGCTTCACAGGAGATTGGTTTTGAGTGGAAGTAATGCAGATGTCTGAGGAGCTGCAAAAAGAGCAAATGCAGGTCCTCTTACTAGTTCAAATCAAACTTCAGGACTCAAATATCTTTTCCAGCTAAAATTAAGGGTAAATTGTGAAAACATTATCAGCCTTCTCTCTCTCTTGTCATTTACTTGCCTGTAATACCCTTTCATCCCAGGCACAGGAATTTTGGGATTTTATGGGATGTCAAGGAGGAAACAACCTTCTGCAGTAGTAGCCCCAAGGAGTGCCAAACATTAAGATGCTTCAGCCTCAACACAAGGGAAAAACCCCAAAACATAATGTATGTGTTTACTTTAAAGACAAGGAGTGATTTCATGCTCTTCTTGTTACTTCATGATGAAAATAGTCCAACGCTATTAGGAATGTTTATAGTGGGAAAATAATGCCAAGTCTAATAAACGATCGGGTAGGACAGACCATGTTTTATTCAGTGTGGGAACCAAACACTGCCATATTGTACAGATTTGCTGATCTGGAAGAATTGTTCTTGCCTTACAGAATGCAGCTCAAAAGCTGAGCACATGAATATGACAGTCTTCTCTTTTTTTAATGCAGAGAATTTTAAGATAGAAACATTGCTTGGAGAGTTTTCTAAGGGATTCTGATCAACTTACGTAAGTTCAGGAAATCAGCAATAGTTCATTATCCTGCCATATTTTCCAGTGGCTTTTGTTTTCCTTGCATCACAATTCTTATCCCATTAGAGACAAATAATATTAAAGTATTTGGATGAGGGCTAGTATTCTGCTAAAAATTTTAATGCTAACTCCATGCTAGGGAAATAGCTGACAGCAGTTCTTAGAGCAAGGATAGTTTCTGCTTCTTTTCTTCCTCTTTGCTAGTTACCTGTGGCCCTGGGGGAAATTTACATGGTGGAGTGTTTGCCCTCACAGGCCACATAAAAGGTTGGAAAAAACACTTTTCTACCACCATGTGTATTTTACAACAGCAAGAAACATTGCTGACCTTATCCTGAATGTTGGTCCAGATAGGAGAGAGATGGGGAGGCTGAGGCCCTAAATTACTGCTCAGCTCATAGAAAATTTAGTTGTGGAGTGTGTGTTTGTGCATAACCACGTGTTGTGCCTGCAACAATCATGATTTTTTTGTTTTTTGAACTCCATGCCTCTGAAATTTCCAGGAAGCTGCTCTTTGCTGCTGACAGTTGCTATAGGGGTAATGGCAGCAGTGAGGTGGTTTTTGTTCATGCCTTCTTGTCTTCATTAATTTCCAGTGTGTCATTTCAGCTGAAAATATGCAATTGCTGTTAATGTGTTCAAAAGCATGATGTTGGCTAGGTGGTTATTTATGTTACAGTAAATATTTGATGAGGAGGTGTGTTATTTTTAGCCACAATCACAATATATTATTGAAATTTATAGGCCTGAAATGGGTCATCTAACACATGATCGTTTGTTACCTTTACAGTTTCCTGAGGGTTTTTTCCATTTTCCTTCACAATTTGAACTGAAAATGTGGTGATTCAGAGAATGTTGGTATAGATTGTTGCACATAAGCTGCATAGTGGGGGTAAACATCAAGCCTCAGATCACAGGACCCATGCTGATGGGGGATGCTTCAGCCACTGAAGCAATAAACCCATAAAGGCTGTGCAAATACGTGAATGTACAAATGGATCTCAAAGCTGTGATTTTCATATTCCAGCAATCACTGCCGTAGGAGTGCATGACTGACAGCACAAAGGACTTAGATTTACTGTAGAGAGATGTAAATTGATAAGCCAGTAGACAGCCATCATTCTTCCTTTATTCTTTCTCTGTATCCCATGTCTTTCTCTGCTGGCATAATCAAAGCTGACACAGTGCATTCTATACCAAGTTATATTTTTCATAATTATAAGATAGTACATGAGATCTGAAGTTGTTATTCAGGAAATGGCACAAAGCTCACTGAAATACAGGTTTTCAGATTGATCCTCTGATAATATTGTTTTTCACATAGATTCTGGATACTCAGACTCTACATCTATGTCTTTAAGCTGTCTGGGTGCTTTAAGAAGGGATAAGTACAGTAGGAAAAAATAAATGAGGGAGCTTTTCCTTTTGTGCAGAGGAAAAAATATACAAAGCATGAGATTCTGGCTTTCTTTCTCCTTACCAGCAGCTGAATCGGAAGCATTTTGCCACACTATTTCTAAAAAAGTTTGTAGGGAGCTGTCTTGGGGAGAAGAGTTACAAGAATTCAGGAAACAAAAAGAGAGATATCTCCCATAAAGACCTAGATGAGCGATCAGCCTTCCCCTTAGCTGACTGACTGGTGTGGCACACCTCTCATGTCTTGAGGCTGAAGGGTCCTTTTCCACTGATTCATCTCATTAGGCTCAGCTGCCTGTGACTTGAATGGCAATGTTTTTAGACCTAAAAAAGAACAGACTATGAGATATAATGAAGTTTTTATAATACAGATGCATTTGGAAATCTCATTTTTCCTCAGGTCCTAAAAAGTGTGGTAAAATCTGAACACTAATATTGCAGCCCTTTGACCTCAATGCTTACACTGAAAATTCAGATCCCATCTGGATCCAGTGAATGTGTGACTTGAAAGAAGGCAAATGAATGAAGCCTTATATGCTCTGGAGCTCCAGTAGAGAAGTGCTGCAGATCACCTGGGAAAATCCCAGTGCTGTGAGTAATTTTCCATATACTTTCATTTTAAAATTATCTGGTATTTTAACTGAATTAATAAAAATAGCAAAGAGAAAGAAAAATGATATTTGTATTTTTTACTTAAGATGTTGAAACTAGTAGGAAAAATGGGATTATCTCACTTGATAAAGTCAAGATTGTTACTTTTCATCGAAAAACTGTTGTCTCTTTCAATGTCAGACTTTTTTTGCACTTCCAGAAATAAACTGAGAAGGCTATACCTATATTTCATGGATATTTATGTTCAGGCCTTGTCTGCTTACTGGGCTCCAGACTCACAATATCTTAAGTCTTGCTTTGCCTCACTGACCTACATGCCCAATGACCATAAGGCAGAAAGCAAGGTCTTTCTCTCCCTTTCATCTTACATCCAGTAGCTCCTCTGCCTAAATATAGCTAACAGGTAGTTTCAAACAGGCAAAATTTATTTTTAGTTTTTCTTTAAGCTATTATCCCTGGTGCCAGAATTGGGAGACTTTTTATGTTAAATTGCTTCTGTAGTTGATGGAGATGGAAAGATGCTTCTGGTGGGAGATGTAGATCTTAGGTGCCCTTTGGAAATACCTGGTTCTTGATGGAGGTGGTACCTGATTTCAGCATCTCAATTTTAAATGCTTCCACTTAAGCAGGATGGACCTAGTGCTCTTCATGCTGGTTATACACTCTTGTAAAAAGGTAGTTTCTTCTCTTAGGGTAACTTAGGGAATTACAAAAGAAGGGGAAAAGTCCAAATATTTTTTGGCTGTAACTAGTGAACAAGGCAAATTATTCTAACTACTAATAACTTAAGTGAGAGTGGTTGTTTGAAACACTCTTAAAGATGAACCTTGGGTTACTCCCATCAGTCTGACTACTGTTAAAACTTTTTGCTTGCATGTATTGATTGATGCATTTTTGCTCATGTCAGTGAAGGACTTTCACTAGAAACCATTTTTGGGGCGGTTATAAGGAGTACATTGGAAAAGAATTTGAATTTCTCTGTGATTTGTGCAGTGGATACATAGCTCTGTAAGAGCTGCCCAATTGGACACTGCCAAATGATTTTACATAGGTCACTGAAAAACTCTCTGGAATAGCTATGCCGAATTGCTACAAGCACAGATTAGTTTCAAACACAGAAAGAAAAAGGCAAAATCTTGTTACAAGTTTCCTAGGCTATCCAATTCATAGGGCATCCATGCCAAAAATGTTTTTACTGGACTATTTTCTTAACAGGGTCATTAGGTGTCCTTCAATGTAATTCTTAAAGAACGGGTTTACTTCTTCACACTTTTTCATGTCTGTGTCTCTGGCAGGAGAAGGCCTTTGGGACCGTCTTAGGAGTGAAAGTGTAAGAAACCAGAATGTGTACTGCATGTTTGTTGCTGCATATTCCTTCAGAATTTGCTTTTAAAATGCATATTGGTTACAAAATAAACCCGAATGAGCCATTATACTCTGGTGTGTAATTATGTATTTAGGACACATACTACACACAGCTTTAAAAGAAATCTGTATGGAAACAAATTGCATTACATTTGCAAATAGCTGAAGGTAGTTGAACAGCAACACCTCAAGCCTTTCAAAATACTGAAGTAATTTACACCATTTTCTGAAGTAATTATCTCCCAAGCGTCAGATTCCAGTTTCAATGCCTTTGCTGCAGAGGAGCTGCAGACATCTCAATATAGCATAAAAGACCTGGGCTTGGCTGTCTAACAGCCTTGATATAGATTTAGTGCTTCTGCTGCTGGACAATGGCAGAGCAGGACTGGTGGCCTTTGGGAGGGAATGCTACTTGGGCCTAACACCCCACGCTGAGAGTGGAGACATGTGCCAAGGAAAGAGGCACCCACAGGGGCAAGGGTGAAACTCAACGTCCTGTCCCTCCAAAGATTAGTGAGGAGTGGAGATTTAAGTCTTGGTTGAGCAGTTCCATGATTTAGTGGAGTGATGGATTTACATTTGTGGCCAGCCCAGAAGATGGAGAACCCTCTGGCTTCTTATTTCAGGGTTTTGAACTGCCACTAGAGCAAGACAGTGCATCTCCCCAGCTTTGACAGTGTTCTACCACTTATTTTTCCTCTTTAACTGGTACTTGGCAAAGCACCTGCCTCTCAGGGGGCCAATCCTTGGAAATAGCCACGTGTAACAGAAATGGCAGCAGGCACCCATAAGGAAGCTGTGTGCCTGCCTGGGTTGATGATATGGAACAACATCAAGCGTGCTTCCCTGCCTTGAGACAGCGGTTCCCACATTAAATCTACAAAATGCCTTTCTGTGCACAGTGCAGTTGGAAATGTTAAGAGTCACGCTTATTAGCACTGGCACATATAAAGCAGAGCTGCAGTAAATGAGTTAAGTGTCCTGAGGATTTGAGGACTGGGGTGTTGTTTTTCCTTTTCTGGAGCTGAGCACTCGAGAGACTTTCATTAAACCTGGGACTTGGCAGATCCTCATGCTGATTCTGCCACTTATTTGTTGTTCGGCCTCAGGCTAGTCACTTAACCTCTTGCCGCCCTAATTTCCCCATCTGGAAAATTATATTTACTTACCTCTCCTGGGGATTGCACGGGGCTTAATGAATGCCTGTAAGGGATTTGAAGATCCTCAGATCTGAGATGATACAGGACTGCAAAAGATTCTCTGCATGTGCAAGGAGGAGGGGATGTGTGCCCAGGCAGGAGAGCCTGCCTGCGCTCCTGGCCTGGAACCAAGTCTGAAAATCTAATCAGCAGGGGAGGATCGTACTTTCTGTTTTAGATTAACTCCTCTTCCTTGTGGCCTTTTCAGATTTGCTGGTAGAAAAAGAAGGCAAGTGACTGAATGGGGAGGAGGGCAGCTGAGGTTAACTGCTTTCTCCTGTTGGTCCCCTGGATCTTTTTGTCAGTGCAATAACAGCTGGATCTCCCAGGAAGGTAACGATCTTCCTGGATACTCCATCTTGCCGCAGGCTATTAGAGAAGCCAGGCAGCCCCATTGCTGCTCATTTCTTTAGCAGGAAAAAATGAACCTCTGACCAAGAAAAAAAGTTCCTCCATGTAATTAAGCAGCATTAGAATGAGGCCTGTGCCTTTGCTGATGAACTTCAGTGAAAGCAGATGGTCACAATGGTATTAAAAACTAAAGACTTCAGTCAAGCTTTTAATTGAAAACAATTGGACCCTGCTGGATGGTAATTACCTTGGCTGCGTGCAAATAATATCACAACACTGCTACCTATGAAGAAAGAATGGAGACTGAGTTAATAAGAACTGCTTAATCTGCATATAATAAACAAGGAGCATCCAAAACTATTTTCTCTGGTAGCTTCTCTCCTGCAAGAGGCTTTCAAGTGGTTAGCAGTGTGAAAAAGAACACAGAGTGGCAGAAATTGAAACATGTGAAACGTTTGCTGGGTTTATAAAATAACTTGAAGAGCCCATCTTCCCTCATCTCCCTCCTTTTTTTAACAGCTGAAATTCCAAATGCATCTGAGAAAAGCAGCAAAAATACAATAAAGTGGAAAAGCTCTAGATTGTCCAGCACTCCTTCTCTTCTGAATGGCAGCAGGAATGACAGGTTGTGTTAATCTTGTTTTATCTGCTTTCTTCTTCCCTCGCCTGATCGACTGGAAGGCTGGGGCCTTCTAAACACCCAGGGTGTTTTTCACCATGTTCTTAATTGGATTTTAATGATCATTAACTTAATATGCCTCAATGTGTAACAAAGCAAATGTAGTATGTGGCATATTCTGCCTGACAATTTTCTCATTCCTCTGCCTAATGCTGGGATCAGATGAGGGTTAGAGGGCTAGACCACCTAAAAGGGTCCTAAGTCCTGGTGTGCTATGTTTGTTGACACAACATGATGTTAATGCTGCTTTACGGTGTCTTCCCTGCTGTGGAAAAGGACCTGTAATGCTGTGGATATGTGGGTGGAAAAAACAGTCCTAATGTCATCTCTTTTAAACACAGGACCTAGATGTGTATAGAATGAACCAAATCTTGTCACTTTCCATGTAAACACTATTTTTCATGTGGCAGTTCTCTTGGGCGTCGCTTTTTGTTCCCTTATGAGCAGGCAAGAGGCCTTGCTGCCCCAGTAGACCTCAGAAAGCAGCAGCTACTGCAATTTTGCAAAATAATGAGTAGTTGTGAACTGCTAGTAAAAGTGATGCAATGATTTTCCATAACATATCATTTTAGAAGCAGTGACTTGAACTGCTCTTTCTTTTCCTATCCAAATATTTGTCTTTTCAAGGCACCAGCCAAGAGTTTGTCTTGTCTTGTCTTGTCTGGTAGTATAATGAAATGAACTTTTTCAGTGTGTTTCATCTGGATTTGATGATTTTATGCCTGGAGTTCAACTTTCAATCACTTAACACACCATGATTAACACAGAGAGTGAGGTCCTGAACATGTCAAAGTCAGTAGAAGTTTTCACACTGTTTTTGGTAGGATTTTGCTTATTTTTATGTAATCAAAATATGCTTAAAGTTTTATTGCTGTAATGCCCCTGAAACTGCTTTCTAACACAGTCACATGACGTAAGTGTATTTCATAGAATCATTAAAATGGATGGTTTTAGTTCCTGTACTGCCATTTAAGTTGAGGTGTTCTCATTTGTGCTTAGGACTTACCCTTGGCATTTCCTCTGCTGCTGGGCTCCTGGAGAACAGGTCTGAGGTTGATGGGGGCTGGTGTCCTGCTCTGTCTCCTGGCTCTTTTGTTCAAGCTGGTGGCAGGGTCTGAGCAGAATTTTGCTCACAGTCTTTCCAGCCCCTCATTTATCAAAGAACTTGTGACAAATTTGAAACTAGGAAAGGCCACCTTTCAAAAGTGTCTTATGCTAGTGGCTGTGGTGATTTTTGTCAGTTTTATAACACCTCCTTTTAACTTTACAGAGCTTGACTTTTAACTCTACAGAGTACAATCATATTGTAATTACTGCTTGCAGCTTTAAGGGAGCTGGTGTGGAGCACACTATTTTAAAGGTATAAGCTCTATTGATCTAAAGTATTCTGAGCGATAAACAGCTGCTCAGGTTGATTAAAGCTGAAGGGAAGCTGAAGCATTTAATCAATCTCCAAAGCTGCTCCAAGTATATTACAAAGCAGTTGTGATTATTGCTATTATATGACAAGTTATATCATAATAAAGAAAGAGGGATCATTTTTCTTGGAAGCATTTAGAAGTCTTGTGGTGCTTCTTCTCAGCCTGCCTCATGCTGTCACCTCTGAAGCTTGGCTAAGTGACAGAGCATGCCAGCTCAAGCGGACTAATCTTGAAGGGAAAATACAAGAGCAGGGCTTTTCAGCTCCCCAGAGTCTTTTCTTTCCTGTGTCTATCTGTGGACGACAGCAAGTGCTTGGGGAAGAAAAAGAAGGCAAATGTAAAGTAATGCTGGCCACATTGTAACCCGCTCTGATCCTTGCATCCTGCATAGCTTGGGATGTTCTAGGCTGTGGGATATGTTTGTGCCTATCCAAAGTCCTGAAGGCACCTTTCTTCTATTACTTTTTTTAATTACTTCTTAAACCTTTCTTTGGACAGCCTTGGGCTTCACACCATCCCATGGTGGTGCATCACACAGTGCTCTCACGTGGTTTTGTAAAATAGTACTTTGTTGTTGTTTTTCAACTTTCAGCCTGATGTTTTCTTTTAGTGCCTTCTTACTCTTGTGTTAAGAAAAGCAATGGATAATAGTTATCTGTTAACCTTTTCTATTTCATAAACACAGAGATGTCTGCCTTATCCTGCTCTGTTGTCTCCTTCTTTTCCAAGGCTTATTTAGTCTCCCTTTTTCAGAAGATGACCCATTCCTCTGACCATCCCTTTCACATCTGCATCTGCAGCCTTTCTCATTTTGCTGCACACTTCTCAAAAAGGTGTAACCAGAATTTAATATAGTACTTGAAGATGTGGGCTTTTCTAAGTTTATTGTTTCTTCCTTTTTCAGGTGTTCAGTGATCTGTGCTTATTGCATAAAACATACATATGTCATGCAATAATGAAGACATGGATGTAAGAGTTCTGAAAACTAAGGTGTTGCATGAAATAATCTTAGGTTTAAAATTCATCTTATGTTGCATTTAAAATGTAAAAACAGATAGTCTATGAACAGAGTAAGACGTCTCCCCATAGAAAATATAATACGAAAACAAATTAATAGGTAAGTTTATTAAACAAAGATTAATAAATAAATAGACAAATTAGTAAATAAGTTTAATAAACTTTTCTCTTTCTGTAATTGCAACAAAGAAATTATAGTACTTTAGCCTGGAGAGGATAGCATTTACAAAGGCTAGCTTTTGTGGAGGGTGTCTTATGTCAGTCCTCTTAGTGCTTTCTTTAGTCCTTCTCCACTGAAAATAGTAGAATTGTCTTCTCTCAAAGCCAGAAAGTCCATGCTGTCTGAAGGGACCTCCAAAAGTATCCTGTTGGGAGCTTTTGCTTTTGCTGAATGCGCCCCATACAGGCAAGTCAGACCCCTTTGGCTTAGCAGGCAGGCATAAGATGTCCCTTCTTTTGTTTCTCTACCATGATATCTCTTTTGAAACTTTGAAACATTTGAAGCCTCTCATGACCTTCATGTGAAACCCTGTGCATGGTCCTAGTGTGCTGGAGGCTGAGCCTGGTGCAGTTATCATTGTTGCACAAGACTTCTATTGCAACAACTGTTAAACCTTCTTGATAGTGGTTTCACATGAGAGTCACAAGTCTTCTGGGAAACTTCTCCTGAGTTTCACTTCATAATGGTATGAGAGTCTTGTGAGTCTTTTGAATGAAGGTTTTTGAGTGAGAGTTTAGACCAGTAAATAAAATTTTAATTGGTAAATCTTGAGGTCCTCCATGCATGGAATGCTTGCCCTGCGAGAGGAGGTGGTGGGTCCTGGGCCTGTTCAGCTGGGGGAAGAGAGAGATATGGGTAAGCCTAAGAGCAGCTCAAGTCCTTGGCTTAGCTTGGCTAGGGTTAGTTTCAGTGTGCTGAATGGGTTGGACAGCTGAAACTACAGACCTAGCTGTCAGAGGTTTCCCATAGGAAGATGGGCCATAGCAGCCTACTGGCAATAGCCTTCCTCTCCTTAGGATGCAATTTGAGGAGCATTTCCCTTGCACTCCTGTGCTAATTTAGTGGTGCCAGCAAAGGTCTGGTACAGATACATGGCAAATCATCTGGGGAACCTGTTCAGGTTAAAAGTAATCCTTTTTTTTGTTCATTTGTTTTAACCAGTTTTAAAATTGATTCCTCCCACAGCTCTATGAAAATTTGTCTTGGTGCCACTGAGGCACAGTGCAGCAGTAGGAACAGCCATCAGGGAATGCTTCACCTGGTACTGGGTTTCAAAGAGGCATTTTTCAGACTGTGGCTTTACAGTCAGTTTTTAAGAGCCCCCAGGAAATATCTCCCAATCCCATGGCTCCACGGATTACCAGCTGAAGATGACCATTTGTGAAACTGGACTTCAAGCCAAGTCTGTGGCAAAAATAGGCTGCAAAAATGATGAATCACAACTAAACACTGCTGCACAATACTACACTTATGCTGTTCTGCCATTTTTTGGGTTGTAATCTAACCATCTGTTAATTGGCCCCATCACACATTGCTATGGGGTGCTGAGATTCATTGTAGGCCTACAGGATGATCAGTGTCTCCCGAGCCATTCAGGATGGGGACCTGCAGCTTTTCAGGTCCTGCTGCTGTTTACATCAAGTGCACTAAGTCTGGCGATCCCAGCTGCCATCCTCTGTCTGACTGCCTCAGCCTTGTTGCTATTTTATGACCAGAGATTGTGTCTGAGCAGAAGGATGTGAGTGCATCGCCTGCCTTCAAGAAAATCAGTTAGTGCCAAGGAGGACAGGATTTTTAGGCATTGTGACTGTCAGTTAACCTCATCTGGAAACCGTGTGATGCTTTGTGTGGGGTGGGACTGATCCTGCACCCCAGAACTCAACCTTGGCATTGCTTTCACAGGGATCAAAATAATTCCTGGTCAAGCTAAGACCCACTTCTGTTTATGTTCCTTTCTAAAACTTTCTAAAACTAATCTCTCTTTTCTCCACTGGCACATATTTTCACATTTGTGCTAGTGAAAGCGCTGGATTGTTCCAGGGGATTGCATGGAAAATATCTGTGAGCTTTGGCCACCTCTCTGAAATAGTACAGTCAATTTGGTGTTTGCTTTGGCGTGTTGCTGTGAAAGATTGTAGAGTGCTTGTGTTTATATGTGTACAGGGAAAAAGGGCTCCTGCTCATTGTGCCTTTGTGAGGCTGCCAGACTCTCTGGCCCCATCTATTCTACTGTAAGTGGAAGGAGTCTCGCGAGCGCTCGCCGCGTGTTTGGACCGGGCTCTGCTAGGTACTATGCTTGCAAGCTGTTCTGTCAGCTTGAAAAATATCTTTCTTCCTGAATAGTGTTTACTCCCTGTTGTTACAAGTAACATGTAAGATTGCTTGTCAGTGAAGAAATTTCTCCTTCTTCCCTTTGTTTCTTCTGTGTACTGGGAAACTTTGCATACAGTGCATTTTGGTGGCTCTCCTGTACCAGGCAGCCAGCTGCCATTTGAGAACAAGAGAGGATTTTCCATACAGAAGCATGAGAAGTAATGTGTGAGAATTGGTGGTACGATGCAGCCCTGGTTGAAAGATTTGGACATTGCCCTTAACAAAGGATTTATTTTCCTCCTGCAGCCCACTGCCTTCTGAAGTAAAAGAAGACAGAGATTTTCAGGTGGAAGGCTTTTCTGTCCAAAGTGGGATTTCTCTACTCTGTGTAGAGAGATATTGTCCAGCTGAAAGGTCCTACAACACTCTTTGAGAAGATGAAGGATGATTCCAGCAACCCCTTTATTAATTTAATTAATAACCCCTGTCTACAAGAAAGCTTGTTCTAAAATTTAGTGGTGTCTGTGAGCTCCTGCTGAAAAGTCATGGGCTGCAGGACCTGCACTTGACTAGTAATTATATAGTGCTTTGATATTGAATGTGGAGTCTGAATAGCAGTTTGTAGAATTTGGGTCTCCTTCCCTTTTTTCAAGTGACAATAAACATTTATCTCAGATTTCCTCTTCTGGAAGGAATAGCTGGAAAACAAATATGCATTGATGGGAATTGCCAGGTACCTGGACCCAACCTGTAGCCCATCTATCCTTGAATCCTGTCTGTAGCAGCACTGAGTATTTGGAGGAAGATGCAAATACTGCTGGAATGGATAATTGCAACTAAACCGCAAACAAACTTGCCCACTGCTTCCTGGAGAGCTCTGTCTCAGCTTTTGTTTCAAGCAGCAGCTCTGTTAATTTCAGCAGGGGAGGTACAGTAGCTGATGCTTAGCAATCATTATTTTTTGTTTTCTTTCAACTGCCAAGCTTTGCTGGCCAGTTTTGCTTTACAAAATCTGTAAGTAGGGAAGATAGGTGTTTTCTTTTGTACAATAGACACGAAAGAATGAAAGGATTCAAGACTGTAAAACCTTCTTGAATAATTTAGACTGTGTTTCCAGCAAATACTCACTCTGCGATGTACACACTGATACTGGGCTCAGACATTTTGGTATCAGCAACAGAGCCAAACCCCCATGAGCCAAAAGTAAATACACTTTTATTCGGTGTCAGCCATCAATCTGTTTCCAGTTTTCAGGACATACTCTTGTCAATTAGGGGCTTCTGCTTGAGAAACCTGGCCTGTTAGCTTGCAGTGAAAATAGATAGGACCAGGCACATTATCTGCGCAAAGCTCCCCTGTGAGACTCTGTGCAGCCCGGCTAGCCCTGTTCCTCCTACTGCTGTGCTGCATGTTGCTCTTGTGAATAAACAGTGCTGCACATGCTCAGACCAATATACACAGATGCTTGGCTTCTCACTAAAGCAGCTGAACTACCTGAGGCAGGAATGGCAAGAGCCTTCTCAAGAAAACCAGTCAGTGAACTTCTCCGTGTCTTGGCCTGATGGTTTTGTGGGATATTCTTGATATTATGAAGATTGAAGAAAGACTAGAAATTTGCAGCTGTGACTGGTAGCCTATGTCAGATTCTCTTAGTCCTGCCAGTAATGCAGTGTGAGACCTTTATGCAAGGATTTTCCCTGTTGCAACCTTTTAGCTTTTTTGGCTGGGGGGTTTTGCCTAATATTTGGAAATACTGAGAGCAAACTCTAAGCAGGCTTGCTTCATCAAGAAAGCACCTTAGAAAAGCTCTGCCTAGTACAAATGAATCAATTCTCCAGCTCAAGGGCTGTTTCACACTCTGTGCCTCAAAGCGTTGACCACCCTAGCATCAACAACCAGCAGGGTGAGGAATGACCAGCAGGCCCCTGGATTTCACCAGTGCCAGGATTAAACGTTTGTTCCCACTTGTCAAACCACCGTGTCTGAGGGTTCAAAACACTGCTGTGCCTGTTTGCACCCCCGCTGCCAGGGCATGGGCATATGCTTCTGTAAAACCTGTCAGAGGTAAGCTGCTGCTGGGAGCTACGCAGGGCCAAGTGCAGCCCTGTGCATTCGAGAAGATAAATGAATCCAGAGGAAGAGGCTTTTGCTGTGCTGCTGCTATTTCAATGTGAACGTGAGACCCTGAAATGCTCTGTTCTACTTCAGTAGCTCTAAGAGGAGCTTTTCTCCAGAGGTCTCTGGTATCCAGACTAATTGAAATAACTCCAAAGGGCTCTTCTAAATATAATTCCTCCCCCATGTTTTCACTGTCTTTTTTTTTTTTTTTTTTTTTGCCCTCCTGTCTACACCCTCTCTTGAACAAAAAGCTTTAAAATTCTTTTTTTGGAAAGGATACAAATGTAATTCAGATGAAGTTAATGTGAAGTCAAGGTTGATTGCTCATCTCCCTGAAACCACCAGCAGTGGCTGAGTGCTGGTGAGTGTGAGACAGGAGTTCAAACACAGCTGGGAAACTTGTGAGCGAGCTAAACAAAGGGTGGGCTGGAGGCTGGGGATCACTGCTCCCCCTTCCCCCGTGTGACTTTCTCAGCTCACGCTGAACCCTTTGATCGCTGTCCAGCACGGGGTTATGTGGCAGCCTGGGCTGGGGCCAGGGATGTATACATGGGTGGAGGTTGCTGTAATCTTCGTATGCCCTTGATCCACCCTGTACCCTTATTTCCACAAACACTGTCACATATCACAGTGGGGTGCATCACTGCCGGTGCTCCTTCAGCTGAAACATGGGACTGTCCCTGCCAAGCACAGCTCCCTTTTCCAGAAATCTCTCTGATAGCAACACTTTGAAAAGTGTGCCTGTATTTTGTAACCATTACTTTATTTTTGCCAAGCACATTTGTATTTGACACTGAAATATAACACCGTGAGTACAATAGTGCTATTCAGCACACAGAGTTCTTGTCTTTCAGAAGTGGCTGTTCTGGGAGAGCTGCACAGGCAAGCATGGCTAGCTTGGGAAGGTGCTGCTCATGAAAAGAGCACTGCCAGAATCTTACCTCTGGTAGCACATTCTCCAGACCGCCTGCTTTAGGGAAGTATTTTAGCTCCATATCCCTCTAATAAGGATTTTAATGCTGCGCTTAGTGACTATTAAGAACTCTTGAGTCCAAGATAACTTCTTACAGATGTGCTACCATTATCATTCATACTTAAATGTTGACATAGTACTCTGCAAAATGAGCTGAAACTCTTGAAGAAAAAGGCTAATTGTCTCTGAGGTAAAGTGGATGAGAATCAGTGGAGAGGAAAGCTGTGATCCTGTGTGCTTTTCAGTTGCATTTGTTTGTGGCCATTCACCATCAGAAAGTGGGAAGAGGGACTTGGTTTCTCCTGTCTGCCACTACCACTTTGTCTTCGGATATGTTGCCTTCAGCACAGTGGCACAAGAAGACTTTTGGTGTTTGAAGATTGCCAGCAACATGGCATATCAGATCTTATAAAAACCTCTGTTTTCTATTAAATCCTACAACAAAACTGATATGGCTTCCACTCTTCTGTATTACTTCCTCTCGATTTATTTTGGGATCATCAGAAGATCCTAGAGGAATCACCACTCCCTATCAAAATCTCTTTGGCTAACTCTTACAGTGCAGTCATGTATTGCCCTCATGTTAAGTGACACCAGGTTTTCCCAGGCGGTAGATCCACTCCTAGCAGGTTGCACAAAGGATGTTGCAAGCCTGTGATTATTTTTCTAGTGCAAATGCTGAAACTGGTTGAAGAAGATTTAGAAATCTACCACATCTCTCTTCAGCTTCCCCTTCCCTGCAAATTACTTCTAAGGTCAATGAAATGCAGTATTGTCCAGAGAGAGGAAAAGCAGTCTCATAGAGTCTCCTCATTTCTCCCTGTTTCAACACAACAGGGCCAAAACAATACGCAGGCAAATACCTGGAGCATGAGACTGAAACTACCATGAGCCTGCCAGTGGCACAGCTCAGAGCCACCAAGAGGGGCCAAGATGTGTTGAGGCAATTGCCCAGGGCTTGGGCATGGATAGCAGTCCATGCTGTGCGATGGGGATGCAGAAAAGCAGGTGTGACCTGGCACTGTGGCTGCTGCCTGGGGACCCATGGGACTTCTGCCCTTCCTGTCCACTGCTTACAGGGAAGCTGTAGCCAGGTGAGCTCAGGCCCTGCTCTGGGACAGTAGTGCTTGCTGCTCTGCTATAAAAGAGCATCCTCTATTCTGTTACTCTGGTGTAGTTACAGAGGTAGACAAAGACAGACTATTTGATGCTCAATAATCAATCTCTTTGTATCAGATAGAAGAGAAGCTGAAGGAGCCTGGGGCGCCTTTATGTCTATTTACTTATTACTGTATCCACACTGGGAACTGTGGCGCTGCATTAGGACAGAGGAAAAATGCCCAGGGCTGCTCCCTGAAGAGCACCCTGGAACTTGATGTCATGCCCCCTCAGCCCCCAGATTGCTCTGCAGCATCCATCAGCCCCAAAGACATGGATGAGGATATGGCCCTTATCCTGGGCCTGAACAGCAAGTCAGCCCTTGCTGTGGTGAGCAAGGATTGAGGAAAAAATGCATCTGGTTTAGGAAAGCTACCTGCCTCTAAATTATTTTGAATGTTCACATTTTTTATGCAGCATTTTAGAACATTTCAGCTGCTTCCATTTGGAATTCAATTCCTCTCCCTTTTAATCAATAGCAGGCCTTAACAAAACAATATCTCACAGGAGACAGAAGCACACAGTGCTGAACAAAGCAAAAGGGCCACTGGCTTACAGCAACAATTGCTGCTACACAATGGGTTTTCAAAGCTCAGTATATATTTTGTCCCTAGTGGGAAAACTATAACAAGACTGAATTAGTGGCTAGGCTTGCCAAAGGGAGAAATTAAAGTGTGATGACTTGTCTGACACTTTAAAGTACCTTTATTTATTTTAGGGGAGAGGACAGCATGGGGAAATACGATGCCTATTAGGGAAAACTGTTTTCTGTTCCTTTCCGAAGTGTACAGCAGATCTGCATTCCTAAGGGTTTAATCTAGGTCAGGGATCAGGAATACCTTCCGGTGGCTCCTGAGAGGAGCTGACAACTGTGGGGATGCTGCCTGCAGAATTGGGGAGGCACAGGTGTGGATGTAGGAGTGTGGCTTTCAAGGGCAGGATGGTCTGGGAGTCCCTTGTCCCTGCCAGGGGAGGCTGGGGGTTGGTTTGCAGGTGGCTGTTTGGTGAGGGAGAGAGAAGAGGGAGATACTGTGTGAGAGCAAAGCAAATTCCCTTCCCTGTATGTGGCTGGTCACCCCTGAGCTTGCAAACTTAGCTTCTCATCTGTGGATCGTGACAGCTCCTTGCTCTGGCCCTAATGGGTTTCAAGAGCTCCCAGTGAGCTGTAATCACCTTGGTTCAGGGCTCAGCTTGCACCTTTACAAGCACCTTCACCCCTTGCTGTTAACCTGTGGTCTCCTCTATTCAGCAGCTAAGCTTGTAAATTCATGTAACCAAATAGCTGTGCTGTTAACTGCCTGCATGAAAGTGAGCAACACATCCATCTTCCAGTGCCCAGCCAGCAGCCTAACGACACTGCTCACCGTGCTTGTGGGCAGCCTTTCAGACATAACTAACTCTGGCACTGCAAAAACAATTGTTTTGGTGCTCACACAGGCCACACGGCTCATCTGGGCAGAGGAGGGAGGTTGTGCAGGCAGAAGGCTTGCCACAGACTGTCCCTGTGCACCAGTGCCCGGTGCCATCGTCATCACATTCCATGGTCTGATGGCTGGCTAGGGAGAACTTCATCCTGCTGGTAAATTGTGCCTCTCACCCAGAGCAGCAGCCTGCTTGCAGTGGTTTTATTTTAGGTTGTGATTGATATTTGACGAGTCTTTTTTAAAAGGCATGCGTCAGTTTTGCTGTCTGTAACCTGACTGTAATTTTCTAAAGTAAAGTGCCACCAGGAGGACAGGTGCTAATGAAACACTAAATGGTGCTGAGGTTTTCTGGCTTCTCTAGTTCTTGCTGATGTCCATGGCTTGAGTCCTCTAGTCTTGAAATTGATCTTGTCATGAAGATTGAATACAGACCTGGTTTCTTATGACCGAGGCATGCGATTGTTCCGTGTGTGTGTGTGTATGTGTGTGTGTAGATGTATCAGACCGCTTCCAAGTTGTCTCCATGACCTAATTTCAGCGAGGCAGAGAGATGCAGTGTTCACGGACAGTAAATCCTTTAAGCTCTGAAGAAGTCATCAGTGCAAGCTCTTTCTCCTGCTTCTGCTGTGGAGGAGGCTGGGCTACAAGTTCACCCTTTGCTAGAGACCCCACAAAGGAGATCAGCTGGGGGCACTGCTGAGGAAAACAAGGCTTGGCTGCATCCACTGTTGCTTGTGTTACTACTTGTTATTGATGGAGAAAAAGTGCAGCTTTCTGTCGGCAAGTAACTTAGACCTGCCATTGGCAGAGATCTGATATGTTACCTTCCTCGCCCCAAAGCAATCACAAGCAATCAAAGTCGGGAGCACACGAGCTGACAGGGGTTGAATGGTCATTGCTTTTCTTTATTTGCTGGCTGCTTACCTGGTGCAACAGGCGCTGCAAGAGAATTTCTTAATTAACCAGGCTCTGTCCTGGGCGGCACATGTGTACTGCCACTGGGCATTATAAAAGTGTAGTTATTGCACTTTGGCTTGGGAAAAGCCCTGGTGCAGTTGTATTGTTAAGGAAACAGTCTTGGAGGAAGGGAGAAAAGGAGACTGGTCTCCACTCTAAAGGCTGTTTGTTGTCTTAAACATCGCTGGATCTAACCTCGGGGGAGGTGTAGGGTTAATTTGAGCTGCCTTTGAAAACAAATTTGAGCAGTGCACAGCAAGATCTCAGGGAAACAATGTTTATAATCTGTATCCTGCTTCAAATTGTATCGGCACCGCACTTCTGCCCCACTGCCAAAATAGCTGCAGTCACCAGGATGCAGCTGGTGTCCTGAGCATGAGCCCTTGCGCTCAGCCATCGCTTGGTAGCTTTTATACATTTACGAAGAGAGAGCTTTTCCTGGCTACTGAGCATCACCTACTCTTTGCTTTTGCAGCAGCAGCAGGAAACTTCTCATACGTGGAGGCTGATCCAGTGTTCTTAATCATGCACAGTTCCTGCTGATTTTAGCAGGAGAATTGTTTCACGGTGCATAGTAGAAACGTGTTCCTCAAGAAGCGGACCGTCTTCTGTCCTCTCTGAAGGAGGGTGGGGAATGCATTGCTCTGCCAGCTGTCTGCCTGTGCGTCATCAGAAGCGTAGCCTATGATACGCAGTCCTTAAATTTAAACAACAATATTAGGGATTTTGTCAAGCTAGATAATATTTAACCCAGAGTGTTTGTCGATTAGCTTTGCCATCCATTAAATCCAGGGTGCTTTCAGCTTTTAATTCAGTCTGCCTAAATTAGTGCACTCCTTTCCTTCGTGCTTTTGAAAATGAATAGCTGCTTCTCCCTCCAGTCTGGACTAAGGAATATTTGAAAAGTGGCAGTACATTAATTTCTGCCCCAGTGGAACTTTGCAGGAGAAACAACTCTTTAGGTTGTTCTGTGGCCACAACACATTTGAGAGAGTTGGTGTCAGAGCTTTTTGAAATTATTTAAAATTTTAAGTAATGCAAATAACAGAAATGAGGGAAAATAATTGGGGAAGAGAGGAATTCCTCTGCTGTCTCTCTGCTGTTGCAGGTTTTACTCTGACAGGCCAGCTTTGCATTCCCCAAGGTAGAGACTTTTATCCTGTCTTTGTGACTGTTTTACTTCCCTTTTCTCCTGGGGGAGGGGGAAATGAATAATTTCTGCCTTCCTCCCAATTCTTCACCTATATCAGGAAAGAGGAGATGAACAATGCCGGGACCCTGCTCATTTGTTACCCTTTTCCCTTTTCTTTCTCATCACCAAAAGACGGAAGAGGGAGATGACAGCAGGCACTCAATATCCACTCATCATATCAATCAATCTCTTTAACTGCTTTTGTTATTCAGTGGCATGATGGTCTTTGGCTTGTTATTTACCGGCTGTTTAATTTAAATGTATTCCCAGCAGGGAGCCAAAAGATCCAGTCGTAGAGCTCTTTCGCAGGATTTGTCTAACCATGCTCTAAATTATTTAACATGGCTCTGAACTGTTTGGAGATTTTTTTTTTTTCCTTTTAAGCACTATGATTTGATTCAAAACATCTGTAAAAAATCACAAACGTCCTTCCATCTGGGCAACAGCTCAGCTCTGTCTTGAACCTGGGTAGGGTCAAGTTTGTGAGCTGTTTCAAAAGCCTAAAATTCCTGACATGGTGAAATTCTTTTCCTACTTGTTTGTTGACAGAAGAAAGGAAGGCAGGGCAAGGCAAGGCAAGGCAAAGCAAGATCAAGATGCTGTACCACTGGGCCAGAAGTGAGTAGAACATCTTGTTACGGAAATAGCCATGAAAATGCTCCTCCCTGCATTAGAAAAGCAGCTATTTAAAGCAGGATCAATTGCCAGTCCTCTTTGCCGCTGTTGTCATTTGTATGTGGCATGTGCAAATAATATTTCCTCATGAAAGAAAACTTCCAGCAATGACAGCATTGCTCTGGTGTATCCTCTCCCAAAGGGGAGAAATCAGCTCATCCCTAGAAATGGCATCTCCCTCTGAAAAGAAACCCCAGGATCTGGGTTTTGTTTTTCCTCTAAGACTTTAGGCAAGTGAATTTTGACCCACAAATGACATCAAGGTGGTGCAATTTCTAAGACATGTTTAGGCACTGGAGTTATAGAGGACAGTGCTTCTGTTAAAGTAAAAATACACGGAGAAAATGAACAATCCTATGTGACTTAGAGCAAAGCCCACTTTCCCCGAAGATATGCACAATGAAACTGGCAATACATGCCTTTGAAAGAGATTGCTTTATCTTTAATGATGTCAGTCAACAAAAATCCTTTTATTCTTGGCTAATCACAGTGGGGTGATATCTTTCAAAAAACTGGAATTATCGAACATAGATTTTCCAGGGAGGTGAAACCATGCTTGGCTTAAGCACCCTCAAACTTTTCTCAAGCTGAGATTCACATCTGTAACCCTGCTCTACAGCTCAAGCCTGCTGCTGTTTGTTATTGTTTGCATTACTTCAGGGCCCACTTAGGGATTGTACAAAATGTTCTTTTTAAAAAAATAAATATTGAAGTGTCCACACAGCATTTGAGTGAAGCACACTCCTTTTGTAAGGTGCTGCCATCTGATCATTGCAGAAGTACAGAAAAGAAATCTTGGGGGCATGCAGGGTGCTGAGGCTTGGGAAATAAATGTTTTTACAGTAGTAGGGGCTAGGAGTCATCCTCATTTCCATGTAAGCCCCTGTACCAAGTGAAGGGAGAGCATGAGACCTTTGAGGAGCATTCATGTGTCCTATGTAAGCAAACTTAAAGAACTCACTTTAAGTTCCCTGGGCACAGGGATTGGAAGAGATTTAGACCTCCTGATCCTGGATTTTAGAAGTAAGGATCTCATTCTAGCACGTCCTAGCTGAGAAAATTGTTGAACAACCCTGTTGCTGAGTCGTGAAGGCTGTGAAGATGCATCAGAGTTGATGGAGATGCCAGAGATACAGATCATCCTCTTCTCTCTCCTATATTTATCTCCTTTCCTCCAAACTCCTTGTTTTATTTTTATTGGGATTTCTTTGGATGAACCCTATTAAACGCATCACTAGCACTGAAATTTGCCGATGCCAATAAACCCATCTGTTTTATTAACTAACCACAGTCTCTGGAGTGTTTCTCACTGGCTGAGACACGAGCAGCCCTTTCTGCTGTCTCCAGCCCAGGGAACAATGGGAGGGGACCCAGGAGGTCGCTGGCAGGAAGCGCTGCTTCCCCTGGATAATTAACCAGCTGGGAGACTGAGGAATGAAGATAGCACATAAGACACACACAGTACAAACTGCTGAAACAATAAACAAACAAACCAATGACCATCACTTCCTTTTCTTATATTGTTAAGGCTGCTTCCTTAGCTCAGGTTGCCCCAAACCCACCCCTCAAAAAGCAGCCTTTTAGGCTCATGAATTCTTAACCTCTTCACTTCCAGTTCTTGCTGAAGGCATAAATCAGTTTTTGCCAAGATGATGGCCAGCACAGGGTCTATGGCTCCTCTTTGGGCTTGCTGGATAAACTGGAGATTCCTGTTTCTCAAAGTGTTAAAGGCACTTTTACCAAAAATTCAATGAAGAGAGACTTAGCTTGGCCATAAGGCTGCATGGTACCAGGGCTGCTTCTCATGTAGGTGCTGGCTTCCAGATGAGCAGGTGACACAGTCTAGCTCTGAAGAGGTTAATTTCCAGAGAAGCTGGCCTCAGAGCCAAGACCTGAATGAAATCTGGATCAGGGCTTTGTGTCTCAAACCCAGCTTTCATATCAAGCCATCCTTCGATGTGCCATTGTTTCACCACCTCTGTTAGAGGGGGGTCAGCTGCACAGCCAGTGCTTGCTATCATCTACACCGGTGAGCATCCAATTGCACACTTCCACTGAGATCCTCTCTTCTGACTCCAACTCTACATATTTGCATGGTTTTCTTTCCCATCCAAACCATTCTTTGCAGAAGTTGCTGTTTTGTTTTTCTGACCTGCTAATACCAGAATTATGAAAGCAGAAATTGGGCAGTTGGCAATGCCAATCCCCGCTTCCCTCCAGCTAATTTTTCCAGATGTCTCACTGATGAGCAGTTAGACATTGTCTTTGTTTTTGTGCACAGAGTGTGATGTGTGTATTTATCCCATGGAGGCTACTGCTAGTGGCACCCAAGAGCTGAGGTGACTATGTAGCCCACATCCATCACATACTGATACCAATCGGTGGGTCTCATTTCATCATGTCCTCAGCAAAACACTGCCAGGGAGAAGGTGCAGCCAAGGATTGTTGGGGAGAATTAGGCTGCTCCTTCTGGAACTGGGAAATTTGATTTTCGAAAGACACGCTGATGTTTCTCCCCATCAGCTTGCAGACTCAGAGCAAGGTGGGAGCAGTGGTACTCAGGATCGGGGCCTGTGGCCTGTCCCTGGACTGGCCCCCTCCTGGCAGCACTGGCAAAGGCTGTCCTGGGGCAGGTCCTGCCTGCTACTGAGTGCTCCCAGCTGGCAACTTATTTGTTATTACTTTAAATACCCACTGTTTGTGTTAAGCACAGCAAGAAACCTAGTAAACTGAAAAGGTGACATTTAAAAAATGAGTCTCTTAAGTAGATGTTTAATCTTTCTAATGAGGAAGTAATCTGCTAAATATCACGTTTAACAGTTATGCAGTAAGTCCATATCATACAATCATAGAACTATACACTCAGAGAACCATAAAATCTCAGAATGTTTTGGGTCAGAAAAGACCTTAAAGATCATCCAGTTCCATGCCCTTTGCCATGGGCAGGGTCTCCTTCCACCAGACCAGGTTGCTCAAAGCCCCATCCAACCTGGCCTTGAACATTTCCAGGGATGGGGCATCCACAGCTCTGGGCAAGCTGTCCCAGTGTCTCACCACCCTCATAGTGAAGAATTTCTTCCTGATATCTAATCTAACTCTGCCCTCTTTCAGTTTAAAGCCATTCCCCCTTGTCCTGTCACTACACACCCTTGTAAAATGTCACTCTCCAGCTCTTTTGTAGCCCCCCTTAGGTACTGGAAGGCTGCTGTAAGGTCACCTTGAAGCCTTCTCTTCTCCAGGCTGAAAAATTCCAGCTCCCTCAGCCTGTTTTCATAGGAGAGGTGCTCCAGCCTTTCGATCATCTTCATGGCTTCTGGGCTTGCTCCTGCAGGTCACATCATTCTTATGTTGAGGGCCCCAGAGCTGGACACAGAACTTCAGGTGACATCTTACAAGGGCAGAGCAGAGGGCCAGTATCCTCTCTTTTGCCCTGCTGACCATGCAGATACAGTTGGCTTTTGGGGGTGCAATTGCTCTCTGCCAGGTCATGTTGAGCTTCTTGTCAACAAACAGCTTCAAGTCCTTCTCCTCAGGGCTGCTCTCAACCAATTCTCTGCTCAGGCTCTACTTGTCCTTGGGGTCACCCTGACCCAGGTGCAGGACCTTGGCCTTGTTGAACTTTATGTGATTTGCACAGGCCCATCTCTCAGACCTGCCAAGGTCTCTCTGGATGGCATCCCTTCCCTCCAATGTGTTGACCACACCACCCGTATCAAATCATAGCTGGTGAGGCATGGTTCAACAATTGGTAATTTATTAATCCATAAAGACTTTCCTGCTTAATCTAAATTACACTTACATCCCACAGATTAAGGTGCAGTGCTGGAATTTTTGCCAGTAAAACCATTTCTTTAAGTGCTGTGGCACCTGAGGCTCTGGGGTGGCTGGGAGAATGGGGGTGACTTTGTGCATCAGGGTGCTGCTTACAAACCCCTCAAGCTGGGTTGAGCCTCCCTTCTCCCCTGCCCTTCCCAACAGAGGAGCTGTGGCTGCTATTTCCCTACCTGTCGCCTCCTCAGAAGTCCTCCCTGGTGGCTTTGTACCCTCACTGGGCATAGTTACAACATCTGCTGCTGCCAGCTCTAGCATACCCTCATATAGACAAAATGTGGCATACAGTGAAAATCTTCAATGCTTCCTGTGTCTCTAGCTGAATGATTGAGGACAGACGTGGGACACCACATAGACAAATAATGAAAACCAGTTATAGAGATTAGACAGTGTGGTAGGAAACCTGCCAGCACTGTGGAATATCACAGAAATGAAAAAGATCCACTGTCTTCTGCCATAGATACTGCTGGAAACTCTTCAGCTCTGCTCAGAGCTGGAGCTCCAGCAATTCTCTGCATGCTGTTGGCCATGGCAGGCCACCCCAGATCAGGACCTCTGCTGCCACACAGCACCTGGGGGCCTGGAGAAATAGTGGGTGGTGTGGAAAGGACAAGGTACTGTGGATCCTGCTGCTCTACTGTGACTGATGTGACTGTGCGCTCATGACATGCTTTGTTGAGGGGGGTAGAGGGAGTATTGGGGGAACAGCTCTCCCTTCTCCCTCTTGGGGAGATCAGCCTTCCTCTCACAGAGAAATGCCTCTCCTTGGCAGGTTTCTGTCCTTCATGCCTGGTGTATATTGGCACGTTTAAGGACTCAGTGTTTTCGAAGCATTTCTTTTCTACTGTCAAAATCCCTCTGTATCACAGTGTGTGTCTCCAGCAGTGTGGAGTCAAGTGGAGAAGTGATAGATTTCCACATTGAAACTTCAGTGGAAAGGAAAAAATGTGGAACAAACTCTTCCTGAGCACAAGTCCTTCAGTTTCAGAGGGCTTCCAGCAGCCAAAGTCACTTGTATGGTGCCATTCTCCTGACTTCTGCAAAATGGTGCTATGTTCAACCAACTGCAGAAGCAAGAGGTGGAAGAGTGGTGCTGTGGGAACAGCTTTGAAAGGAGCTGGGAAGGGACAGGTGTGCTGCTACATCAGGGAGGTGTTGTAAAAAGCCCAGTTCCTGTTTTCATGTAATGAATCAATGCTTCCACCTAAATCTCTTTGCCAATTGATTCATTACTGTATGTCATGCTAACAGCAGGCTTCTGCTATATCCCCCTTTTCACAGTGTTATACAAAAACCCCAGGTTTTACAGTTAAATAACAGTTTAACACTTTACAGTTAAAATTAAATAGCTTTTTTCTTGTGGAAAAGATAGGATGTGTGCTGTTTAGGACTTTACATAAGGTATGTATGGATGGATCATCCAGAAGGTTATGGAAACTCATTTTTTAGGCAACAACAGTCCTCTTTTTTTCCCCTTTGTAAATGCTCAGTGATTCTGTGCAGTGAAGTTGCTCTGAGAGCCTGAAGAAACAGCACAATTAGACATGGAAACTAGCTCCTTGTTCTCAGAGGATCAAAACACAATCCCTAGCCGGCTGTGGCACTAAACATAATATAAAACTGCCTTTACCAGGAGCCCCCACATTCTCAAAACCCTCTGTCTGATGTACTTGAGAGACTCCTAAAAGTATCAAAACTTTACTTATGGTCACTGAATTGGAAAGGCAGGTGTCTTCCTGCCTTCCTGCCTTCCTGCCCTCCTGCCTTCCTGCCTCTGTGTAGTCCTTGTCAGTTTCCTTGATATCCTGAGTCCATGTGAGACAGCAAATGTCACTTGGGGAATCACTAGGTTAAGGGGAGCATGCATGTTTTGCTGCTGGATTTTCCATCCCTTGCACTTACTGAAGAGTGGAAAAGGCACCCAACTTCAGACGTTGAAGCACACAATAACACACACTAGGCCAGTGGGGAGCTTGGCTTTCATACCAGCTCTGGCTGTAAACCTAATCGGATGGCTGAACAGAGGGGAAGAATGAAAATTGGAAAATACAGCTGGGAGATGTAACTTGCTTCCTTTATAGTTTTGGGCAATGGGACTATCCTGACCACTCCACCTTTGTCTGGTGCTGAGTGAAAGAGAAAAAGGGAGGGCTCATATCTCTTTCTAAAGAGACCAGACCTCTAGCTGGGCAGGCTGCAGGGCACTAGTCCTATTAGGAAGTGCTTGGGAGTATCATACAGTCCCAGCCACTTGAAAGTAAACGTCAACTCATGTGTGGCATGCCAGGGTATTTTGACACAGGCTGGAAGAACATCATAACATACTTCTTGATTTATCCACTCTGTTTAAGGTCAGTCTGGCCTTTTAACTACATGTTCACAGAGGGAAAAACTCATTCATAAGTAGAGAAACTACATTATCCTAAACTGCAATAAGTCTGATAGAGCTGGGTTAAACTTAGGTCCCCAAAAATCCTGTTCTAACTCATGGGACTGTCCTTATTCAGACGAGAATAACCTCCCTTTGTGAAACTCCTAGCATGAAGAAGACATTGCCCATAAAATGCTCCCAAACTAAATTTTACGAGTTGTAAGACCTTGGACACTGGCATCTTGTGTTTGGTGGAGTCAGGCAAAAAAATAAAGGACCTGGTTTTGTGGCGACTGCACATGTGTGAAGGAACCTTCATGACCAGTATTCAGGTCCTACATTGCATTGTATGTAGGTCACTAGTAATAATGAGTATAATCTCAAAAAACAAAACAGCAGCTAAACAGCAGTGGAAAAGATGTGCCACAGTTGCATTGGTAGTGGTTGGAGGCAGTGGCATCTCCCTACTCTTCCCTGTGTCTGCACCAGCACAATGCCTGGGATGCACAAGAGATTTTGAAGCTCTTTGGCTTTTCCTTTCTTCCCCCAGGGCAGGGCTTGCAGGGCTGGCTGGGCAGCAGGTGTTGGTGTTTGCAGGGGCTGAGTAACTGTTACATAATTGAATGGGATTGACCTGGCGGAGGCTGGGGCTGTTTTCCCATCCTGTGCCCCAGTGATGGTGAGGACTGAGATCATCATGCTCATACCAGGCGTGGGACCTGTGGGGGTTAGTGCTCCTGAGAAAAATGATTTTGCCCTGCTGCTCCTGGCTTCTTCCTAAGCAGTGACAGGGAGGTCTGCTGCAGACTTTTCAGGTAGCTCTGACACCAACCTAAGGACTATGTGTGTTCAGAGGAATATATAGGCACACGTAGAATTTGCCAGAGCTAGTGTGCCTGCAGACTGTGATGCAGAAGAGTTGTCACAGCTGTGAGAGCTGGCAGATGATTTCAGCTGCTTCCTGCAGTGAGTGTGACCACAGCAGGGTGGTGGGCAGCAGAGAGAGGAGACAGAAGTGGAAGATAAGCACTGCAACTTTCTTGTATTCTCCCCCGTGAAGACACAGCTTGATTCAACTAATGGCAGTAATTAGAGATAATACTTTGCTGAGAGTTCCATATTTCCTTTATAATTAACCCTGGGGAGCTTATATATATTTTTACCTACAGCAGCTATTTGAGAATTTGTTGAATTTTTCTTCATGTTTTCTTTTTTGCCTTCCTGCCCTGCGTGCCCCGCCTCCCTCTCTGCTCCAATTCCATGGTAAAATTTGGCTTTCTCCACTCATAGATAAATGGAACATCTCTGATGGAAATTGCCACCTCTTATATCTGTGACCTGATAAAGAGGAAGTGTGTTTTGGGCTCATGGCCTAGAGTGGCACCTATGAAGTCACTATTAATAGCTGCTGTTCAAAAGGCATAGGCCAAAGATGGCACAGACATGTTAAGGGACTTGCTGATACCAGCTGCTGGAATTAGAAACACTTTAGGACCTTGCTGTAGTCTGAGAAGAAAGTTTTTTTAGTTCCTGTTTTCCTGGTAGGGAGATTAGCTAGGACACCTAAAGAAGAATTTAGGTTTAAATTTGGGTGTTTATGCAAATTAATCGTTTGCTCAGATTACCAGTTCCTTACCTGAACAAGAATTAATACACCCAGAGCTGAAATCAGGATCCAGTCAGGGCCCTGCTTTTCTTTTGCTATCTGTCTCTGACCCCAACTAGCTCACCCCATCTGTGTCCAGTGAGAAGGATGTATGCATTGGTCGCAGATGTAGGTGGATGTCTGCTCAGGGCCTGTGTCTGTCCTTCCTCTAGGATATCCCTGGATAAGGATATGAATTTCCTGTACTTTAGGTTAGGTCTACATCTTTGTATTTAGCCTCAAATTCTGTTTCTGTCCTATGAATTTTTTATAAAAAGCACCTGAACCTGCTTGTGCTTTTGGTCTTTGCACAATCCATTGGCAATGAATTCCACAGTTTAACTTGGTCCTGTGTGAGAATGTACTTCTTTTGCTCCTTTTTATCTTGCAGCCTGATGATTTCTATGACAACTCCCACCTTTTGCATTGCAAAGATTCGTGAGTAATATTCCCTGCTGAGTTTTTAGAAGCACTTCTGATAATCATTCTTGACATTCTGCATGATTTTCCTCAATCACATATCTCCTTTTTCAAGCTAAGGAGTCCTATGCTGTTTAATCTTTTCTTATACACCAGCTATATTGCTGATGATAATTCCATAGTTAGTAAAAAATCTGGGTACTACCAAGAACTTATAAATTGCCTGCACAGACTGGAGAAAAATTTTGTTTTCTAGCAGCCTCATTCAAGACAGAAGGAGGTGCAATGTAAAATGCAACTGAAGATTCTTCTAAAAATGGCTGCCTTCGCATAGTATTATGTCTTGCACTTTTTAGAAAACCACAGTTTTCACTACCAATTCAACAGCACAGAAATCTAAGCAACTGCCCTAAAATTATATCCAAATTAATTATTTTTGAGCATTGTCCTTTCCCTGTAACAGATGAAATGAGAATTTGTATTTTTCAAATGCTTCATATGCTACATGCTCATGAGGACAAATTACACGTGTTGTACCTACAAATACCCATGGCCATGTATTTTTAATTTAACTCAGATACTGATGTCAGTAACCAGAGAGACAACACAGATGCTTTGGGTCTCAGACCCAGATGTTTTGGTCGCTGTGACAACACCTGAGCTGACTCTGTTGGCAGCATAAGCAGCCCCAACACAACTGCTGTCACTGCACAGTCCTCAGAGGAGCAAACAAGTGCATTCCTATTGTGGCAGGGCCCTGGGCAGCAGCCTGAGTGTGATGCAGAGGTTTATCTTCATTGCAGAGTTACCTCAGAAGCTTAGGGGAAAGCATGAGTAAGCTGTTAATATTTTACTTCCTTTGTTCTCTGAAGAGCAGAGGGAAGAAAGGCATAGTTTGTTGTTGCTTAGAACAAAGCAAGTAGGGTTTTTTCTCTATTCACATTAGAATGTACAACATAGGAAGGGACCGAGACGAGGACATCCCAGTCAGGCACCTGTGCTGAAGTGGGGAAGAAATGGCAATAGCTCAGATGTTTTGGTGACTGGCCATGTGGGGAATTAATTTAAACTGTGACTTAGTGAGTGGGCTACCCTGTGTAATCAAATCTTTCACAGGGTCACTGGAATGATTTAATGTTTCATTTTGCACTTGTTAATAAGGTTAATGAGTTAGTCTTTCTTCAATGACTTTGCAAGTATAGCTTAAGAAAGGTAGGATAGAGGTGGAGAAGTGCTTAAAATACTCTAGGTATAACCTTATTTTTATTTGTATGTTTGTAAACAATTTATCTCAGCCTTGATGCATTATAGCTGCATGAACACAGATGCCAGGCAGTGATGTTCATACATATCTTCCAGAGAGGAACAGTGTTTGATGATTTGGCAAGATGTCAGTGCTTTGTTAAAATTCTTCAGGTATTATTGGTGACTTTCCTGTAATCAAATGAGTAGGTAGAGGATATAGGGTTTTGTTTCCAGTTGTGTTTAGTTGTTTGTTTTTTTTTTTTTTTCACAGGCATGTTGTTATTATTGATGAGAAGATGGGACATATAAGGCAAATGATAAAATCTAGATGATGACTATATTACTAAGAAGCAGAAAACAATCAAATGGAAAAGAGAAGTGCTGGGAGAAGTCTTGACAAGGTCATACTGCATGCCAAAGGAGCTGCATGACCAGGAAGACGTATCCCACCTAACCCAATTAACAAGGCTATTTAAATGTGAAAAAATCATAGTTCAGTCAAGACTTGACTGAAAGCATTTGAAGAAAGGTAGCCATCAAAGATTAGCAACAGAGAGCAGGGAGGAATACATATATATTTTCTCCTTGTCAGTAAAGTATTTTCCAGTCATAAGAGTGTCTTATGCCACATGCTGATCTCACAGATGGTGCAGTAAATCAAGGCTAACTCTGAAAGTGTCAGTGGAATTATCTGTGTGTAAATGGTATCTGAATTGGTCCCTAGCTGTGAAAGGCAGGGATTGCCTTGGGGCAGAAGCACAGATAGAAGAACTAAAGGGTTTGTTTTCCCCTCCTTCCTGCTCCCCTCCCCCACCCCTTTTTTTTTTTTGCCTTGGAGTCTGACTCACTTTGTCATTTTTGAGCATTTTGCATAATTCTTTTGCCTTGGTTTCCTCTCTGCAAAGTCAGCTGATAGTTCCAGAGGAGATCTTGAGTGGAAAAGTTTGATTATGGAAATTCCTATGGAAATGCTTGTTTATTACTGTTAATGGAAGCAATATAATACATTAGAAAATTTTAGCTCAGTCAACGGACTTTGAGGGCAAAGGGCTCCACAGATTCCCAGTAGACAGTTTTTGAAGTACTAGCTATTATTCTGTATGATGAAGAAAACTTTCAGCTTTGAGGAAAAAATACCACCCAAGAGTATAGCAAAAATTACAATCTTGTGACTGTATGGGTCAGACTTCAAAACTCAGTATGAGTTCCTTGTGACTCACATGTGAATTCAATGTCAGGCAGTAATGGCCACAAGCCCTTCTTCTTTGATGTCTGTTCAGCTTACATTAAATTTGAGGATGTTTGGCAATATTTCTGTAGATGAATAGGATTTTAGAGGTCTGCTACGTCAAGGAGAGACTCTGGGCTTGCCCAGCCTGTTGCACTCTTTCCCTACCCTTCATTCCTCTTCCAAAAGAGGCACCTAACTTTTGGTTAAGGATTGTGAAGGATGAGGTCTGTGCTGGTTGTCCATACAGTGTCAGGAATAATCATTAAAACATGTGGTCATGTTACCACAATAATCTTATTTAAATTTGAGGTAAGGGATGCTCACCTATCAAAAATCCTACCTGTGTACTGCATCGGGGCTGACATGCTGCCAGAAGGGAGCAAACTGGCAACCTAGTAGCAATGGTAGATCAAAGCCAGTGAGCGATGTTATCCTAATGTCTCAAATAAATTATCAAGTGCTAAGTAAAAGAAAAGAGAGCTTCTGAAATCAGTGAATTTATTTTTCGGAAAGAAAAATTCAGAAACCTGCTCACTGTAAACACATCCTTCAGCTTTCTAATAGAGGAGGCTGGGATGTGCCAGCAGCAGAAGTTTTCTGGCCTTTACTATGACTCTGGACATAAAAATGGGATTAATTTTGCCTAAATGTGGCCATGTGTCTGGCCTCCTTCCACCATCAGTGGAGAAAACGGAGGTGATTTATCCAAGATCTCTCTGTCCCTGAGCTGTAGAGGGAACCTAGTTAGACTGGAAAGTAATTTACAGACAGATAAAATTAGCAAGATGAATTGCTCTTTAACTACTTCATATGTTTTAAAAATTGCACACTTTCCCCACAATTGTGTATAAGGTCTCTGTTTCACACAGAGAGAGGAAAGTGAGGCTGAGTGAACTGACTTGCCCAAAAGACAGATAGCAACACAACTGAGGTTCAAACACAGATGCATCTGAGTCCAGCCCCCACCCTTCTTCCTCTGCCTCCATCCCACTTCCTTTTAGCTTATACTGCCTCCCAAGGACAACAAAGAACAAGTCTCTGTGCTGGAAACCCTTCCCACTTCATGGGCATAAAGAAGGGTCAAAAAATATGGCTGAGTGGACAAACACAGCCAGCTCCATCAGGCAGGTTTTGAGATTTTGGATTTCTTGTGGGACTTATGGTGCTTAATGCCAAACTTGACCAATTTCAGTTTCCTAAAGTAGGGGGAAAAGTTTAAGAAAATTGGTTTTGTGAAGAATTATGCAGTGATTTACCTGCCTTGCTTGACAACACCATTGCATTGTTGCTGTTGCTCTTTTTGCCGAGCATATGGAAGCTGAGTGTTCCCTGGCTAGTATCCAGACATCCAAAAGTTAAATTGATGGGAATTGCCATGAGGGTTCTAGCTAATGGGAGACATAAAAAATGAAGCCTGTTTTATTTTTGCTTGTTTCTTTTCTCATGAGGGTTTTCTTCACAGAACAAACCTAGATATGACTGTGTGCAGCATATTTCTTCTGTGTTGTCTCCCTGGGGATGACTTACACCAAACTGTGATCAGTTTTGCTGTTCCAGCCCATTGGGCTCATCAGTTTAGTCAACTGACTTTTAAAGTGACCCTATTCTTCCTGACTTTGGAAAAAGTGGCAAGAATCTAATTGCACTTCTGGGCACGGGATATAAGGCCAAGGTGGTGGGATGAAGGAAGAGGAGGACTCTGCTTCTCAGAAGGAGAAGAGGTCGCTGGCCAGACCTGCTGAGGTGGCTTGGGTGATTTGCAAGTCAGTCATCAGATCACAGGATATGCTTTAAGACACGTAGCTGGTGTCTGCACAATCCAGTTTAGGATGCTCAGTGGTTTCTTATCCACAGGGACAGATGTTACAGAGAAGCTTAGATATGCACCTGTAGCTAGATTAAACGTTTGAGGGCCTATCTTCTTCGAGCCACTAGAGCCTGGGGTCCCCCTTCACAGGCTGCTGTATATGAACTCTCTGGACCAAACTGTAGATTAATAGCTCTGCAGATGGAGAAATATTTTTTTCCTAAATTGCAGTTCTGTTTCATTTTATGTTGCTTGCTAGATTAAGTTTTAGAGCTCTCTGAGGTTTTTTTTTTTTGGTATACAAAGTGAGACCAGAAATTTTTACTGTTGTACAGTTTTGAAAGCTTTTTTTTTCCTTTTTGCCGTAAGCAAAGCTCAGGAAATCGAAGGTGATTCATCTTTAAGCAGCAAGTGATTTAAACCAAACAATGATTTTTGATTTATGATAATGAAAAAGATTGCAGAGCAATGACAGGTCAGATGAAAATTCACACTGCACCGATTTTTATGATAAGTATCATTACATTTCTGCACTCAACTAATGCTCCACTATGAGTTTTATTTGTGGGTTTTATTTATATTAAAAGTTTTTATTTTGAGAATTTATTGCCAGGATGTGATTGACAGCCTTGGAAAAGGCAGTTTGCTATTCAGAGAATGGATATAAAATGTCCTCATGCAGCCCTGCCAGGGTGCTGCAGCTCATCAGGACCACAACAAAAAAGTAAAAGGACACGAGACCATCTTTCTGTGGCCAAATTAAAGGTATGGCCTGGTATCTTGTCTTCTACAGTGAGCCATAAGAGCTGCCTGGGGACTACCATGCAAGAAGGAGAAATACAGGTTGATATTTTCTCCCCAAAATTTTTCACAGTCACCAAGAATTTGTGGCTCAGAGATTTCCCATGCTGGAGTCTCACACACACAGACATGCTCACAGCATTGCCAGACACACATGAAGGATACACAAGATTTTTGGCTTTTTTTTTTTGGTCACCTGCAGGTTTCTTTGGGTACTTCCCTGTTTTGGACTGAAAAGGGGGTTCCCATATCCCATATCTGTGCCACACTCTCTGGGAGGCCCATTTGGTTTCTGAACCTTTCCTTCAGCAACAGAGTTTCCTTTTGTACTAACTTCATGCCTAGACTTGACTCAGAGGATGGACATTAAAAACATTAAGTGGTACTGAGCACTAATGACATCGTCAATCCCAATCATAAGTTGTTTTTTTTTTTTAATCAACTGATTTCTGATTTTTAAGCGAAGTAATGTATTTTACTTCTCTTGTGAATTTATAGCTGCTGGAAGTACTTCTCTGTCATGCTTTTAATCTGTTTGGGGTTTTTTTTTCTGCACCACAAATTTAGACAGCTTTTTGCTTATTTAAACTTAGCTTTCATGAATCTGCTTGGTTCCAGGAGACAGTTTCAAGAAATGGGTCAAGTACAGTAAAACTGAAGACAAAGCTTGCAGCACTAGGATATTTTCAGTGTTGTAGCTGGTTTTTTATTCAGGAAGCATCTAAACCATGCTGTACTTAACATAGGCTGCTCCAGAGAATCACAGCTGGATTTCATGTTTCGGAAAGAGAATCAGTGAAAAGTAGGTCTGGAAAGGGCCTGTTAATATCATTTAGCTCATCCCCCTTTCTGAGATAGGATTTCTGTGCCATTTGTTTGTCCAAGCTAGACTTAAATTTTCTTCAGGGACAGGGAGATTGCAACCTTGCACCTATCCTAGTGCTTAAATACCCTTATCACCAGAAAGTTTTCCTAATGTCTAAACTAAGTCTCTCTTTCAAGCAGCATAAGCTTATTATTTCTTATCCCACCCTCCACAGAGGTGAAAAAGGTTTTTTTTGCTGGTTCTTAGCATCAGCCTCTAGAAAAGCATTATCATGTCCTTCCTAGGTCATCTGTTCCCTATGCTAAAAAACGACCATCCACCTCTTTCTTCTCACAGGGCATTGTTTCTAGACCTCTGACTGTTCACCTTATCACTTTTCAATTTCCTTGTTTTGGCACGTGTCTTTATTGAGGCATGAAAGTGAACCCAGCTGTTTCTTTGGGGAGGACATCACACCTGGGGCAGTGCTGCAGGGAGGAGATGGACCTTTTCTCACATCCTACTAACACAGCCTTTCTGCTCCTTCCACAACAACGTTTTATTTTACACACTGCAGCACCCCATCCTGTGCCTGAGCCACGCCTGGGGGCTCTTTTTTGTGTTTGCCCATCCTTTTGTGCCTTGCTGCTGCCAGTCCCAGCCAGTCCCTCCCACGTTCTCCCACCTAAGGGCAGCATTTTCACTAATCCCCCCACCCCCCCCCACTGATGCCTTTGTGTGGGTCAAGGCCCCACAGCTGGGTACACAGCTGTCTCACACCTCGACTGAGAGACCTTTGGACTTCACAGTGACTCCCTGGGGATGACACAATGCAGAAGACAGGCATTGCAGGATCTGGCTGGACACAATCACTTCATTACTAAAAGCACTTGAAAAATACTGGAGGCCTTGACTTCTCCCTGTACCTTATATTTCTGGCACCTGGTCAGTGCTTCAGGATAAAACATATTGCTTCTCTCCACGAGACATGATTCCAAATAACGTCCAGTAACTTGTTTTTCTTAAAACTACCTGAGCCTGGGTCTTGTGTCTCTTTGGCCATATATTCAGTCGTGAGGTTACGGCTCACATTTCAGCCAAGTTTGTCCCACCTCTGCACAGGGACTCAGCTGATAGTTAAGAGCACTGTACTTGATGTCTTTGGACTGGTGTTCCCACCTTTTAGGATAATCCTCCAATGTGCCCTGGAATTTTTTGTGGTCCAGCCTGTGCACTATAATCACAGTTCTTACATATCCTGGGCACGGGTCCAATATACCATAAGAGCTGGACTTCATTGGTGAGTACCAACACATTGCACTCCTCACAATAATTCAATATGTTTGTAATTTTTTCGCTTCATGCACAGAGGCCTTAAAAATGTGTTGAAACAGCATTTTTATTATCTTAGTGATGGTGTTGGCAATATCATAAACCTATCATTCCTTCTTTCCTGCGCTGGTGAAATCTGCCCAGCCCACTGATGTCTGACACACTTTTCAGCTTATAAAAGCAAGGCACTAAAAAGATTTACTCACATCTCCTTTAAATGAGGTAAGCTGGTTTTGGCAGTCAGTGGTTTTCACCTCTGTCTGACCAGCTTTCATGAGTAACTGCTCCGTGCTTGTCTCACACTGTGTAGCACACGCCATACTCAGCACTCCTTGCTACTGTACAATGCAGATCTCCCTGGGCAGTTGATGAGTCACTTTGGTACTACTTCTCCATGCTCCTGCAGCTCCCAGATGTCAGCAGAGCCTCCCAGTAGAATGATATTTGGAGTTTCTGACAAATCTGAAGGAATTAAGTGGTGACCCATTATTACTGTCCATTGCCACGACATCAGCAAACTGACATGATCTTATTCCTACCCAAGCACAGAGCCTGCAACCTAATGCCAAGGATTAAAGAAAATCCTGGAAAATTAATGTGCTAGTACTGTCTTGCCATTTTCTTCTTGTTACTCCCTACGGCCATCTCTCCTCAGCCCCCTCCCACTCCTTCAAAGAAGGCAGGGCAGAGATGAGGAAGATCAAGAGACTGAAATGGCTCTTTGCAAGGCACCTGATAAACTTTATACAGTTAAGCAGATAGATCTGTCACTTGTGGAAGGAGTATTAATGAGATCCATCTATGTGCTGCTCTTTATGATTGTTTATTTGTTAGGTTTGTTTATTTTGATTATTGCCAAGAAGATCATAGATCCATCTGGTGCATGGGTAACAGGCCAAAATGGAGGGAGAACGGAGGGTGGAGGAAGGTATTTGGTTTTAGATAGGGCTGCCTGGAGCATACAGGTTACAAGTTTCATGATTTTTTGCAGAGATTGAGACTGAACTGGCTGAGAGTACCTTGAACTAAAACCATCTCATCAAACGTTTTATTCTCCAAGCCTGTCAGTTGCTCAGGCTTATCAAATTACACCATGTCATTTTTATTAGCTTGATGTCTGGAGAGCTATCTCAGCCATTAGAAAAGATGGTTAAAACTACATCAAATGATTTGTATGTAGCATAACATTGCTGTTGGGTTGCCAACCACTAAAAAACTTTCTGACATTGCCTCCAGTGTATCACTTCAAGCTGAGTAGCAGCTTTTAATATAAAATAGAAGCCATTAACAATGCTATATGGTAAAGTGCTCAGAAACTGGCCTTACTCATATTGTGTTTGGCTGCCAATAGCTTTAATCAGAGTTACCTTTTCTGAGTCATCAGTGTGACTAATACCCTTGTGAGGCCACCTAGAACAGACCTTTTCTGAAACTGCTTGTCCTCTTCCCATAGAGCTACCTCTGTTCCAGAAAGGGAACTTTGGCAAATCCCTTGGGTCTTCCACTGTATCACAGTCTGCATCACAGAATTAAATCAAGTAAGTGAAAACATTGGGGTGTTTCCTTGGGGACATCATTAAGTGTTCTGCTGAAAGGAGAAGTTCTTGTCATTTCTGATGCAAAATAAAATTAGTGAAGTGACTTGCCCAAACTCACATTTTGAAGCAGTGTCAGAGCTAGGATTAGGATCAATCACCTGAATCCCAATAATAAGATGTATTCACTAAAAATAAAAAAATCTCTAAATTCTCTAAACCCATCACATTGGATTTTCAGATTCAGCCTAATTGGGAATATTGACATATCATTCTAAACATTCTACTGTATTTATACCTCCCTCTGCCAGTACACCTCAAGTACCACATTTCTGCATGTACAGACCACGTGTTAATTGTCAAAACCCTTTTAATTCAGCAGAATTTCAGCTTGTTTGTAGGTATGGCAAAGAGAAGTGGTGTTTTCTATTACCAGAAATGGACCTTTTCTTCAGAGTCAAGAAGAAGATTATTCAGAATCAGAGTTGTGATCCTTTTTGTCCTTGGTGCAGAATGCAACAGAAGCCTTTCCCCATAAGTAGGTTTTTTGAAGCTTAAGGATATTTTAGGGAACATTATTTCCCCTGGGGTTCATTTTTCTGGGAGGTGAGTTTTGTATGTTGAACCCATGGCAGCCCAGCACATCTTGTTCTAGATAGTCAAAGTATTTGTGTACTATGAGTGGTTTGATAATTTCTGATAGCAACCTAGGGATTTTATTTTTAACTTTTTAAATTAATGGTGAAAAGCTATCAATGAGCGCTGTGGCCTCACATGTCTAGTTGCCTTGATACAAAATTTGCTCTCATCTGTGTGCAGCTGTGGGTTATTACAGCCTTTGCCCATTCCTGTGTGTGTAACAGCATTGTTTCACAAACACTGACCTTAATGGGAGTATTAAATATCTTTCTCCACACCTTTGTGTGGGTGCCAGCCAGTGCAACCTTGGGATTACTAAGGCTAAAGTCAGTTTACTTGTGTACTGCTGTCAATCTAGCACAGTAATGAGGATTTGTGTTGTACATTGGCACATGGCCTCACAAAATCAGCTGGGCAAGCAACACTGAGTCGGGGGCCACAGGAGAGTGAGGACCAGGAGTAAGTGGGAGAGGGAGACAGTCATGGGGAAAGGGATTTCCACACTCACAACAATGGCTAAAGATTCCCCATTCTGTTGCCTTGTGGACACACTCTAGAGCAGTTACTTCTCATTTTGTTTCAGTATTCAAGTGATGGATACCTTGGGTGGCATCAGTCATGGGTAGGCAATGTAGCCTGAGAGGCCTCTGTGGCACTTCTGCTGTGTGAACTAACATAGCATGGGTCAGCATTCTTTAATTTAAATATTTACTAAAGGATTCCTTAATATTGTCTGATACAAATGCACGTGTAAGTGTGCATACACATGTGTATATACAGATTCTGCTTAAAGAAGCTGTATGTCTTCTGCCTTCAACAATACTTCACAATCCAAAAGAAAACTGTAGACGTGTGTCCCTAATTAAATAGTTTCTGATCTGGGATTACCTATATTTAACTTCTATTTAATGAGATTCCTCTAACAAGATCTGGGAAGTAGCTTTTTTTCTTTTTTTTCTTTGTGTTTTGAGTAACATTAATGCTTCCATATGGATTACATGACTCAGACCTTATTATTTATAGATTACAAAGTTACAATTAAAGATCTAGATAAGACTAACAAGTTGAGTGTGGCAGACAGAAGCACTATTTTTCTTTTTCTCCAACGAAATTCTAACTAAATTTTAAATATGCAAAGAAGGCATAAATTCACGATGCAATATTGATTACAGAGAGTTAATTTGTCGAATGAGTCAATTCTGAGAAATTGTGCCATGCCTAAAAAATGAAGATTGCCTGTCTAGGTGTGGTCATGTCCTTCTGCACTCTCTGCTCCATCATGACATGAAAACTGCATTATTCTTGTTAGAGATGCTAAGTGTTTTTTTAAAGGTTTAATTCTTTAAAGCAGAAGATTTTTTGACTGCAATTTACCCTGGATCTTTATGCACTGTTTATGCTGTTGTAATTCAGCAGTTTTGTATTTTCTGCTCTTGGTGAGTAATGTTCACCCAGCTTTGATTTTTTATTATTTGTAATTAAAATGTGCTGTTCTCCAGTAGAAGAATGTATTTTCACAATAGTCATCTAAGACATGCTTTTCACTTTTGTCTTAAACTTTCAGTACCTGAGGTCCAGTAATCCTGACCAGGCAGTTACCCTTCAGTGCAGAATGAAAGGAGGGGAATGGGTGTGCTGTGACTGGAGGCTGAGGTACCCCTCTGATAACCTACTTGGCATTTGTGTGTTTGGTTGAACCAAGATGTTTGGTGATTTTCAAATTTCTGTTCTCTTGCTTTTGTTAAATGCAATCTTATCTCAGCAGCTGCTCTCAGAGTCCACACCAAACCTTACTAAGTGGCTGAAGAGTCTTGCTTGCTGCTTATTTATCCATTTATTTCTTTCTTTTTCAGTGACTACAGCTTAGGCAGGATGAAGGAGAACTCAGAGGAAAAGCTGGTGGAAATTCCTGTTGTAGACAAGGTTTAGTGGTGCACAAATCTTCGAATTCCTACATGCCCTGGGCTGTGTCTCCCCAGAACCACGAAAAGCTCTAACTTAATTTGTGGAAGGGGTACTACAGAAGAGGAAAAAACATTCAGGAAATGTATGTGTGTGACCGTCCATGCTACCAATTAGAGGGCAGAGTTCTGCTCTTCATGCAAGTGCAGGTCCCTCTCCTCAGGTCTCCTGAATGTTGTAGACCATCCACGTGAGATGGTAGTTTCAAGAGCTGCTGAAGTTTGACTGCAAGTTTCACGTTCTTTCTCCTTCAAATGGGCATGTATTTATTCAGGTTGCTTTAAATTACTTTCCATTGATCCAGATATTTCATACTCAGGCTAAAATATAAAAAGGTCACATACAGTAATTAAAAAGATATTCTTCTTGTGAAAACTGAAGGGAAAATATAAGCCTTAATTAAGTTAGAAAAAAATTTGAAAATCATAACGTTCTTATTCAACAGCTTTTCCTTGAATGTACTTTGCTTTAGGCACATGCACTCAAAGATATAGTAATGCATTTGTTTGCTTTTTAAAACAATTATTAAATATATTACAAATTCTTTATCTCTGTGTGTGATCAGCAGAACTTTCACCTTATTCATCTCTGCAAAGTCTTTATTGCTGGTAATGAAATGTGAACATGGAGGAATTGTGGTAAATTAAAAATTGCTGTGATCTCAAGAAAGTGACAGACATTTTATAAAGTGTATATACATTGCTCAGTATAGGTCACTATAAAGATTTTAGCAATGAGATGACTGTTATGTATATGTTTAAAAGCAAGTTCTCAGGTACTTACTGTGCTATGTAATTTTTTAATGTAACTATTTACGACCTGTCTCCAGGAAACGGATGGTCTTAGATTATGCAGGGCCTCAGACGAGCACTCTGGAGTATTTTAAATCAAAATATGCAAAATTTACCAGTCTTTACTCCTTAGTGACCCCCTGAGGCCATGTTTCATACCTTTGACAGCTTCCAAACACACACCTCATTTCTGCAAAACCCAGTCCCAGACCTCATTCAGCCCTCTTCCTCATCTGCCCAGTTTCAAAAGCAGGATGCTAATGCCTGTGCCCACACATTTTATTTTAGGAGGTCCTATTCATTTGCTTTGCTCTCAGTTTCTGCTTGAAAATGGAAAAACTCACCTCTCACATGAAGGAGATATTTGCTGAAATTCAGCCTAGGGGAATTTCTGAAACCATCATTTCTGAAAGCATCACTGCTTCCTTGCCTATGACCCAGGGGCAGCTGTCTTCTTTTCCTTATCTAGGAGTTGGTTGGAAAGAATCTGTTGCTTTTACAGCTGTCAAGTGCATCTGACAATATTTGTCCTTGTATTCATGTGCATGCTGCAGAAGGCTGCAGAAGGCAGATGCTTCATCCTTTTGTTTTCCTGATCTCAGATTCCCAGGAGGTTAAAGAGAATTAAATAAAATGTAGAAAAACTTTAGCATCAGAGGTTTCAATATCGTTAAGGAGTCTAATATATTGTAATTGTTCAAGACTTTGATGTTTTCGTGTGGGCCTGTTTTTCCCTCACTATGATTAAGTTCATGGTGAAGTCTAGATAAATATGACATTTAATGCAATCCTATTCTTGCTGCTATGGAGACATGCCTTGTTGTGTGTGTCTACTTCACTTTGGTCTGGAAAGCATGATAAGTTCAACATGCTTATGCCAGGCCTTCCTAGCTCCTGTCTTTGTTGTTAATAGCTTAATGTGTATGTAAGTATAATACTTGGCAATTTAACACATTTGTCTTCATCAAAGTCCTTCATCAGATCTCAGTTAATGAAGCCCTGTGATTGTGGGTTTAGGAGGGAAAGGCCTTTTACAACACAGGAAAAACAGTGAAATGGAGGGACAGAGACACTGTAAACTTACATCTTCTGAGGTGTGCAGGTACCTAAGATCTGGGTTTTGTGTTAGGGTCTCTCCACTGGCAAAGCCATTTTGAAAATTTTTCTGTTCCTCCCCACAGTTGCACCTGAAGTTTCTTTCCCCTCAGCCAAAGTGGTTCTGTGTTTGTGAGGACTTCTGAAAGACTGACCATCAGTAATGTGTTGCAAAGAGGGCATCCTGGCCCCATCTCCTTATCCAGCCCTTAATGAGGATGGATACCAATGGAGATTTTTCATTATAAAGATGGAAAAAAGCCAAACTAGGACTCAGGTTTTGCTCACGATGGCAGGGTGGTAGTCCCTTTGAAAAGAAGCATGTGCTCCTTGCTGTGCATACAGAGAGGGAGACAATTTCTCATCCTGCCAAAGGTGAAGAAATGTCTTGTAAACAATGCAATCAGGCCTCTTCTAATTTCTCAGTGGTTTGTTTGTTTGTTTTTTCAATCTGCATTTTTTAATGACCTCCTTAAGCCATGAATTCACAAACAGGGGACAGGGAGGAGTAGGGATTAGCTCCTGAGATCAGAGGGAGGGAAAGAGCTTTGCCAATAAAGAATTCATATTTTGGAATAATTTCCGTGGAGATTAATGGGAGTTTAGTATAGAAAAACTAGAGGCATTGTGTGTGCAGATCTATCTATAGTAGGTCAACAAGAATACTAAAACCTCTGTGTTCTCCAGTTGGTCACAATTTATCAGGCTGGAAGTGCGGTCTTGCATTTGACGTACTGTTTAAGAGTTGAAATCCCAGTGTTCACAGGAAAGCCAGGGCAAACTCCCATGGAGCCAGCATGTCACCTACCTGCACCATGGGGTCCAGGGTGTTGTCAGCTTTATGCACTGTTTTGTATAGTTTTTATTTCTGCCCTCTCTACATAGGTTTTAGTAAAGGACATGTTAATGAGCACTAAGTGACATTTATTATCCAGACAGCATATCATGGCCAGTTAGCCTGATGGATTGGTAGGAACATGTCTCAGCTCCATACCATTATTCAGTCCTTAATTAGGATTTTTTCCTTAGTAAGTGCTGAAAACCATGCAAGGCTTTCAGATTTACCTTGTGTTATTTGTAAGGAGCAAGTACTTCTTCTGCACACTCCAAAGGACACAGTCTTCCACCAAAATCCGTGAAGGGCTTTGCTCTAATTTCTCATTCAGAAGAATTTAGTGCACAAGGGCTGTGTCTGTGTGCAGGAGAAGACCCAGACTGATGTAGCTGGGCCAGTCCTTTAACTCCTTTAATTTTAAAATGTATTAGTGGTACTTTATTTCTCCAAGTATGGAAATCAGGACATGCCTGTAGTTTATACCTAGAACTTACCTCCAGATGGGTTTATCCTCTTTATGTCCCTAGTCTTTTTTGCTGGACCAGCATACCTCTATTTGCATGGTCGGAGACTTGCCAAACTGCTGTAAGAGCTGAGTTCCCTCTTCTGATGGGGTCTGAACAAGATGTTTGTTCTCTCAGAAAAACACCATGGGCATCTCTGGCCAAAATAAAGCTCTGGTGGCACAGACAATCACTGCATCAGGAAAAACCTCAAAGAGTATTTTTTTTCTACAAGTAGTGGAGGCTAAAGGACTATAACTGCAAACTGATAGCAACCACTCAGTGCCTTCTATCAAGTGAAAGGAAATTGTACTTTGATCCTTTGGGAGATGCATTTGGATGTAGCTAGTCATGGAATATTTAAAGGAGCCTTGAGGGGGAACTTCTGGTGAGAGAGTTTACTTTGCAGCCACTACCTGTAGTAGCTGCAAACTGTCATGTTTATTTTTCCTCTCCTGGGGAGATAAAAACTGTGCCTGTTTCCAGTGATGATGGGGGCTTGCCCTGTAAAACACTTTTCTCTGTGTATTACTGTAGTGTAGTATTTGTGGGGAGGCAAAACTAAGCAAATCAGATTTGTTTACAACAAATAGAACCTGCTCCTCGGAGGCTGCTGTGGTGCAGCTTCCCCAGTTCAAAATGATGCTAATTCGCTCTCACCTAGTTACCAAGGGGAGGCTCTGTGATCTCAGATATGTCACCTGCTGGAAATGACTAGAAAACTGAAAATATATTCAGTTCCTCAGGGAGTGTTTTTTATCCTTTTAAATAAGTTTTTGTGTGAAGAAGTATTTGATAGACCATCCCCAGTGTAAGATAAATAGTTTCCCTGAGTTCAGGAATAATTATCCTCAGGGACACAACAGACTGAAGGGCTAGATGAGCCAGAAATAAAATGGTATCTCTTGGCTGTAGTGGGAAGTAGGCATTTACATTCTTACCATACACGATTAGATGGCTATGGAGCTTGTTGCTGCTGGAGAGAACGTGGCCGGCTTTCTCATACAGAGCCTCCACACGTCACAAAGAACATGTGCACTGCAGCAACACCCTCTTCGTTGTGCACAGGTAGATGTGCATCACTGGCAACATTTGCTGACTGTAGGCATTTCAAACTAAACAGGCTCTTAACGTAGTCAAAAGAGAGAACTTTCTGTGCATGTGGCATTGCACATGCTTTTCTTGTTTACGTAACATACCCATTTAAAACACATATCTCTTACAGAATGATGAGAGAGCATGCTTTTGGTTTTTTTTAAATCCAGGAATAAAATGAGATTTTGTCATATTTGTCCAGTGCTTGAGATCTTTTTCTGTTTTCTTTTCTCTTCAGTTTTTCTCAGGTATTTTTCTTTGACACTTAGCTCAACATTTGAGGTTCCATGTTGTGACTGGAAGCAGAAGGGTAAATGCACATTGAAATAGTTCTTGTAGTTCGGACCAAACCAACCGGAGATCTCATGAGATTTTCAAAGAAAAATTAATTTTTGCATCTTAGGGTTAAGGTGTTTGGGTTTTTTGCCTCCTAAGCCAAAAACCCCCTTAAAACTGAATGTTTGAGGTGAATTTCTTGAGTAAGGACTGCAAGATATAGCCAAATTTGGCAGAATAAAAAGTTCATTTGCTTCTTAAACTCTGGATGAATATCTGAACTCTGTGCCACATTCCTAAATTAGATCATTCCCAGTGCAAGCCTCACTCCAGCAGAAACTCATCCAGACCATGTTGTGGGCTGTGCTGGCGGAGGCTCCCGCAGGGTAGAGTTCCATCTGTGGGGCGACACGGGATGTGTGGGGAACACCAAGACCTTGAAATGGAGAGGGGCAGAGAGAAGGGTGAGGGGAGAGGGTGAGGCAGAGCACTGGTAGAAGATGTGCAGTCCAACCTTTTTGTCAGCATTGCCATGTGTCACCTTGCCCACCATTGGTGTGGTGTGCAGCTGGGAGGTGAGAAAATGCTGGAGCACGGCAGCACTGGCCCCAGCCAGGAGGGACGGGTGCAATCTCTTGGCTGGCTGAGGGCACGTCTCACTGCGGCTGCTATTTATAACTGGGGGAAATGAAGTGTAAGAGCACTCACAGCCTCCATGTTGCTCACCCTAGGTGTTTGAAGGGCAAATGCCTCCAGGGGAGAGGGCAGTTTCTCTGTGAGCTCTTTCAGATGCCACTCAGAAACTGCTTTTTCTAATGAAAACTCATTTGTATCAGTCTGCTAAAACTGGGGCTTGGGCCAGATCACAGCACTGCTGGAGCAAACACCAGCCCAGTGGTCCTCCACCCCGGCTCCTGGGGTAGAGCAAACACATCAGCTACAAGTTCCTCTAAATGTCTGTTTGGAAGTGTTTGTTGATGAAGTTGCCAAATAGAGAGACAAAAAAAGCAGAAAAGTCTTAGCTTTAGTCAGTGGATTTGTGCTTAGCATGGTATATTAACTAACTGTCTGAGAGCTCAGAGTACCTTTGAGAGCAAGGTGTGCCTGGGGAAGTGTAAAAATAGGGCTTGTCTAGCTGAAGGAGGTCTTTTGACATTATCCCTTCTTCTGTGCCCTCCAGATGCTGCTGCTGTCAGCACTGGGGAGCTGTTCCCAGCATCCAAAAGATTCCTAAATTTTTAAATTAGTGTTGTGAAAGCAGAGGCAGCACTCATAAATCACAATTCTCTAAATGGAATGTTTGTGATTTGTGCATTCACATCTTGCCATCACAAAGCTATGAATTTTCTGATGTTTGTCACATTCTGATAATATTAAAAAACCCCACAGTTTTCTGACTGAGTTGCAGAAGTAATTTCTTGTTCAATTGGAATCTAAATCTTTGGAGATTTCATGTCCATTGGGATGTAAAGCAATTTATCAATTCCCATTAACTTCAGCCAACAATCAGGGAAGTTTTTCTTTTCATTTTAGCAAAAAGGATAATGTAGAGCACCCTCATTTTTTACACTAGCAGAAATTTCAGAAAGCAAGAAACTAAAGCTGAGCCCTCTGCCTGTTTGGAATAAACACCCTTTTTCTAAGAAAATCTGAACTTTGTATTTGGTCTGCAACTTTTATGAAGAGTAGCATTAAAAAGTCAAACTATGTTTTGAAACTTGCTTACTTTAAGTAACTTTGATCAGCTTTGTGGGAGCTTATGGCCTTTCAAGCCTCTTATTTTTGAATGTGCACATCTGCATTTATTTTGTGAGTTGCTCTTCTAAAAACATTTACTAATGGTCTTAAAATAGCTGCAGATTACATTTTCTCCTGGCCTGCAGGCAGAAAAGGAGCACTTGTCAATCACTTACAAGAACGGTGACATGAACTGTGTTCCCTTCTTGTAAAGATAAAGAAATCATAAGAAACTCAAAGAAGAAACATTTTGAAGGTTAATTCTCTGAAATTCCTATGTTAAAACATTTGAAGAAGGAGAGACTTTCTATTAGTCAACTGTATTGATTTCTGCCACAAAGGGAAGTGGGAGAAAAAATATTTACTGTGCTAAACTGCTGAAGCTTTCAACCAGTTCATATTGAATACTGTGTCCTGCTGTCCTTTCTTCTTGGTGTTCCCCCTGTGGAAGGGGAGGCTGGAAGAGACACTACAGAGGAGCAGCGAGAGGAAGCTGCTCTGTGCCTGTTAGCTTCCTCAAGGGAAACAATCACCTCCTCACTGTTAGCAATGGGTCACAAAATTATCTTTGTGATTGTGACAACTCAAGTGCCACTGCAATTAAAAGTGTTCATTGCTGCTTTTTGGTCTGGTTCATCTACATGGCCTTCTCAAGTGCTATGAGTACTTGCAAGTACAGTTGCTAACATGGTAAAAAAATTCTTTCTAGCTGATTTGTTTCAAGCTGCTTGATATTTAGGCTGAGCTTCATGGGAAATTATGTTGTTATGTGTTTGGGAAAACTGGAATAAGTGTCTTAGTTTTTAGGGTGTTTTTTGTGATTTTCATCTCTTTTGTTTGCAACATTAAACCTGAAACATGAACTGTTTGCTTCCTTAACAAAAGGCAAAGAAAACAAGCTCAGACTTTTAACTAAACTCTTAAACATAAAGATTGATAGGTGGATAAATGTATTTTATAGTGGGGATCTACTAAGAAAAGTGGCTGGGTAATGATAGTGTCTTCTTCCTCAGCATGACAGCTATTTGTGTGCATTCAGTCAGATCTTTGACTTTATGGCTGAAATAAGTCTTGACTGCTTTTTACTCATTAGCCCTGCAGAAGCTACATAGCTAAGCAGCAAGTATAGCTAAGAGCTAATGAGCTAGATTTTTCAGTGGTGAGCACTGAAGCCTCAGCAGCTGAGACTTCTGCAGACTATTGATTGTTCCTTACAACTAGGGGGTAGTAGGAACAACACCATATTTCTCAAAAGAAATTAATTCCAAATAAACCCAAACTGCCTGCCTGTGCACTTGACTTTTAAATTTTAAAACAATTCTAGGTCTGAAAAATCAAAAGGAAACAGGAGTGAAATAGAAGGCTGAACTTGAAAGACCAATCTTAAGTTTACTCTTTTAAGGCTATACTTTAAGACACATTTATTTTCATCATTATTAAATTTTTTGTAACCAATAGTTCTTTTAAAGCAAATTAGATTTCACATTGACACTAATAGACAATATATTATATAGATAAGACTTCCTAGATTTGATTATTAAAGCTTTTACTCTAACAGTTCAATGCTGAATCGTTAGTGTTTGAAACTGCAGTACATGGTAAGTTGCCCTAATAGATTTTCTGCAATGTTCCTGAAATTAGTCCATGAATTTGTAATCTCCTTTCAAATAGATGAAAATTACTGCTGTGACTGTAGAAATCTTAAATGGGAACTGAAAAGAAGATGTGATAGTTTTGTAATTTTTGAAAATTATGAGAAGTACGAATAGGAGAGCATGGGGAGCTGTAATGGGAACTGCACATGCTAAGTCCATTTTTACTAATAAAGTAGTGAAGCAAATGTTAAGGGGTGAGAGCTGATGAACAATAACACCTTTATACATATATAAAATAATTTCTGACATACTGAATTGATGGATGTTTTTTAACATTACTGAATTTGTAGACAACGGTAATGATGGCATGACTGAAAAGAATTTGACAAAATACCTTCAACCTGAACAATTATTTCATAGGAACTTGGGTATAAGCATTGTCTCATGCATGGAAAGAGTCTAAATAAATGGTAGTGATTTGCAGCAAAATACTGAATCCTGGGAGGTGCCCAAGTGATGTGGTGCTGGACAGTGTAACGTAGATTTTTTTTACTGGTGTTTATTAATTTTTGCAAAAGAAGTGTAAACTGCACATTAATTATGTTCCACAGGGACTAAATGGGGAGGTGTAGCAGAGGATGGACTAACCACTTTATCACTGAGCCGGTATAATTTAGTACAGTCCAACTAAAAGTGGGAATAATTTCTCCTTGATAGGAAATTTATTTCCTGGGCTGGTATGTGGATCTGTGTTTTATCCCTATCAGACACTGTATATCTGTTCTTATATGCCAAAGCTACTGGCCTTTTTGTTATTCTGGGTGCTGGGAACACTGAATGGTTCTTAAGCTGCTTGTAGATGATAACTGCAAATAAAAAAAATTGTATTAATGATGAAAAGAGAAAGCAGATAAATTTTGAGGATTATACAGAGATACACAAAGGACCAGAAATGGCTGACAGAGCAGGGACAGGCTGCTGCTGAGCCAGACATTATTCTTTGGGTGCCATATATTTACAGAGTGTGCTCACCGCAATCCTGTGGAGAGTGAGGAGGCTATAGCCAGCCATGGAAAAGTCTTGCACAAAGAATAAAATCTGATACTTTGTAAGAAAATGTTTCTAGTTATTTTAGTTCTGTTTCCACCCTGTGAAGGAGACTCTGACACTGAGGAGACCCGGCTCTCTCACAGCAGAGGGGGAAGCAGGGGAAGACAGAAAATCCCCTGTATAGGGCAGGCCTTGACTTTTTTGGTCTGGAGAGTGGATGTATGTTTCTCAGCTGGAACCTTCTGGAAAGGAGGTGTTTTTCTGTCAAAATTAGTTTTAGGGAATTTTAATGCCTACACAAGACCTCAGCAGATTTTGGGTATGACTGGAGGATGGCAGAGTTGAGGGGTGACCGCAGTGAGAGCTGAGCTGGCTTCCATAAGAGTGTCTCAGGTGTCAAAATTATTGAAGTTGCAGCTTTTGCTCAAACTAGCCAAACTAAAATGAGGCAGCTTCTTGTGCTCTGACTACATGGAGGGCAGGTGCAGGCCAGCACAAGCTTCCTTCCCCTAGCTCATGTTTCCATGTGAGGGAAAGAGTTTAGAAGGACAAGTTCAAAGGCAGTCCAGGCAGGCAAGGCCGGTGCATCTGAGGCTGCCAAGAATGGTGCCTGTAATTGTAGCAGTATTTATCACATTGCAGTGGAAATGAAAACCTTGTAACATCTTCCACAGACCCTTAAGATGCTTGGAGGCAAGACAAAATTTTGATTTAAACCATTGGCTTAAGTTACTTAAAGCAGGAAGAGTGCCTTGAAATAGCTTAGGTATGGTCACACATTTTGTCCTCTTGCCTCTACTGTCAGCATGAAAACTTTTAGGAGAGTAGGAAATGGGGTGGTAGAAGTGAGTACACAATAAAATTCCAGAGGAAGTTCTTGCCTACCAACTCCTAAAAGGGTCCATGTTGTCAGTGGTTTGAGCTAGTGAGATGTCTTATTTATTCCTTTAGAGTTTTCCATATTGATTGGGCTTAAATGTGCTCCTTTTATAAAAATGTCCATGAGGGTGATTAAATCTGGCATAAAAAGTGCAGTAAATTCTTGCTGGCTCTGAGACTCTTTAGCAGTCACTCAGCACCAGCACTCCCTTTCCAGAGCCCTGTAAATCAGGTAGTGTCTGGCAGTTTTGAGTTAGTTCCTCTACTTTGTCTATTCTTTGAGCAAGTGCTGGAGACAACTGCATTTGGCTACATGCACAGTCATCTGTGATGTCCTCGGCCAATTCAAGGCTGGAAAGTTTGAAAAATAGAGGGCATTGGCATGGGGGTTGAAAGTCTTCCTCCTGCTCCCTCCAGCCTCAGGCCCAAACCCATGGAGAGGAAGCTGCTGGAACAAACATTAAAAAAGAGGGTGGATTCACATTTTGGCAGGTTCAGGGTGATGGTACCCTCGCAAAACTTGATTGACATGCACCTAGCAGTGCAGGGGATGTGCCTGGGGTTTCTCTACATACAGGGGAGGTTCATCCTGTATTATGCATCCTCTGTGGTGTCTTCTGGGCTGCTAACTGGGATCTAGGGATGGTGGATGTGGACCACTTTCTCTTGATTGCCATATGGGACACTACCTAGTGAGGAAGGAGATGTTCATGACCATCTTTCAACATGGAGATTGCAGTAATTTTTTTCTTGGACCTCCCAAGTCTGGAGTTACCTTGTTTCTTCTTTTCTTGCAAACAAGCTCATCAGACTTTGCCTTTCAAACATGAGGGTGGCATTTAATGGTGGGCCTTGTCTTTTTGCTGATGGGGAACACATCAACCAAGGTGCCTGTGCCACGGGATTCACTTAGACATGCCTAAGTTACACTTGACAAGAAATTAGTGTGCTGCCAGCACCCGTCTGATTCTCTTCTGCTTCTCTGCTGCTGCAGCATAAATTATATCGCTGAAAATATTTCGTGGTTCTTGGACTGAGATATATCCTGCACATGTCAAATATGATCTGATTATTAAATGTTGCCCATGGTCTGATTTGGTATGTGTTTGTTGTGCAAACCTCTTGGTGACATTGAATGACTTCTTCAGTGAAGAAAAGTGGATTTTAGGGGACAAATTCTTTGAAACATTTATTGGGAAGCTAGTTTGAATATAATGTGTGGAAGACTTTACATTCTTGACTAAAGTATATAGCAAATTTCATTTAGGTTTTTTATATATAATTTTTAAAGTGTGTTTTATATATACATATACGTACATATATATATATTCTTTTTGAAGATAAGACTTGGGAATTTCAAGCTTTTGAAACAGTTCTTTCTGTCAAGGACACAAGTCCATAAGTTGTGATTTTTGGATCAGTGCGCTGCTGAGCTATTCAGGAAGGTTGTAAAAGTTTTAAACTAGCAGGGGTATGCCTGAGGCAAGCTTCAGGCATACTGGCATCATAGCTGCCTCCCTGTTTTGCCAGCAGAAAAGTGGTACCATATAGACTGATTAGAGGAACATGGATAAGGGAAAGAGTAAATTATTCCAGATAAAATAAACAAATGAAGAAGCAAGTTTTTTTTTTTGAGCTGATCTTTTTTTTTCCTGAAAAGGTTTTTCACTGTTCTGTATTGAGAGTTTGCCATCAACTGCTGTGCTTTTTCACCTGAAATCACGTGACTTGGCAAGTTTTAAGTAGGACTATTCTTGGTTTACTCACAAGTGAATGATATGCAATGCATATGATATCAAAGACATTTCTTTTGTAAATCACAGATTTATATCAGGTTCTTAATTGAATACAACAAGAAAAGTGAGAGTGCATGTTGTATCTTGTTCTTGATGGCACCTTGCAGCACAATGCATTTGTGAAACTTATATCCAGATTATGATTTCTAAAACTTGATGAACTTTTAGACTTCATACTCCTTGATTTGGATTTATCTTAATATTAAATATCAACATATAATGCTTTGTATATGCAAACTTACTCTTTACCCTTCATTTTCTAGTAACCACAGGGAGGTTATCAACAAGATGAAACCAAGTTCCTCACAGTATTTCATACTGGGTGGATAAGGGATAGTAGAAATTAGTTGAGATGAGATGTCCAAGTTGGCACATAGTCAAACAATGCAGCAGGTTGTCCAAAGAGGCTGTGCAGTCTCCATCCTTGAAGGTTTTTGAGATGCAGATTGAGAGCACTCTGGTCTGATCTTGTATCTGACTCTGCTTTGAGCAGATGGTTGGACCAGAGACTTTCTAGGGTACTTTCCAAGCTGAATTCTTATGATTTTTAATTGCTGGTTTGTCCAGTCTAGCTCCAAAAGTTATTTTGGGCAGTGTTAGATGAAGAGGAAGGCCCTTTCCCAAACTGGAAATAATTTATAAATATAGAAAGGCAACTAGAATGTCACCATTGCTTGATGAAGATTATTGTTTAGGAAGACATGATTATAAATCATAAGGATAGGAGTTGAACTCCCTCTGGCACATGGGATTTATACATATTTTTAATGTAGCTCTTTGGTCAAATTGGCCAGGGACTAGACTTCATTCCTTTTCATTTCATAGTTTCTCCAGCACAGCAGTGCAGTGATTATTCAGCTGTGAGCAGTTTAGTTGGGTTTAAATGGTAACAAAACAAGCACAAACCAGGTAAGCTGGGATTTACACTCACAACTCACTGTTGTGTTAGTCATTCCCCTGGGAGTTCTTTGAAATCTTACAACTTTTTCAAGAAGCTTCTCATCTGCTTTTGGCTCTTTGCTGATGGTGAAAAAGACATTCAGATCCCACTCTCAAGGTTTTTCCCCCTCTCTTATTGCACTTCTGCCATTTGAGCTATGATTTCTGCTTCTCTTAGCAATCCACCCAGATCTCCTCCTCCTCCTTCCTCTGACCCTGTAAGCAACACAAAATGAACCATTTGCTGAGAACAGCTTTTGCAGCATCCCAGCGGATACTTTCAGGGATCCATCCAGGAGCCCACAGCTTTTCCAGGTTTTCTTGCTTAGTTGAGAATCCTGTCCTGAACTCCCATCCACTTCCAACCTTCACACTAATTTTTTTTCTCCAAAGGTCAAGTTAATTCTAGCTCTTACCCCACTGACTTTAGCAGATTTACTGCTGGAACATGAATATCTCATTGTCTTTCACTTCTAAGTACCACTAAGATAACTGCAATTTTATGAGCTTTGTATTTTGAGGCTGCCAGTAAAACCCAGCACTTTAGTACCTTCTGATATTTGAGCTTTACTTGTGGTACTTGTAGTATCTCCTATAGTGAGAACAAGAAATATTGGAGTATAGACAAAATTTGAGGTATCATAAATGTTACATTTATTTTAAATGACCTATTTCAACCCCACAAGAAAGATACACTTAATACTTTAGTCTGTAAATATAAAAATTGATCCAAGACTATGTCCCAGGAAAATGAGAAAGAAGTAACATTTCTTTCTCGCAGAGAAGTTGCTTCTTGTGTGAATGAGTTACCTCTAGACCTAAAAATTTTTAGTTTTTTCCATGATTAGAGACCTTAGCTGGCTTTTCCTACTGCCTCATCCTGCTGTTAGGGGATGACATCTTTGTGAGGACCTGACCTTGACACATGGAGGGGATTACACACCTCTGAACTATGATGGCTCCAAGTCTGAAGGAAAAGTGAATTGTCTGAGATTGTCTGAGTCTTTCAACCCAAAGGTCTGAGAAACTGCAACTTCTGCTTATTTAATTCTGAGTATAAAAGGGAAGCTTTGATTTTTAAATCTGCCTACCAACAGAGAGAGACTAATTTTTAAAGCTGTTGACATAGGTGGAAACTTAGAGAAAATTCCCAAGGCTTTTGAAAATTGAAAGGAACTTTGCTAATGTTCTCCATGGGAGAATTTTTGTATATATTCCTGTTTTGAAGGGAACACAAAGCAGTTGAGTTAATAATGAAAAAAAAATCCTTTTTAGGAAGAAATTGCTGCCATACAGTTCAACTCCTCCCTTTGTTGATCCAAGAGTATGGTTGTTTTGGTCACAAATCCTAGAGGAGTTACAGTATTTTTCTACCTGTACTGAAGGTATGAGGAAGAAAGAAGGGAGCTAAGAGTTCTCTAGCCCTCCCTTTGCTGCTAGTGCCCTTGAGAATCAGAAACACCGCTCTACTCTACAGTGCAGCTCTAAGTGCAGCTGTGGATGTCCTCGTTTAGATCTTTGCCTTCTGCTTCAGCCTTGTGTCACATTGATACTTGGTGGACGTGTTGGCCTGTGAGGATCAATGTGCTGCCATGTACCCACCTCATCAGCTACAGCCCAAGCCAAGGTCAGCATCCAGGCAGCCATAACAGCATGCACGAGCAGCTGGCCAAGTTTAGTAGTGCATGGTGAACCCTGTTATCTGTGTTTATGCTTCTCCTGTGGCATAGGATTTTGCCACCTCTGTTTTTACTCAGTGCTAAAGTGCTATGAGACAGGGTGTGCACAGAGATGTGAAAAAAGCTATTTCAGTGCGTCACTGCTTCATGGTTTGAGTCATGTCGTTAGCAGTCCCCTGGTGATAAGAGGTTCTTTGAAAAGCAAATTAAAATAAGTACAATTTGGTTGTAGAGAACATTTTTTAAATGGAGTGCTGATTTCTATTTATTTGTATTTGCAGGGTCAGAAGCAGGACTAAATAAAGAATCTTTCCTGATTTGAGCTAGCAAGGTGGCTTCTTTTATGGTGGTTTTAAGACAAGGCAGGGAAAGGTGACTAGAAAGTTTTGGTGCTCAAATGAAAAAAATGTAGAGAGGTCTAATATTCAGAACAAAGGCTTGGTTTCAGAGCAAATCTGTTTTGGAAACAGAACAGTTAGGGACATCTCAGTAAATGCTGCCATCCTTTCAAGAAAACCTAGACCATAGGCTTTTGAGGAGAGGCATCTGTGTTTCTTTTGTTTGTATATGCAAGTTGGCTGGTTAAATTAACTACGCAATTTCTCTAGGATTCTTTTGTAAGGTTTGAAGACACCGTTTATTCCAAAACTGGTGCAGGGAAATGACAAAGAGCATACTTGGAGGCCAGAGAGAGTAGCCAGCTACTGCATATTGGCTGTTAGGTGAGTGGGCAGTGCAAACTCATCTAAGAAGGTATCCTGAATATCAGCACTGTTGCTTTTTTTAATTAATTATACAGTGTAAAACTATTTCAATATAGTTACATGTCCTTAAATTAGGAAACACAGTAAATGTAAATGGTATTTGAATGTTACAGTGTGCTTAATAGTCCTCAGCCACTGAGGAAATTCTCTGTGTGAGTGTTTCTGTGGGCATGCATGAACATTTAGCTCTTTCTTCAACCCAGCTGACTATCTTGCTTCCTCAAAGAGTATAGTGTGTCTTTAAATCTCTGTTATGCCACATTTATTGTATTTGCTTTTTTAAAAAGGAAACATTCTTCTTTTAAACTTAAAAACCTCCAACTTTTAAAAGTCCCTTTCTGTAAAGTTCAAAGGTTGTTTGACATGCTTTAAAAGTTCAAACCAACTGTAACAACAAAAGCAAACACAGATTTTTTTCCCCAAACTGGAATATAGAGAAAAATCTTTCCATTGCAGACACAAATCTCAGGTGTATTGTGTTCCCAGTCCTATTTTTTTTCTCTCCTATTGGACACCTGAGAAAATAATGGTGCTTGTAACATGGAGAGAAAAGGTAGTTCAAGTTTATATTAACCAAACATGAGAAGAGAAGCAGGGAGCAATTTCTGAAGTCTGGAATGCTTTTTGGTAAGGACTATGACAACTTCTTTGTCACCAGCAAATAAAACACATTTTAACTTGATGGTTCTTCTGACCAAATGCTCCTGTAGGAAGGGAATACCTTTAATAGAAATGTTTGCTCTTCTGTCAAAGGCTCTTGGGTTCATGTATTTAGAGGCCAGAAAGACCTATGATGACTTCCTAAATAAGGCTAGGAGTGGAATTCAATCACTGATGTCTGCATAAAGTCCCTAGCTCCTATTTGAGTATAGATTTTCGTAGACATTGGGTTTTGTTTTCATCACATCCTATAATGAGAAATCTACTGGATTGCATAGTAAACTGTTCAAATAGTTTTTTCTTTCTCAAAAGTAAGCATTTAATGTTGTGTTTGAATATTTCTAATTTCAGCTCCCTGGTGTTTCGTGTCTCATTATCCAAAGGTGTTAGCATGCATTCAACATCAGGCTCAGATGAGATCACTGGAGCAACTGTTGCCCCATCTGCTCACCCACCCCTTCCCAGAGGCTGCTGCCCATCAGAGCAGGGATGGCTAAATGTCTCCTGAAATGACACAGTTTACAATGATAAACTGATCCTGGGCAGCAATGTACAAGAAATGAAGACCTAACTGATTCTTGCTGCAGCCAGAGTTTGATCTTTGGCTGCATGCATATCAATATTTTAATGTACTAGTCTTAGGTACCTTTTATCTCCATGGGTGTAGTTATGGTCAAACACCTTCCTAACCTTCTCTTTGAATAGACTGACCTCTGAATCTTGCCCTGTAAAATGTGCCTTTGAGACCCTCAATTTTGCCACTCTTTTCTGAGACATATTTCAACATGTGGACATGAGACTTTGATAACCATTTCTGAACAATTATCCTGCAGTATGTGTTAATCTACATAGATCTCTCCTCACTGAAAAAAGGTGACCCTGTCATACAGAGGATTCTTTGCAAATAATGTTCTCAATTCTGCAAGTGTGACGCAGTGCCAGACTACTACAGAAAAATGTGGGTTATAAAGCTTTGATATTTAAACACCCCATTTAAATACCATAGAGAACAAAAAGCAAATGACAAAATTAAGCACATTTGAGTTACATTTTGTTTTTTCATTTTTCACTGCTGTAGTGGAAAAAGTTAACAGAATACAAAACTTTTGCATTGAAAACACTATTTTTTTTTTTAATGAGAAGTATGTTCTTCCAATAAGGAGTTAATAGTTCAAAACAGAATAGCAGAACAGTCCATGTCCATGTGGAAGTTCACTGGAGTAGCTGTAATACAATGGATGACCAAATTAATATGTATGAGAATGTCCAATATATATATGCAAAACCTTGTTGTTTTTATGGTTGCTCATTATGCATCAATTCAGTGAAGTCAGCAGTGTGGGCTGAATTCAAGTTACTTTGCAGTGAATTGGAAATTACGAGAAGTATGAGCTACCTTGCATTGCTGAAATAGGTGAAATTCATTAAAGTTCATTTTGGGAATGATTTAATGATGAGCAGTTGATATATTGCCAGCTCATAGTCAGCTCAGTATCAACTCATTAGCAAGAAGCTGGACTCTGACTTGTTCTGAGACTTGTGCCTCAAACACTCGTGTAGGAGAGTAATAATTTTATTAAAAGCAAAAAGTTTTCAATATAAGAAACAATATTTTAAAAACAAGATGAGAGTTTATAGAAGTCATGTTCGAACTGCCTTGAAATTTCTTTCCAGGAAAGCTCTCACCCTTAAGAAATACAACATGAATAACAAGGTATGTCAATGTCTGTTACAGTGTGGATACTGCAACACGCATATCAATCAACGAGGCCGTGGAAAAGAAATATCTATGGACCGATTCTTGCTAGATGTTTCAGAGATGTTTATTTCCCCAGCCGCATGGCCGGGCTCTGCCGAGGAACTCTGGCAATCACGGGACCCGAGGGTCCTTGCCCGCGCAGGGGAACACAAAACAACCAATGGGGAACGAGGCTGACCAGGGGCAGGGAAATCCCATGTCTCCCCCCCAGGGCCCCTCTCCCAGACCCCATGGCAGCGGGGAAGGGACCCTGACATTTCACCAATTTATTTTTAACAAAAAGATATTTAAAACTTAACATTGAAAACAATTGGATAAACATGAGATAACAAGGACAGTTTTGAAACAAAACAAGCCACCCTCCTAAATCTTTAAATGTCCAAACAGATTCTCTGGAACATCTTAAGGCTGACAGAAGGGAGACAGGACTCTCCGGGCATGTTTGTGGGGAAACTGAGGCAGGAGAGGGTTTCTTCTATTTGTACCTGTTGGAACTCTAAACAACAATAGTTAATTTCTTCCTTCCCCCTTTTCATCCCCCACTCGGCATTGGAAAGGGATTTTTGGGGAAACAATTGGCAAAGGCGTGGTTTTGTGAGGGAAAGCATGGGTGAAAAAGCGGATTGGGAATACACTGGGGGTAATAGGATATAGGATAAAAGGGAAAGGTGGGATTAGGAAAGGGAGACTGTAGGGGGAGCTTATAATGGAGATATTGTCTAACATGACTACGATTTTTAGCATATATACTGCCTTTTACAGAAACACTGTCAGGCCCAGTGACCTCTGTTGCTTGGAACCCTTTTCTACCTTGCAGAATTTTGAACTCCACCATCTCTCCATCTCCCAAGCTTGGGATGCATTTTTCAGGGTTATTCTTTTTAATAGCAGTTCTATGAACGAATATGTCTTCTTGGTTGCCACATCTTGTTGTTATAAAACCATAATTTTGTTTAACATTATACCATTTTACTGTTCCTAAAACCTTAGCTACGGTGATTATTTCTGTTTTTCGAGTGGCTGCTGTTTCCTGTCTCGCTGCGTTTTTCCTTTCTCTTTCGCTCACTCCCGTGTTGGAATTGTCAGGGTTGTCAGTGCTGCTGGGGCCGCCGGGGCTGCTTGTGCCTGCGCTCTCTTCCTGGGGTTGCATGTGGGGCCGCACGGGCCGGGCTGGGCCACGCCGCTCAGCTCCCCATGTGCCGTCTCCTCTGCTCTCAGCTGCACTGCCGCTGCCTGGCGCTGCATCCACGTCTTGGCCGGGCCCCCGAGCGATGACACCCCTGCACCCTGCTCCAGTGCGCGTCTTGGCTGGGCGCGGCTCCACTCCACCGCCACCACCGCCGGCCGCCGCCTGCGCGCCGCCCCTCTCAGTCAGGTGTTCACAGGGCTCGCTCCACCACGCACTGCACGGGGCCGGGCAGGCTCTGCTGGGTCGTGCTGGTCTCACCGCGCCTCGGTCCGCTGCCGGGTCGCGCCGCTCCGCCTGTGCGTGGGAACTGCCTCGCTGCTGCTCACAGAGCACTCGGTGCACGTGGCCTGGGTCGCACGGTCCCTGAGCCAGGCTTCCCTTCGCCAAGAGACAGATGACATTGCTCAACAGTCTCGGTAATTAAATAATATTCACAAAAATATTCTTCCATCGGCACATATTTTGACTCAGAAATTAACTGTGTCCAAACGGTCTTCCAAAAGTCTTTGGTAAGAATTCAATCCCAAGAAACATAGAAAAAGTTCTTAAACAACCATGCCAAGAAGTTTTCCAGTTCCTTTTGAGCTTGAATTAAGCTAAAATTTACAAATCGTGTTCAAGAATCTTTTCAAATTTAGGATAAATGTCCATATGCGGCTCTGAGAGCCAGGAGTCTTTCCACGGTTCCTCCATAGTTTAGAGATGGAATAGCAAAACAAAAACAAGAAGAGGAATCCAGAGTTTACTCACAAATCAGTCACTGTCCTTAGGGATTGGGGATTGTTCTGCTTGCAATTCCTCACCATTTGTTACAGTGTGGATACTGCAACAAGCGTATCAGACAACGAGGCCCATGGAAAAGGAATATCTATGGACTGATTCTTGATAGATGTTTCAGAGATGTTTATTTCTCCAGCTGCATGGCCGGGATCTGCTGAGCAACTGAGGCAATCACAGGACCCGAGGGTCCTTGCCTGCGCAGGGGAACACAAAACAACCAATGGGGAGCAAGGCTGACCAGGGGCAGGGAAACCCCATGTCTCCCCCCCAGGGCCCCTCTCCCAGGACCCCACGGCAGCGGGGAAGGGACCCTGACAAATGTCTTTCTCATGCTAACACAAAACCACTATTTTTTGTAACTGCTAGAAGCTGCTTATATAGACAACTTGCTATCTTATACTTTAGATCTGAGAAATCAACACTGAATTTAATTTAGACTCAGTAGAGAAAAACAAATCAGTAGCACCATATCAAAAGCACAAACTACATCTGGTCGCAATCAGTTTATGTACAACATTCAACACTCTTGAAAGCGCACCACCCACAGCAACATCTCCCAGCATGCTAAGAGCTTCCAACCTTCTCTGCTTTCTTCTCCTCATTTAGAGTGTGTTCTTTAAAAATAGACAAATAAACAACTATGTTTTCATGATTAATGTTTTCCATAATCTTGGGTCTGAAGCACTACCTCTACCTATTTCTACGATATTCCTGTGTTGCTTCATATATTGTCTCAGGTGTCAAACAGTGTGATTCATAAACTCCATTCATTTGGCACGTACTTTGCAGCTCCCAAGACACTTGGACCCCCCAGACTCATATCTATTTCCAGATATGTTATTTGGGGATCCCAAATACCTGAGATTATCTTTTAATTGTTTTTGTAACCAAATCACTGATATATTGACTTAATTGTGTCTGTTTTCATTTATCTCCTTAAACAAGCAAAAAATACTGAAAGATAACAACACTGTTGATTGATTTGACTGCGTGACATTTGATGCAATCCTCATGGGCCACAAAGCCAGCATTAGGTCTGCAATCACAGGAAGTCATCTCCAAAAACTCAAGGAGGAGGAGAGCTGTTGGTGCTTGGAAGAAATTCAATTCCTGTAGTAAAGAATCATTTGTTTTGGTTTATTCACCCCAGTGACATATATGAAGGCAATGTCAGTAAATCAGCCGTCAGCTGACAGCAAAAGGCTTCGCTCAAAAAAAAATAATTCTAAACTAGGATCTGCCAGTTTCACGCCTAGTAGTTTAAAAGTACTAATAAAAACAGGAAAATGTGTGACAGGAAACTGATTTATACAAAACCCAGCAAACCTCTGTTATTTGTAAAGTTTTCTGCCCCAAGAAAAATTCATAGTCTGAAGATCTTGTTATCCTATGGATATTTTGAGATTACCTTACTCAGATCTGAACTTTGGGGATAGATCTTGCTTTTCCTAGCCAAGTCACAACAGTGGATTTTTGTGTGCTTATTGCCTCTTAGGTGCCTAGACAGCCCTTGTAGCTTAAAAAGAAAGAGCAGAAGCTGATCATGTTTTCGATGCAGAGGTATTGCAGTTTCCCTTTGCAGGCAAGCCAGTAGCTGTGAAAGAATTGGGAAGAGAGGAGAGAAGTGCAGCCAGAAAGTCTCAAAGATGATGCAAGAAGGAAATTCTTGCTAAATTTTTGAATGATTGTATCACTTTTGTGTTCCTAGGAAAAAACAATTTTCTCCTAGTATATTGCATTTGTTCAAGTAGAGCCATTAAAAGCATGGGATTAATAATTTGGGAGGCACCTTGTGATCCATGCTGCTCTTTTCTGCCTTCTTCAACCTAGTTTAACTTTAAAAACTTCCTACATTATTGTCAAATTCTTGCAGCTAAGAAGATAAATGTAGCAAATCATCTCCTGTTAACAGGTAAATTACAGGTTCTCCCTACTGGAAGAGCCAACAAAGGTTTTCTATAAGGGGTAACAGTTTGTTTTCATTGAGTTTGCACTGAAAAATGCAGATAATCTCTGTGAAGCAGTTTATAGAATGGAACACTGGGAGTATTAGGAACGTAATGTTTCACTTTTTACCAAGAATGGTTGTCATACTATGCCAGGCACTTTAATGAAGAAATTAGCAAAAAGCATTTATGACTGTATCTTCAAGAGAATTGTAACCAGGTTAGGTGTACAAAATATTTGCACTGGAGGAAGTAAAAGTTAAGTTAATGAACAAAAGGTGTGGTATTACATCCAGGCCAGGTAAACTGTGCAGCTAAAGAGAGGCTATGCATTTCTATACTATAAGCCACCACTGTTCTGCAGCTTGTAATTTTTCCTTCCTTTGAATAGTCTCATGTAGGTCTCTTTTAGGCAATGGCAACTACCTCATATTCAGGAACGCATTTTAGAATAAGAAGATTTATGCTTACAGCACTTTTCCATGCCTAAGTGTGCAGTTTTTCTAGAAATAACACAGGGTTTTGATGACGGGTGTCAAAGTTTTCTTGAGGGTGTTTGATGTTGGTGTTAAACACTGTGGATACAGAGCTGCTGGCTCAGCTATAAATGGTGCCTGGACAAGTGAGTTAGGGCCCCAGAAAGCCAGAGGCCATGGTACCTCCCTGTCTGCCCTGCTGCTGCCTCCTTGTCTATCAGCTGTTGTGCAATGCAGCCAGGCTTGGCCACACCTTTGACTTCAGCTTCAGCACACAGTGTTGTTTTCTTGTGTGCTGCAGGAGGCTGTCATAATGAAGGTAAATACTGCTTTTCTTAGTTTCATGAGCTACTCTTTTTATTCACAGCAAAGAAAGCAGAATCTCCTCCAATATCTCTGCTATTTCCCCTTCTTCTTTTATAATTTTTAACTTTTTTCAGTATCCCCTACCAGCTTGAGCTGGGTGGAAAATCAGCACTTCCTGCTTGCTAATGCCAGGCTGTGATGAATGCTTTGCACTACATTGCAGCCTCTCTGTTGGATTTGGTTCTGACATAAACTAGTAGGACAAGCTGTCACTTGTCACTCTCATGATGTTTTCCTTGTGAATGAGTTCTTCGATATCCTTTTGCCCAAAGGACAGTCAGACACTCTTCTCTTGCCTGCTCTGTTTGTTATCTTCCAGTGCTTATTGCTCTGATTGTGCCAGATGCAGAGAGGCAGTTACTCCCCTTTAGAAATTTGCAGTAGGCCTTAACCGAGAACATGGACACGGGTATTTTTGTGGTCTAAGGAAGACATTAAACGTCTGAGGTAGGAGGGGGATGACCCTACCCATGAACAAAGCTGGTGCCCTGTGGAAACCTTAGCTAATTACCTCTGGATGAAGAAACTGTCATGGTCCACTGGCCGAAATGTTGGAGGCTGTTACCTGAGCGGTTCCATGGGCTCCGGGCAACGAGCCAGTGCAGCTTCCAGCCTTTGCCAGTCCATTAGCTGCAAGCTACTAATATGACACATCCCTCATGACTTGTGTCCTCTAAAGACGGTGCTGGATTCAGTCCCAGATCCAAGCTCCTACATCATGTGCTATTTCCAGATTTTAATTTTTTTTATTAGAAACAAACCAGCAGAAATGAAAGACTAACTATTCCTTGCTGTTTAGAAAGCACAGGAAGTTGACACCATGGTGACTGCTTTGGTGTACAGCAGCACTGGTGGGAAGTGTCAGCACACTGGAAACCTGACTGTGGTGCTGATGCCATGGCCCAAAGATCCAGGAGAGCCTTCCCAGATCACCTTGAGAGAAGTCTGCAGGAGAAAGATGTGGCAGCCCCAGGCCTGCACTTTCAGGGAAATTCCTCTCAGGGCCTGAACAAGCACTGATGTAAGCCAAGAGGAAAAAGAGCTTGCCTAGACCTTGCTTGCCTGGAATATGAGGGTGACTACCTATCCTAATGCTTACTTGGGGGCAGCAGAAGGCAGCAGCCCCCACACAGTATCCCTGGGCTGTGCTGGCAGCAGGAGGAGTAGCTTAAGGACTGGTGTGTGCTTCTTGCTGGTACAACTAACACTAACACTTTCACTTCCTAAAAGGAGACCTGTCCACCTGTGTGAGACAGCTCACAGCTATTTTAAGCAGACACCAGCCTTGTCCAGCAAAACCCAGACAACACTGACATCTCCAAATGTGGGAGGAAAAGTATCTGAGTGAACACAACAGTGAAGGGTCACTATCCCAGTCAGCCAAAAGCACAACATTCATCCCACACTGGCTATTAATCTCACAGAGTAATGAGAGTCTGGGGAAACTCCTTCCTTCCTTCCTCTGAAAGAGATAGCTGAGCAGAGTCCTGCCAGAAACGCAGCACTGGTCAGGCTGTGGGTGACAGATGCTTGCTGGACAAGCAGAGGTTTCCTGGAGGAAAGCTGATGTGTGCCAGGGTTCAGGGCTGTGCTGGAGGAACATGGCATTGGCTGGCAGCACTGCTAGGGCTGTGTTTGTGTTGCTTTGCTTTGAAAAGGAGAGGAGGCATTCACCAGTCTGCATGACAGGTGAAACAGCCAGAAACAGCCCTGCAGCCGTCTGAACCACTGCTATGTCAAAATATCTGTTGCCTTTAGCTTTTGTAGTTTTTGCTCTCTACGGACTTCTTTTTTATTGAAGGATAAAATCCTGCCATATTCTATAGCATTTAAGTGACTTTTCCTCCTGGAAAACTACTTCATAGGAAACCTCACAGTAGTGACAAGAGGAGGATGGAGCCACATCAGCATGCTGGCTTCAGACACAGAGCTGTCACACACATACCAGTAGTTTTGGCCAAAAGTGCTTTTTTTCATCAGTCTTCAGAGCCCAGCAAAACTCATTCTACAGACTCCTTCATACCAATACAAAGATGCTGTACATAGTCACTGTCTGCCCCTGCTTCACTGTGGAGGGTCAACTCCAGCTGGGTGTGCTGTGCCCCTGCCACTGTAGTAGATAGGCTGATTGCCTTCTGTATGGGCAGCAGTGGCCACAGATGGCCATAGGTCTCTCACCTGAGGCCATTCTATTGTTAATGGTGGAAACAGCTGGATCCGCTTCCTTAGGCTATTTGTTACTGTTCCTCAGCAGGTGGCTGTCAGCTTACAGCTAAACTGATGAAGCAACCTGGGAAGGCTTTTCAGTGATGCTGTGTTGTGTTCCTGAGGGTCCTTGGGTTGTTTTTCTGTGGTGAGTAAAGCTAGCCTAGCTGGGATATGATGAGAATTGCTCATATAGTCTGTTTTGCAGCTCTGATGTGTCAATTTGGACCTTTAGCAGGTGCACCATAATTGATAATAATTGTGTAGGTAATATTTTAGCCTTGTACAGATGCTTTTGCAGTAAGTGAGCACAAACTAAGAAAGGAAAGACTTTGATCCGTATGTTATTTTAGTTTTCCTGACTACACCCATGTTGTTATTTAACTTTGCTTTTGATTTTCTGGTACCTAGAGTCCTTTAATATTTGGATATGTTGGCTTATACTCAGAAGCAGATTTGGTGCATAGTTTTTTCTGCACCACCACCACTTTCAGCCAGGGGTAAGGGTGTCATACAGCCTTCCATTTCAGTTGACTGTGGTAGATTAGACTATAAGCATGGACAGCTTGTAAAGGTCAAAGGACAGCTTGCTGTGTTCACTCATTGCTCTTGAGTCGTTGGTACTCACTTAGGAGGAAGCAGACTGGCAGCTGATGCTGCTGTTAGGGCTACTTTCTGCCTCAGAGCTCTGTTATGCACCCGGAGCTGGCGGCTGGGTTACCAGTATAGGACAGAGAGTACTGTAAGAAATACCCTCTTCTAAACCTATTTCAGCCAGCAGGAGCTATCAGTGCTCCCAGCTGCCCATTAATAAGAATAACATCCCTGCAGTTTGCTTGGTGGAAGCTCCCTGCTTTACTCCAGCTAAACCAGGTTCCTGTGTCCTCTGCTCATGCTATTTGAGGATATGGATACCCTCTGATGCAGGAGCTTGTGAAATTTCTTGGTGCACACCAGGCCTGAAATGCAGCAGGGTTTGCTGTCCTGAGGTCTGGTCCCTTGGCTGTACAGTATGTAATTGTGGTCCTGCAGGCAACCAGCTGGGCCTCAAGGACTGAGTAACTATTTCTGCCCTTCTTGAAATGATGTTTCAGAAAATAATAACCCATGAAAACTTAGCTAGTCAGATTATGACTACAGTCTAGTAGGTGCTTTGGTATGCAGATAGCCAGAAGAAAGCTTACAATTTTTTGTGCATGTGTATTTCCGAGTGTAATGTTCCAGTAACATTTTTCTGGCTGTGTGTACGATTACAATTAACTTCTTGTAATATTGTGCAGTTTTTGATAAGGCCACTCTTTTGTGGTAACTTTCCCAATTCTTACACTCTCTGCTTTGTTTGGATCGGGCTGTAATCTTTCTGAAGGAACTCAGTGTCTCAGAAAAGTTATGAGTCTATCAAAAAGCAGCAGTTTAATTTTATAGGCACACCTGTGAATTTAATTCTCTCTCTCTAAAACTTCTCTTAAGTCCTTAAAGGGTCAATCCAAACTCAAGGTGGGAAGTTTTGATTGCATGTTCTCAGTAAACTGCATGATATATAGACATGGTGAACTAGACAAGTGAGTGGTCACTAATCCTGAAACCTGGCCAAGTCACTTGTAATTCAAAAAGCCACTGCATTTTAAAATGAAAAAAGTCCATTTATTATTTCTTTATTATATTTCTTACTGCTGTCATCCATTAGTAACTGCCAGCAGGTGCTAGTAAGGTCATTGGTAGTTAAAGATTTTCCCCACTTGTGGAAATGCCTGTGAACTATGAATTCTAGGATACGGCTATTCTTCCCCTCCTCCTTTCTTAAAGTGAAGTAAAATGTTTTTATACACTACATTGTATCAGCCCATATGAAGGGTAATCTCTACCCTCAGGAAAGTAATGCTAAAGGGGAGCAGGACTTCTGAGCTGGACAGAACCTGCTTACCAGTGCAACTTACTTTCAAAGAAGATGCATTTGGTGCTATTGTTATTAAGTGTTACATGTAACAATGGTATTTCTTCCTAGTGTTTCACAAATAACCCCAAACCCTCTCCTATTTCATCCAGTAGGTGAGATGATAACCCTTTGTCTTGAAAAATTGGAGATAGCTGTAGAACAACATGTTTTAAAGATTGCTTTTAAAGTGATCTTGTTTTGATAGTAAGTTTTCAGTTAACAGTGGCCTTAGCCAAGCCACACTTCAAATTTATCCAAAAGTTTTCTAGAAGAGAGAAAAATAAGAAAGCAGATGAAGAAAATTTTAGCCGAGGCAGCACTTAAAAATATGGAGAGGATGATAATGACCAGACAGAAAAAGTTGCTTGAACACTGCTTATATTCAGGCTAAAATATATTTGCTTTATTGTTAATGCCTGTATGTCTCTTATTGTGTGCTCCTTTTAACCTAAATTAAAGCTGTGGCCAAGCATCTTTATGAAGCACTGATATATTGACAAAACAAAAGTACCTGAAATCTCTGGACTGTCTATTCTTTGGGATATTCACTGCAATTTTATAATTTTTGGCAATTTAAGGAAGGTAAAATTGCTACTCTGAAGTCCATGTGAGCTCTGATGTTTATTTCAGTAGGGCCAGTATTGGAGAGAATCCATTACCTGAGGAGCTCCCTCTTTATGGATGGTGGGTAGCTCATGTGCTTACCTGAACCTGTTACATGCTTATCTAAACCTGTTGAGGTTTTTGTGTCACTAAATATGAAGCATAACTATCCTGATGTTTTGTGGACTTTTTTTTTTTTTTTTTAATACTGAAAAAGGCTGAGGAAAAAAGCCAAAGGAAGAGAGTTGCTATGACTAAACATACACCTTGGTGAAACTTGAGTGCCAATCCACCTAAGTATGCTGGCTCAAACTCAGGGGCGTGCCTGAGACCTCTGCAGGGCAATCCACAGGCTGTAGCAAAGCCCTGTGCTTACAGAGCTGCATTACATAGAAGCTCATTAAAGCTATTACTAGGCTGAACAATTTAATTTGTCTTCGGTGACAAGAAAGCAGTTTTTAACTGTTACACAATGAGAGGCAGTGGATGCACCAAGGCATTTTTGATTTTACGGACAGGTGAATTAGCTGAGGTTGAATCATCAGCCTCTGTATTAGTGCTGACCTTGCCTAGCTGTTAGTAAAACCTGCAAGCACCTGTGGCCTCTTGCAATTTACAGCAAGATAGCAATCCCACATTTCAATAAATTAAGAAGAAAGTGGACATCCTCTCCCCACCCAATACCTTTGTGTTAGAGAAGACAGTACCCTCAGTCCTGAGAGACTTCTTAGTCATCTGGCCTCAATAAAATATTCTCTTTATATTGTCTGTGATTGAATCTTATCTCTGGGACAGAAGAAGTGAGGAAAGAAAGACCACAGAACATTGGAAAACAGAGGGGAAAAAGTGCAATGGGCTAGTAGAGAGGAGAGATGCAGGAAACCTGATTAATATAAAAAACACCCTGGAAAACCCTGAAGTATTCTGATTTCTACTTTGTCTTATTTATACACCTTCAGATTGCTTTCTGTTTGTTCCTTAACTCTAGAAAATGATGATTGCTTCATACTTTGCAATTACTAATGGCTTTAATAGATTAAGGCTGTGGGAATAAAGCTGGGTAGTTTCTAATGCAGGGCATCAGGATTTCTCTTCTTACTGTATTGGCAAGAGGGAATATGACAACAAAGGATAACAATTCTAAGAGCATACAAACAAAACCCAGGAAAGACTTGTGAGTCTTTTGACTCGGAATAAAATGAATTTATAATGAAACAGTCTTCACAAAGGGAAACCCTTATTGCTTCACTGAATGTTATTTTCTAGAGCTATGTGACAGTGTTGCTCATATCTTGAAATTTTAAAACAGTCCCTTGATGTTTGGGTCCAGTTTTGATGATACTCTAATAGGTTGTTGCACTTGTATATACAGCTTCCATTTTACATTCTAGAGTATCACATGTATCCTGAACCCCCACATACCCGTGTGGTGTTGGGCAGTAGTGATACCCTTGAACCACAGGAGTGGAAACTGAGACACTGAATGCGATTCCCTTTGTATGCTCCAATGCATCTGAGGCAGAGTTGAGAGAACAGTCCAACAGATTTCATCCTGGCTTATCTTTTTTCCTCCATGTGTACTGCGAAGCTGGATATCTCCTCAAATTACTGGGATCCCATCTGCTTTTCTTGCCAAAGGAAACATCTTAATGATGAGATGAATGGAAAATACTGATAAACCTGTCCATGGGTTGGCACTGTGTGTGAGTACAGACAGAACATGGTGGGGGGACCAGGATTTCCAGAGATGTGTGAGTGGATCTTCCTGTAGCAGTTTAGGAAGTTACTTGAGATGGTCATTCAGTCTGTACCAGCAAAATGGCTCTTATTGTCCATGGAAACTGCTGTCCCTTGCTGTCCCTTCTGTGCCTGTGAAGGGGAGGACTTACCCTTGCCTTAGCTGTTCCTGGGCAAATTGCGTGGAACAGAACAAAAAAGCCAGTTCGCAAGCAGGTATGGCTGAGCAGGCTACAGGGCCTTGACAATATGCTCCTACAGAGGGGGCAACTTCTGGCAGAAAGTATGATTAGCTGGGAATAAGTGTTTTATCATGCTTTTTGTGTAAATGTGGAGCTTGAAGAGTTGAAAAATAATGGATATTTTTTTCCCCCAAAAAATCTTGTGTTATGTCTGAATGAATTGTTTCATTTTATGTCTGTCTCCTTGGCTCTTTAAAGTAGGTTTTTGACTTTTTCTTTGCAGATTTCTGAGGAAGAGCTTCTAATCAGCTTGTAGGTATACTTGCTCCCCATTATGTGTTTGCTTACTGTAAGCTGCTTTCACTTCTAATTAAAATCACTGTGAATGTTTTATGAAGCTGTTTTTCAAAACCTCTGGCACTGAGCTGTGGACAGAAAAGAATCTGAAAACTTCAATATTATGTTACACAGTGCATTTGAAGAAGCTTTCTGAATTGCTTCTTCCTTTCCTGTAAATCTTCCCATCAAATCCCCTTTATATGCCTATTGCTAGGTACCAAATAAGTAACTATTATGCTTCTTGCTTTCTCTGCTGCATACCTATAAATGGCTACTGCCTGTCTTTCTGAAAAGACAAGAGATCACTTTGTATAACATCCAACACAGGCAGGAAAGAAGAGGCAAAACCATGTGATCTCTCACACAGCTTCCTTTTGTGTCATCTAACGTACTTATCTTAGCAGGAGGAATAATTTTGGTCTTTTGTGTGTGGATAAACGTGATAGGATTCAAATACGAATCTATATCCACAATACCTTCAATGCATTGTCCTGGAATACTGCAGCATATTTAATAACATATCGAACTGGATGGACAAAAACCTATTTGATCTTCTTCCATTAGCTTTACTCTCAATGGACCCCAAAGCAGGAGGTTTCCTCTCCTCAAGCTTTAAGGGGTTGCTTTACTGCTTTTGCACACTGGTCCACTGCTACAGCACAAGTGGATGCCAGCATTTGATCTTACCTCTGAGCTGAAGGATCAATGAGAAGCGTTAGCAAGAAGTTGTTTGTGCTGTGTTAGACCTCATTCTGAGTTTCCCCCCATATCCTGGAAATCATAGCCTTTTATGGAACAGATCAGTTTCAGCAAGCAACAATTACATGAGGGAAGCTAGAACATGCATTTGCCTGTTGGTAGGTGTGGGTGCCCGAGTTTCACCTACTGCCTATAGTCTCCAATTTACTCGTTCGAAATAACAGTTGTGAGAAAAAGAATATTTAGCTCCGCATAGGAAACACAGAGGTGCTGATTTCAGTGGTTGCTCTTTGTCTATCTAGTAGGTGGTCTCTTCCATCTCTATTTTCATGGTACTTACTAAGGAGCAATGGTATGGATGCTTCCTAGCTGAACCAGGGGACTGTTGAGCTGGGGCTAGCTAGTGATGTCAGTGCAGGTGTAAAATAGTGGTGTTCATTCAATGAAAAATGTTTCTTTAGATACACAGCTCCGGTGCTTCAGCTGGCCTCTGGAAGTATTCTAATAGTTTTCCACTTGTAAGAATCTAAGCATAGCGCGTTTTGAACTCTAAAAAATTCCATTCAGTAGATTCCCCTGTCTCTTTGCTACATCTTGTACAGTTTGATTCTCCTATTAATGAGAAAGAAGTCACTTAGCATTACTAATTCCTTCGTCTTATGACTCTTCAAATAATTGAATAATAAGAACCCATTGTGTTCTTTATGGTTATTCTGGGCAATAATAATCCTAATAGTTATTTGTACAATATTTTTTTTATAAATTCCTCACCTCCACCCACAGTTTTTAATGCTTGGATGACTTGGGAAGAAGTGACTCACCGTTGTCAGGCTAACACATTTTATAATAACTTAACAACTTATTAATTTCTTAAGCTTTAAGTACCTTGTGGCAGGACATACATATGTATCCTGTAACTATATTTAAAATTTTTCTGCTTATTCTCTCCTGCTTTTATGCTTGATGATGCTTGGATGGCCCAGCTGTTTGTGGGCCTAATATAAAACTGGAAAGTGCACATGACTAGATACACTTTTTAAAAATGACAGCTGTGATATAGATGGATATTCACTCAGTGGTTTTAGTCTGGTTGCATCATCTCAGATGGTGAGTACAGCAGAGTCAAAGCCTGAGACAGGGGAATGTACAACTGTGGATCTGAACAGGGTAGTGTAAATACCACCAGAATGCCACAGGAGCAGGGTTAACTACAAGAAGGTGAGTGGGTATAGGACTGCAGCCTCTTTCCTCCTCTCATTCAGTTCACACTTCAGTGTTAAGAAGTATTCATAAGTTAGGTTTTTTTGTTGGTGTGTTTCGTTGTTTGTTTTTCTTAAAGGAAATTCTAAGAATACAGTAAACTTTGGTTGTGGATGGGAAACAATAACAAAACACCAAGTCTACTACATGGGTCTGACTAAAGCCTTCAGATTCACCAGAAACTCTGATTTTACATACTAACTGGCCTGGACTCTTGGAAAGCTGTGTGATCCATTTAATAATAAAAATCTAAAATAGCCATGTTTCTCTTGATCTAGGATTTTGCTTTGGAAATTTCATGGTGTGGTCATATCTTCTGTTCTCATTTTTGTCCTGCCAGGCGAGCCTAAGGTGTAAAGATGACTGGCTTTTGGGGCCCTCCACATAACTTTGTTTGATCTCTCCATTGCAGTATGCAAGCCAGAAAAGTCTTGGCATGGCTTCTCTTCCTGTTTCCTTCTTTTGGCAACAGTACCTGGTGGGAAGCAGTACATCGGGTTTGCTTTCCCTTTCCAATCATGCTATCTCAAGGCCTAAATGTTGTGATTCAATTTGTTCTACCTCTGCCTTTCTCCTCTTTACACCATCCCCTCGGGGAAAACTACCAAAGACCTCTCTTCATTATGCTGGACCTCTGAAGGATAGGATACCAGCACTCAGGCAAATGACAAGTCACTCATAAACAAGGAGATATTGCCTTTATGTTATAGACCTTTGCTGTGCGATTTCTATCGTTCAGCTCTACTGTGAAAATCTTAAGAGTACTAATAGTATGATGCAGACTTCTGCTCTGACAACAGTACTCTAGAGCAAGCTCCTTAAGGATGACTTATGAAGTGGTGCAAAATTAGTAAAGCAAAAGGCTGCATTATGTTTAGAGCCGAAATGAAACCTGCACCTTCCCATCCCTTGGAATATTTGTGAAAGGAAATAAAAAAAACCCAACCCTATTCAGGATTGAAGCAGACCTTTTGAAATATTTGTAGAAAGAAAAATCTGGAAAAAACAGGTCTGAAAATTTGGAAGTGGGGTTCTTGCACAGCATCCAAAGGCTGGGGTTTGGTTCAGCTGAGGTCTCTGGGTTGCCAGCTTTATGATGGATGGGCAGGACAGAAGTCCAAAACTCCTGAGTCTACTTGCTTTGTCTGGGATCTTGGGGAGCCTGGAAAACATTTCACCTTGCTTCAGAAGCATTTGTCTTCTAATAATTGCCTCATTGTTTTCTACTCTGTTTTCTTTTTATCACTGTAATAAACACGGCCTACTCAAAGTTCTCTTTTGCAGTCCTTTCTGAAAGGAGATGTAGTTACTGAAGGCTGGTTCTCTGCTATTTGCAAAACTTTAACACCATACAGTTCTATAAGACCTCAACATCTCTCTTGTCTCAGGTGAAAAACAAATCCTGTTTGATGACTGACCTTCCTAGGAACAGAAGCTTCTCATGAAAGGCATCAGATCTATTGGTTTCCAGCTGCTGCTATGTAAAAATCATTATCAGAGCACACAAGGGAAACCTAGCTGCACTGGCTGCTTAGCTCAATGAACATATTTCTCAGAATAATCCCTAAAATATTATGAACTAACATGGACATAATATGATTGCATCTCAGACCCTTTGAAGGGAGATGGCTGTAGTTCATTATTGATAGGATTTACTGAGTAGAAGTCAAGTAGTTATATATAAAAAATCACCAACCCAACACTTCAGAGTTTAGACTTATTTTGTTGTCTAGCTGCCCTTGGAAGAGGAGTAGATGGTACAGGGTCAGAAAACCTTTCCCTTGGTACGCAAGTGGCTTGCTTTCTCACTTTGGAAAGCCATTTCCACTCCATTTCCACACAAATGGACTCAGTGTGTGCTCAGTCTTCATAACGGATTAATTCCATTAATCAATTCCCTGTTAATAAAGCAGCTGATGATTGGCTAGCAACACCTCATACCGCAGGCGGTTTTTTTGGGGTTGGAACAGAAGTGGTGTGTAACAGGAGAATATCCTTGGATATATCTGGCTGAAATCTAATCCTTTAGACACTTAATTTAAATGGCATAAATTTCTTGACATTGCTGATCTGGGCTGTGACTTTACAATATCTCCCAGCAGTAGACTGAATGAGACTTCTCAGCCTTGGCATCGTGCCTCTTGCTCTGATAGTACCCTGCTGCAAAAAAGTGCACTGAGAAGATAGTTTTTTGCTATGCTGGCCCAGTTGAGTTGGCTGCTGGTAAAAAGCAGGAAGAGACAGCAATGAACCAAGATGCTTCCCACCTGTAAAAGAAGAGAAGATTGGTGTCTCCTTCACTTGGAAATGCAGATTTTTTTCTGTGGGCAGCCTTTGGAATAAAGAGGCTTCTTGTCCCACCTTTTGCAACAAAAGAGGCCCTAATAGGTATGCCCAAGTCTATCTCAGCAGCTTCAAAACAATGTGGAGATCTTCTGAAGATAGTAGATAATTATATTCTATTATTGCAGTTTATGTTTATTTCCTGCTCTCTCCAAAACAGCTGAAAGGAAAAAAAAAACATTTCTCTATGCTTTTAAAAGAAAACTATTACAGCTACTGGTATATCTGAGACTAAAATGAGAAACAGCCGTTTGAGAAACAGTTGTAATTAATGCTCACTTGTTCTCGCCTTATTAACGTTTCCCACCCACAACATCCACACACCTACCCATGTAGCCATCCTTCCCCAGCTCATATTAAATTCTGTCTTTTGGTGAAATGCAATATACAGTAGGATATAGAGCATAAATTTAATAAGACTGTACTTGGTAATCCAGTTCTGAGTTTTTTGTTTCTTATCCTTTATTGCTCTATTTTGTCCTTATTGAAACTCCAATATGTTGCCTGGATTACTTTATATTCCCCAAGTTTGTTCTGTAATAGCTGGGTATGCCCAGCAGTTACTGCCTCTCTGTTCTGCTCCTTTCCTTCAGAACAGAAAGTTCAGGGTTTCTGTAGGCTATGATGCACCATTTACAGTCCTTCAACTTTTTGACTGCAGTAATCACCTGGCTTTGCAATATCAGGACTTGTATGAAAGCATCCCATGAGGACCAGGTACAGCGGGTTTCTCTATATTCAAGCTGAATAAATTCCTCACTATTACCTCTTACATGAGAATGAATATGGTTGGTCTTCAGTTGGATGGTGAGTCCTTAGATGAATTCTCTGTCATTTTGTATAACTTTATATTTTGTACTTTTTTGTTTCTAAAAAGCAATTCAAGTGGCAATCAGTATTGTTCAGGCTCAAAAGTACAGCATATGATGTTGAAAATTCAGATATGTAATGGCTGGTACACGGACAATAAGGTTTTGTAGATAAGATTAAGGAACAAACCTAATTTTAATTAAAATAAATTATAATGAAATTGGAGTTTTTGATCACTAATTGTCTAAAAAATGACTGGAAATTCTGAAACTTTGCACAACAGCTCTGTCCACTGGTATCCAATAGGCATGTCCCCATCAATTACTTTGAGCTAAGGTTTTGTTTCAGGCTCTGAATTTACACTGTGTGAATCAGTAAATGTTGTGGAAAAGCAGCAGAGGATAAGTGCTGAAGGTGTGCTGTTATTGCGAAGCTGAGGTAGTATATCTTTACAATAAGTCAATACGGCTCAGGAGATTGAGGTTACACTGACATTACTTACACTCCAGTGGCTGCATCCATGTCAGAGCTGTGCTTGCTCATTTACATATGAAACTCAGACTTCTGGGGCTCTTATTATCCCTGTTGTTAATGTGTTGAGCTCTTTTGTGGTGATTTCTCTTTCTGGTCCCACTGCAGGATTAGGAGAGGAACTGGAGCTGGTGGTTTTGCAGTCATGTTTATTTCCTTCCCCTCTGATTATGAAAGTGGCTCATTTTTACTTTTTGAGCTTGCCTGTATAAGTTAAGAGTTCTTAACACAAAAAATAAAGAGGTTTTTTAAATTTTGTTTTTCAATTGGCAGCCGAATTCTTATGAGAAGATTGCTCAAGAGAGTTTGCTTGGGGAGACAGAGGCTGCCTTCTTGCTGGGCAGGAACATTAGCAGGGACACCTGAAACTCATCTTCAAGAAGAAGGGTCAGGATTGTGTTTGGATGAGCAAGTATATTCTCTTTCCTCATGGCTGCTGGGTTGTTTTTTGTTTGGTTTTTTTTTTTTTTTAACTTTATTCAGACCTGTGAGTCTTGATGTTGCTCTCTCAGGCGAAGTTTTGCTGTAATTTCCTGTGACTTATTACAGTTCCCCTGCAGTCACTGGCACACACAAATTTTTCTTAAAGTTTGTGCATGTATCTCACATCACATCGACAAAGGCCTCTTAGACTGCCAACCTCAGCTGTGCCCTTAGCATACCTGCTGAGCTGAGAAGTCATGACTTTTTTTCTCTGTGCTTCATGGTTTGATGTGTATTCATTTCAGGTTTTCAGCTCTTCTTCCCGAGAGCTTAAAAACTTACTAGAAAAGAAACAAAGAACATCAAAGATGCTTATGCAAGTCCTCAGCTGCAGTTCTGATTAGAACACTAGATTAATGACATAACCCTAAAAGGTGGCAATGCCACAGGAGTATGGCCATATCCATTCACCAGACCTAGTGAGGTCAGTAGAAGAAAGTGTGGGGATGGCCCCAGCAAGAATGTTGCACATCATTAAGTCACTGGAGAAGCTCTCTGTGGGTCAACAGCTTGTGCTATGAAGAGATAGCTTGAGACTTGGAGCTGTCTGTCCACATATTTGAAGACCACCATGGTGTATCTTTGTGCTCATCTCCTGCCTAATGCAGCCCATGCTGGAAATAACTTCAGTTGGAACAGATGTAGCTCATCTCCCAAGCCTACCTCATTGTCTTCCTCTTCCTGCAGGCAGTGGCCTTCACTGCCTCACTTCCTTGATGTAGTTTTCCTGGTAAGCAAGGAAGAGCCTTTATCTTCTTCCCACCTCCCCAAGACCTGCTTCCTACTGGTGCAGCTGCCAGTCTGGAGAAAGGCTGGGTTGCAGGGCTGAGTCCTGCTGTGCTGTGGTGAGGAGGAACAGAACTGGGATAGTTCTTTTAAGCAAGCATTAAGCAGAGATCTCAGTGGCACTGCTGCTGGAAGCACATGACAACCCCATGCGTGTGACAACCCTTCTTTTGGCAGTAGGAGTTCTGTAGGCATGTGGTTGTTATTTAGGCTGCAGTGAGTATTTGTTATCCTTTCAAATACAAAATAGGCAGATTACTGCTCACTGCAGGGTGCTGACCTGTGCAGCTCACTGCTGTGCTGGTGTCTTGCTTCAGGTTTATGCGTTTTGTTTTGTTTTGTTTTGTCATTGCCATTGTATTAATATTAATGTTATTTATTAAGGAAAACAACAGCAGCAAAAATCACTTGGGGGTCACCAAGTCTAGTCTCTCTTGACTGCAGGCAGACAGAGAGAGAAGAGATGCTGGTCTGGAGAACATCTGCTTCTCCGGCTTCACAAACACCCTGTCGCATGCAGGGTGGCTTTTGGTAATGAGGGTCAAGATTCACTTCTGTCTAGAGCACAACAGTTCATAAGGATTTCACCATCCAGATAGTGTATTCATTTAAATGCTAATAAGATTCCTGTTTTGTTTTGAAATGTAGAGAGGATCTTTTTTTCTTCACCCTTTAATCCCCTTTCTCCCGTTTTTTACAATCTTGCTTTAGCGGTTCAATCTGGTATTGCAGATAAGAAACACTTGCTTTAGACAAGGTGAAAGTATCTTCTAGGTGTCCTTTTCAGAATAGTGTGTACTGGATGTGAGTGGTTCAAGCATGGGCAGGAGAACTCTGTCCACGTCTTTGGACTTGTTTCATTGAGGACATCGGCTTTTGTTTTGATTTCAGAGCCCTGGTACTGAGAACAAAGGCCTGTTCTACCCAGACAGGCTCTTAGGTTTACCCAGGCAGTTTCCTACAGGGATGGCAAATGCACCTTTAAGGGCTCCACAAGTGGCCACTGGGGACTTGCTGCTCAAAGAGGGCAAATCCAAGATAACAACAGCATAGTTTCCATGGGAGTCTGATTCCACTTAGGAAAGGATGGTGCTTTCCCCACAGCGTTGAGCTGGACCAGAAATAGAAGCAGGCTGCCTCTGTGTGCCGCGTGGCTTTAATGACTTCATAACAATGACATGAGTAACCCCTCTGAGTATGCTGTAAGATGACAAGAAGCTGGAGATAGTGCTGTACATCGTCTTCTCATTACGTATTCTAGATGCAGAAGGTAACAGAACACGAGTCCAAAAGTATATCATTTAAACAAGGCCCAGTTATTTTACATTACTCTGATGTGTCTCTTGGGAATATATATTAGAATTAATAGAAAGGAAATTAGAAAGGTCCTGCTAATATAATTTCTTATGGTGTTACTCATTACAGTGATCCAGAGGTTCCACTTTATCTTGGCCCAGTCTATGATCACACGTATGCGTACACCAAAAAAAGTTCCTGACATCACAGCCTCAGATTATAGCATGACCCAATGCTAGCTCTATCTTGAAATTTAGGGAGAACTGCTATCCTCCTTTTCAAGTAGTAGAAGTGGTTAAACCCTTTGGGACATTGTGATGCTCTTCAGATGATTTTCTATACGCATATTAGTGCCCAGGTAAGAGGAACATCCTGGACCCTTCAGGTATCCATGATACAGAAGAACCACTGAGCCTCAGAAATGACGGGGAAAAAGACACTAAGGAAAGCTTTGAGCACAGCTATCTCAAGTAACCCTGAACGGAGTAGAAGAGAGAATCTTTTTAGATTGTGTGCTGATAGAAAAATGCCAGTGAAGATGAAATCTCCTGTCGTGTGACACCCTCAAACCTGGCAAATGGGACTTGGTGTTCCTTGTCAGAGAGCAGTTTCTATAATAGATACCAGGCTCCACTGCCAAATGCTTCTTCCTAATAGAACAATTTGCAAGATCCCAAATTTTGGGGAACTGTTGAGTTCAGAGAGAGTAGCAACACAGCTGAAAGTGTTATGTAAACAACATATGTTAGATGTCTGATCTGTGGAGCTGGTTTGCTCCACACAAAGTGCTAGAAGCTGCATAGAACATAGGAGCCCAATTTCCCATTTACCAGTGCAAAAGAGCACTAAAAAGCAGAAAAGTGAATCTCTATTGAACTTAAAGTAAGACTATCTTTTTCCTTATAACTAATTTTTCTATAGTTTTTTATAGTTCTTTCTCATTTTTTTTTATTATTCTTTTCTGTTGGATGTTTGCATAAGGGAAACCAGTGTGTGCATTGTATTTGAATGAAAAGGTCCAGTCAGAACATAAGCTTAATAATTAGGCTTGGAATCTTCTAAAATAGCTTTTGCCATCAAAAACACAGCCATCAGGCCTAAGCCAGTTGTCTAGGTACCCACCATAGCTAGAAGAAGGGTATCCCATGAGGGTAACTTGGCCCTTTTTAGAACGACTTTTAAAATGTGCAAGATGGTTTGACATCCAAAGGTGATTTTCTGTCTTTGTTACAGAGAAAAATTTGAAAGACTTGTTTATTCCTACCCTTTATATAACTTTGATACCCTATATATATACCTTATGCTTACCCTTTATATAGTCAGAGTTAGCTGAGAGGAGTCTTGTTCTAAAGTGTCTAAGAAGCCTGTATTTGAAGCACTGTCTGGGCAGAACTGATCACAGAGCAGTGCTGGCCATGTTGCTGCTGGGTGAGTGGCTGTTTTACAGTCCAGCTTTGTCAGGCCTTCTGCAGCCTGGGCAGGGCCCTTTGCTTTCATGGCACCCAACAGTGAATTACTGCCATAGCACTGAAAAGTCCTCTGCAAACTGTTATTTTTCTGAGCCTTGACTTGCGTGTTCTCAATTGATTGCAGTTTCTGCTTTGTCTTTGGATTCATATTCAAGCACTGTCGTATTTGCTGGTTTTCTTATGAATTGTGCTGCTGGTGCTCTGACAACTGAGTGCTGCCTTGGTAGTGGCATTACTTCAGGGCATTTGTGCTCTGCCTGCAATGACAGGGCCTGACATTCAAAGCTTGGCTTCATCCAGTTGCTTGAGGGGGGACGAGAGCGAATTCTTGCCTTCAAGCTGCAGCCTTGATGCCAAATCTTTTAAGGAAGCCTGCATCTCGGATGTGAGAGCTCCCCTTCTTCCTTCTCATTAGGTGGTAGGATCTGCTACAGTGGTTTGACTTTTACAATGCCACAGGCAAGAGTTGCTGCTGCTTTTTACATTTTTACCTGGATCATTGGCATTCTGCCTCTCTGCTTTTGAGACTCGGATTAGGTATCATATTCAAGAGGAGTCTGTAAGACACAAAAGCATGCAGACTGCTTTCTAAATCAGCCCTGATTAGAGATGAAAAATTAACTTCTCTTACACACAATATATATATTTATGAAAGCATTTTCTCCCTGCAAACATTACCATTTTTACCAACTTATTATAAGCCAGTCAAAATGGATCATTCTTTGTGTGTGTGTTGTTAAACATTCCTGCATTTTAAAATGTTTATTTCTGTAGGGTTTTTTTTGGTTATGGTGTGGTTTTTTTTTTTTTTTTTTTTTTTGGTGTCTTGATACAATTGATTTCAGTGCCTTGTTTCCAATACCTAGCACTTGTCCTGCGGAGGAGAGAGACAGAAATAGAATGTCAGATCCCTGCTTGGCTGGGAAGGCATTTGTTCCCTTTCAGTGATGAAGAGGGTGACAGCTACTCAAATGGTGCTGCAAGCAGACATGTTGAAGGAAAACCCAAGCCAGCTGTCACTGCAAAGACACTGTAGCAACTTTATGCACCAGAGTAGTATAACGAACTAGAAAATGGTTCAAAAATTCATGCATTCCCTCCACCCAAGTAAAAATCCCATGTAAGCATGTGGATCTAAATGAAAACCTAGCTTGATCCTGGGCTCTTTGTGATTACAGGTCTCCTCACTGAGCTAGCTTGCTGCCTTGCTTCCTCTGTTTGCTACTTCATCCTGCTCCTAGGGAAGGAAAAAGGATTTTTTTCCTCTCAAGTTTCCAACACTCAACTTTGACCAGTTAAGTCTTTAAAAATTTCCCATTTCTTCTTACCCAATTGCTAACCCTTAATAACCCATAGAGATACAGATTTTCTTTTTTTTTTACTGCTGAGAACCAACATAATTTTAGACCATAAATAATACTTTTAAACAATTTTCAGAACTCTAGTCTGGATTAATGCACTACCTCTTTTCTCATGGTCATTCTCTTTAGCCCCACATGGCATGTGCTCAAAGACAAAATGAGAAGTTGCTGAGTACCTCCCTGTCCTTTCGTATTAGCATTTTTAACATGTTAATATATTTTGAGTCTACAAATGGCCTCACAGCTTATGTCTTTCAAGTATCTACATAGAGAAGGAACTTCTGGAACTGACGTCTTTGAGCTTTAGAAGTTGTGCTGAATGAGTTGTGGGTTAGTTTTGTGTAAGGTGATCTGTAATGGGATCTGTCTAAGACCCCTTTTGCTGGGCTTCCAGTAAATCATGCACAGCTCCACTCACTGCCCTCTCTGCTAATCCTGCCCAGCCCTAGATGTCACAAGGCAAAAAGGTGAAATTCACCTCTGAGATTAAGAAATACCTAGAATAGTTTTACTGGAGCAACAAGAAGCAGAGGTGGCCAGGCTCTCCCTTGTGCTGGGGATCTCAGATGGGAGCATCCTATGCTGGTAGTGAGTGGCAAATGGATTGTGGGGAAAGTAACACTCCATGATCCCTGGAGCTCTGTGACTTGCACTGGCTGTGGCAGCACTTCAGACCCTGCCACTGATGTTTGCAGCGTTTGGCAGTAGGACTCCATGGAGACTCAAGAAAATGTTGTGAGCTCCTCCAGATGTTGCTACATATTATCAATGGGACCTTTGGGACTGGTGTCTTTCAAAGCTTCTTATCTTCCTTCAGGTAGCTTAGGAACCTAGAGCCCTTTTTGCATGTTGTCATGGCTGTGCTCTTCAACAGGCCTTCTTCCATGCTATGGTACAATGCCTGGAAACAGTTAAAGAGGGCACAGGTCAAAATGCAACCAAATAGTAAATGTAATGGGAATTTTGAAATAACTGCAAAAGGTGTCAGAGAGCAATGAGCCCAAGTTCTCAGTCATACGAGCACCTTTGGGTGCTCAGTGACAGGTTGCTGAGGTTAGGGCAGAGTTGTGTTGTAATGCTTGGAGGTCCCAGTTGGGAACAGTTCACAACTGTGCAAGCCAGCATCAGCACTCCCAGATTCATGCCCCCATCCCATGCACAAAGGAATAGGTTTGCCCTAGTTTAATCCAGGTGAAAATTTGTCAAAGAATTTCCCCTACTGTAATTACATAAGGCTACGTAGAGTATCTGTTTGAGCTCCTCACAGTCCAGGTCCTGGCAGAGGCATTGCTGTTGTTCATGCCTACAGAACATCATCAGACAGTATTCCTGATGGGACAAAATAACTGCTCTCAAAGCATTGCCCTACCTAAATTTGCTCAACTTGTGTTATGAAAGGAACTGGAACACAATGGCCTGTTTCAGCCTTTGTCAGCAAGGGAAAGTTGAATCATAGATAAAGCATATGAACAAGGAATTGCACAAAATCAAGATAATCCAATATTTGCTGAGTGGTGCTTGTGTGGCTTTTGTTGGGTTGTGTGCGTGCAAAAGGCTTGCAGCCGCAGCGAACTTTTGGAGCAGTCCTGTACTATCAGGAGGGCCACTGGTATCTTGCCTGAGAAGCAGAATTTCTGTGTTGTGTTTATCTTCTCTTTGTTTGATAAGCAAACACAGATATTTTAAACTCGCTGTATCCATGTGGCTTTCTCATGGCTGTGGTCTTTCATACAGAGCAAAAGGTTCAACAGACTATTTGTTCCTGCTGTCAGATAACAAGCAAGGGCTGGCTGTACACAAGGAGATGGGGCTGAGGTCAGCTTGAACTGAAATTTTCACTTGTTAGGTCCCTGAGTTAAGACAAACCAAAATCACCTCTAGTTTCTTGGTTATAAAACGGGGAGAAGATGGATGTGTCCCTATAAGACTTAGTGTTAAGGACTGCTAGAAACCATCCTGTCTTGGGAGCATTTTTTCACCCTTGGCACTAAATTATTTAGTTCCATTTCTTAAAGCAATTTCATGCTTTGATAAAATATAGTAATTTTTCTATGTTGCATGTAGTAGAGTAGACACTCTTGAGTAGACCAAATATATTTTGTTGCCTCTCTGTCCTTGCTGCAATACAAAATACCAAAAATAATTAGTCTGCAGTATGGATGAACTGATCAGCTTTTCGGTTTGGGGAACAGACACATTTTAAAATGAGAGCCTCTGGAGCCATATCTCCCTCCCAAGCAAAAAGCTGACTAATAGTCACAACAGCACTATGTTCTTTTTTTTTTTCTCTCTTTTTTATGTGTGTGTGTCTTTAATTTACTGTGCAACTTAACAGAGCCTTTTAAATTTGCTGGATTTCATTTATCATGTGCTCTGTTCCACCTGGGCAAAATAGAATTGTGCAGAGCAGGGGTTCTTCACACAGTGAATATGTAGCAACCCTTCCTGATGGAAGGGGTACTGTGACTTGGGGCAGGATGGCAGGAGAGGAATTAGTCATCAGAACCCCCATAGTGTTGATTCTGCAGTCCCTGCTCTCTGTCTGCACTGGCTGCTGAAACAGCTGGATATTGCAGAGCAGCACAAGAGGCACGGCAGCCTGTTTGAGGGAGACCCAGGCCAGCTCCTTGCTGGTCCTTCTCTGAATTGAGTGCAAGGGGGAATGAACTTCCCAACTGAGCTGTGCAGCTTATGTGATGCCTCAGTACTTAAAGATCTTCGGATAAAAGGTACAATTAAGTCCTGGCATTACTCTGCAACTTGAAAATGGTTGAAACTCTGCTTAAACCCAAATTTAATTAACTTTGTTTTAAACAAAGATTATTGTAAAACCTTTATCCAGCTGAAGCTTTATCTGCCAAGTTTCACTGCAGGCTATGCATTTGCATAGCAGAGTTTTACACATTCCTGAAATTTGTGGTTTGCAATGGAAAACCTGGCAGACTTGGTTATATCAGCATTAACAGACATTCAGTATAATTGGAAATACTGTCCCTTGCCAAAAATTGTATCCTAAGAGCTTAATAGATTTTTTTTTTTTTTTTTTTTTTTGCTTCAGGTTCTTGTACTTTAGTAGTGAAGCTTGCACCTGAATTTATACCTGGGCCATACATGACTATGAATTCCACCTCCTGCATCTTCTACCCATGAGCTTGGGGTGAGAACGCAGCCCTCCAATTTAAAAGTACTTCTGCCCAATTTCCCAGCATGGCCATTTGTATGTGAGCAATGGCCAAGGACATTTTAGAACACCCCATTTCTAAAGTCAAGCAGTATGATGCCCTTTGAGAAAATCCCCATGTCAGGGAAGAAAGGCAGAGGAGAGGTGGGAGGGATACTCATGTTTCACAAAGTCCACAAACTACAGACAGACTCAAAAGCGCTTAAGTACAGGCTGACTGCAAAAGGAATTCAATATTCCATTCTCCAGAGTGAATGACGCTGATCAAAGAAGCTGTGTCTGAAAAGACAAACTCTCTCCTGTCCCCTTCACTTCCAGACTTGAAGGAAAAAGTATAAGAGATCACTATGCTGCAGGAACTGCCAACCCTCAGTTCCGTGGGGAAAATATATTTTTTTTCCTGCCAACTTTTTTCCTTATATCAAAATAGTGTTTATTTTTATAAAGGGAAATGTTTAACTTTACTTGCACTGTAAAACTGACTTCAAAGAGAGTAAGACAAAGGGTAGGAAAAAAAAAACCCACTAAGGGCTGCTAAGCAGCTCTAAATAGAGCTGCAAGTGCAATTTCTGGATAGATGGGGAGAATATAGCATGGAAGTGCAAGTCTCTTCCTGCCTCTGAGCTTCCAACCATACCATGATACCTGTGCTTGTCCCCAGGCAGCTGCTGCTGCTGGTGTCAGACTCTGAGGCCAGACATTGTGTTGCCTTACCCTGGTAAGTGGGGAACAAAGAAAGTCCAGGTGCACCATGTCAAGGTCCTGCCCATGTCATCACTCCCCCTGAGGACTCATCCTGTACACTTGGCTTTCAGGAGCTGGTAAAGCTGTTAGTGCTGAGCACCTTCCCAGGGAGCATCCTGCTTTCCCTTCAGAGCAGATGCTGCCTGGGAATGCTCTGTGGCTGTGGTCATTTCTATTGTGGCTTGAGGTGAATGTCTTCCAACTCCTCATCTCTGCATGAGAGAGGAGAGTATAGGAAATAGTTCTGTGAAGGGAGAGAGATGCAATCCTCCAGGCCTTCAGAAGGATCCTCGGAGAGGTTTACATTCAAAATGCCAATGCTGAAAATATAAAGTGTAAAACTGCATCAGATCAAATAGTTGTAATTATAGCAAGCATATGAGACAAAACCCATTGTCATTTTATCTCTCTAGGGACTCCACACTTTTTGTTTGAGCCCTATTATTGGTGAAGTATGAAGTCTAAAATTATAATAATTAAAATGATTATAAAATCTTGGTGATTGTAATGTTTTTTTATATAGCTGGGAACAGCCTGTTCATTACTCAACCAAAGATTTGGCTTTAAATTTGCATCAGTTTAAAAGACAGAGAGAGGGGGAGTGTGTTGATGTGAATACAGTGAGCATGCCTGAGGGCTGGGTCCCCTCTTACCTCTCTCAGGCATTGAGAAGAAGGGAACTGTGGTAAAGGACAGTCCTGAACAGCGGGCTGGAAATGTGTCACTGCTTGGCCTTTTGTGAACCTGCTGGTGACTTCTACTTTGTAAAGACCAACTGGATGGCTCCTGCAGCCCATGGCTGGCGTGTGGGAGCAGGCAATACCTTATTTTCATTTTCTGGAAAGAAAGGCTGAGGATGAAAAATTGAAGAGAACCACTAGAGGCATCTGCAAACAGAGCACAGGAACCCTTAATGTCAAATGCACCTTCAGTGTCTTACTTTACGTTGTGTGTTTTTATGCTGGTGCTGCTTCTCATTGCAAAGTCCCATCTCATTCTCATGGCAGAAGATGGGGTGTCTCCTGCTAGGACAGCAGCCTTTGCCAAATGTGGCTGTAAATCTCAACGAATTGACTCTGAGCTTTGTAGGTTGCCAGGGCTCAACTGGGTAGCTCAAAGAGAGAGCATATTGAATGTCTGATATTCAAAATACTTTTCATTCTCAGATTGGCACAACTTTTGGGATGAAATGGCCCCAAAATGTCAACCATGTCAGTTCTGTGTCAGAAACAAATGAAAGCTGAGATGAGTGTTAGGTTTGGGCACCCATCCAAAACTGTGGGAGAGAGGAGGAAATCTATACCATAGATTTCAAAGAGCCCATATGTCTCATCTAGGACTTGATGTCTGCGCTTTGCTGGATCAGGCCCACCTCTGTGAAGAAGCGACTAGGTAGCAACAAGGGGGTGGAGGGGAAGAGAAAGGAAAGGGAATCAGAAAAACATTGATAAATTCTATTTAGTGAATAACACAATACATGTAGCAGCACAATGGCCTTTTCTGCAGGCAGATTATCCCAGTCAGAGTCTTTGCTATATTAAAAAAGGGGGGGAAATAGAGCACCAAAGAAAAGGAAAGGCGGGCTGTACAGCAGCAATCAATGCTGCCCTTTGTGCTGCCTGACATTTGAGGGACTTGTTATCAACGATTGCTGGCTGCTTTATCTAAATGTATCTCCCCAGCTGCCAGGCACAGCGCTGATAGGCAGCGGGACGTGCCGATGGCCCCAGCTGATACCGTGGCAGCCCAATTCACCCGCCAGCCTTGCTGTCAGGGGCAGGATGGCTTCTGTCACACTGCTGGCATCCTGCACCTTCTCCCAAAGGGGGAGAAGGACTCTTTCTCCCTTCACCCCTCTCCTCCCCATGCTTACCAGCTGCTTCTTTGTCTTTTTAAAGGAGAAGGAAGGGAAAAGAAATAGTCCAAAGGGGGCCAAAATTAAAAAAAAAAAAAAAAAAGGTCAAGAAACTTGGGATGAGAAAGGGATGTTTTGGGGAAAGGAAAATTTACTTATTTTTTTTATTTGTCCTGCAACAGCTCTGTCATCTGCTGCTCTGGCAGAAATTGCCATATATGTGCTTGCCTTCTCTCTCCTGCTTCACTGCAAAAGAGTGATAAGAATAATCTAGTGCTTGGCTGCTAAGTTGTCTCTTAGTGTGAAAAATGCCTGTTTAATACTTTTTGTTTGTATAACGTATGTACTTGTGTCTGTGTAATGCAAGGAGCTGTATGCACAAGTTTGCCTTCAATTACTATTAATTTTTATGACTGGAAGATGATGAATGGGGATAACATAAAGGTTAGCTTGTGGCATCCCCTAAATCCTGGAGGGTGTATGTATTTAAAAAGAAGTAAAAGTGTTGCAGTCCACTTCCATCCAGAAACTATCTGCTCTTAGGCTTAGATGCTGCTTAAAGCCAGTTTAATTATTCCTTAAGGGTAGCCAGTTATTGACACGTTCTAAAGTACATAAGCTCTGAATTTGTGTGGCCTCTTATTCCAAGAGACAGCTTAAATTATTGCCTTTACAGCTAAAAAGATTTTGAGGTCTGTGGGGAAATGTCAGCTCATAGGTTTGCATGTATATTTACTCTTGCTGGGTGCTAATGAAGCCATTAAAAATGCAATATGGCTCAGCTGAAGGATTTCTTAAAAATGACCATTTTCTGATATCTGTGTCTCCTTCTGGTGAAGCATTTGGAAAACAAAGTAATGTAGAAGCACAAAAATAGAGGGCACTGTATTAACTGGTCTACTTTTAATGATTCTTTGCCAAAATCTGAAAGTAATTCGATCTCTCAAAAAGTAGATGATTCCAAGAGAATAGAATAAGTTCTTATCTGTCTCATATTCACTGTCTTATGTTAATTTGTACATTAAGCGTAAGTTTATCAGGTACAAATCTGATTTTAAACTGTGTGCACGTTGCTACCTTGACCATAGTTGGAATATGTTTCACATGCATATAGTGAAAGCTAATGTTGGTAGTGCATTTTGAGGAAATTCAGGCCTATTTGTAGTAAAATTTTCTTTTACAATCACTTATAGCTACTTGCATCCAAAAAAAAACAAGGAGAAGAAAAGTAAACGTGCATGAGGGGTTGTTGCAGACCATAAAAATCCCTCTGGAGAGCCAGAGACAAAGCCCAGGTCCAAATATATATACCTGTTCAACAGAAGAATAGCAAGATATTAATAAAATACAAGATTTTCCTTTGAAAAATGGCACATTTAAATGTTAGCACTTCAAGTGTCTAAACTGAATGTGGAAAATGGTGAGGGATCTTTGATAAAGCTCTGTCTGAGAAAGCAGCATGTTAAGAATCTAGTTCACAGGTCAGAGCTGGACGCCCTCATTCACCTCTGAAGCTCACAGTTTTGGCTGGATCACAGAATACTTTGTGGAGCCAATGCTGCTGTTCTGTATAAGAAATAGGAACAATTTTGCTATGAAGTGTGGAGTGATCTTGAACAGAAGCTGTTCTGCCTAGCTTCTTTCATAAGTTATCCAAAATATAGCAGAAGTGCTTTTAATAAACAAGTACTGTCCAGCACTGGGTGCCTTTGCCTTTCTGCCTGACAGCACTGAGCAAGGGGAGAGCATTCCACACCCTCTGTTACCCCTCAGCCTTTTGCAGGTCCAAGCAGCACAGCTCATAGAGCACAAGCTCAGATGTACACATAGTATAACCTTCCCAAGCATTTCTCTTTCTGTGGCATTAGGAAGCCAATTCCTCCCAAGAGCATGTTTATATCAATCTAAAATTCATTTTGGCTGAAATATTTATGATTTTGTGGGGGGGGAGGCAGGTCTGGGTGTTGAATGTGGTCAGATCAAGTTAGCTTCAGCTGGCAAGGTTGACACAAGTAATAATCTCTCTGTCCCTCCTCCTGTACCTAAATGAGCATTTATCCCAAGCCCTTCCTTAATGCTGTAACATAATTCATTAAGACAGCCTTAATGAGCTAGTAATTAGTCAGGTGGGAAGGGGGTGAGGAGGGGAAATAGAAATGCTAGACAGAGAGAAAGTTGAGCAGGCTGGGACACCATAAAGAGCCCTGAGAGAGCCTTTTGTCAACAAAATGGATCGGGCTTGCAGGCAGTAAAACTTTCAAATGACCTTTGTGTCAAAATATTAGGCAGCTATTTTTTGCTAGATGGTGGTTTCATAAACATAAAAAGTGCACATATCATTCAGAGTGTCGTAAAATTTGTCTCAAAGATGCGGTATTTCCTTCCCTCCTTTTTTTTTTTTTTTTTTTTTTTTTTTTTTTTTTTTTTTTTTGCAAAACAAATATCACCTCTGTGAGTGGAGAATGGGGTAAGGGGAATGGCATCTAATATCACAAACTTTTGCTTAGTCTGAGCATAATGTTAATAGCAGCTTGTCTTTGTTCCAATGGTTTTGAGGGCTTGATCTTTCTTTTTGGGAGGCAGGGGGGGAAGTGACATATATACAGTAGTATACGTGATAAGGACAAATATTGAGATGGTGTCATTTTTAATTGTAAAATTCAGGAAAATTACTTAGATGTTTATAATTTATGGCAAAAGCTAGATGTTAATATTACTCTATGACTTAGAAGACAGATGTGGTGTAATAAATATGTCAAACACAACAGCTCATTTCTGCAGAAGTGAAGCATCAAAACAGTTGGCTATCTAAGTGCTTTTTGTTCTGTGAAGTCTCTATTTCCAAGGTTAAATTTTGCCATGAAGTTGGAGGGTAAAGGGGCAACTGTTTTCCACTAGGCAAGGAAATGGTTACTCAAAGCATCCACTCATTTTGCATTGAGCTTGTTTTTAAGCTCCTTTCCTTTCTGTCCCTATCTAACAAGCCCAAGAGCAGTGGGACTTCTGTAACTTGGATAAGCAGTAGAATGCTGATAAGACATCACTTGAGTTGAACCAAAGGAATGTGCAAGCAGAAATAACTGGGATAAATAACAAACTTAATAAAGGCAAAAACCAAGGAGATAGCAGAAGAATGGAAAAATTGACTTACTGATCTGTCGTGGGGTTAACTATTTCTTTCTCTGCCATCACATCGCACAATGCAGAAGTGATAAGCTGTTCCTTCTCTGCCTCCTGTCTTTTAACTGTGTTTCCCCTTTGACCACCTGAACTTTTCATCACATGTAAGCAGCCATTGTGGTAATGTCCTGGCAGCCAGGCCGCTGCCAGGAGCCCAAATCTTCCCTCAAGAAATGGCCATGACAGGTGATCCCAGAGCTTGAATAAGGGAAAGCCAGGGCTGGGCTTAATGAACATCAAATCTAGCCAGCCCCCAGCTTGTGACTTGGTGTAATTGCTCAGAATTTAGATAGACATCACATGAAGTATTTCTCATGTGGCTGGAACTATCAGGACTGATCCTCAGACTTCCAGGTCCTAGTAATTTGCCTCCTCTTTGGTGTGCCAAGCAGACTTGCCTTATGCCTTAGTGGCAGAGGCTGGAGACTGGCTGGCTCTGTGCCCATGTGCAAAGGCCAGATGGGACTGGCTGCCGCAGGGATCTGCAGTTTAATGGGCTTTCCCTTTGAGATCTGAGGGCAATCTTTCCCACATAAAACAGGAAATGTAAAGAGAAATTTAAACAAGGATGAAATGATGCTTGACTTCTCCTCATAGACCAGAGCAGAACAGGAAATTTTACTTGGATTTGTTTAACCCTGTGTGGTTTCACACTGTTCTTTTATCCATTGTATGAAAAAGAAAACAATTTGGACTTTCTTTTTCTCCCCTCTAATTATTCTTAAGTACTTTGCTAGTATTATAATGCTCTGTCAGAACTGAATATGGATCACAATCACCTCTGGAGGACAAGTTCTTGAGTTAATAAATGAAGTCCTTTTAAAAATTTATTTTTTTAAGCTAATAGAAAATATAGAGGCGCTGTAAAATACAGTGTAATATACAGACACATATTTAGGAAGATTCCAGGTGTGATCTGTTTAGCATGGGACTAAACATTGATGTTGCCCTCCAGTGACATTGATTCCTGCTGCCTGGCTACATCAAACCTACCAATGAAACTCTATTCCATGCCTCCTTGTCATTATCTTTTTCTTTCTTATTTTCTTTTTTCTCAGCTGCTTACAGAAGAGACAATTTCTTTCACCCTTTAATGTATTCAGGATGATCCAGGCCCACCAATAAAACACCAAAGCTCAGTAATGAGACTGGATCTGTTCATAAGGGGCACTGCAGTGTTTCTGATACACAACACACCTATGACATGACCTCCAAAAAAGTGTCTTAAAAAATCTGCTTTTTACAGCACAGTTGAGACTTGCAGTGTTCTATCACATAGATAACTGGTGAAGTTGTAATCTCTTCTTAGCTCTCCTTATTAGAGGCTTTTCCTTTCATTCTTTTTTTTTTTTTTTTTTTTTTAATGGAATATGTTTACATTTATTCCCCAAACCTTGATTTTGGAAAATTGATTGAAATTTTCTCTGCTGGGTGCCTGCTGCAGAGTGAAGTTCATCATTCTCAGGAAAAACAAATTTTAGCAGGGTTAAGGGAAAATTACATGCTAAATTCTGATGTCTTTTCTTTGCAAAGACCTACTGTCACCAGGCAAGACTGAAAGACAGTGTTTTAAGATGGGTCTTACATTGTTTTTAGAGGGATATCTTCTGCATCTTTCTCTCTGCTCTAACAAATTTAGACAAATTTTTCTGGTTTTGAAAATCTGCAGCTTGTATGAACTCAATAAACATTTCTCAGGTGACAGGAAGATGTCTCAAGGAGAGGAAAAATAAAGTGGGATGGGAGAGGGAGGCTGAGAGAAGAGCTCAAAGGAGCTGAAATGCTTTTGGGAAGGAGGCTGGGGCAGCACATGTGGGATCAGGCAGGTTTTGAAGAATACACAGGGGATGGAGCTGTGGACTTGGCTTGCCAGACAAGAATTAATTGCCTAAGTGCTTGAGGAATAGAGGAAGGACCTTGCTGAACAGAGAGGGATTGGGAGGGAGAGGCTGGATAGACTAGAGCAGATAGTCTAATGCTGTGTCAGTAAATACAGTTATCTCCGTATAAGGGAGCAAATACCTCCCTCCCTGCTCCAGAGTACCTGGAAAAGCACCTCAGGTCCTTGAATTTCAGGATTTGTCTGCTACCAGCAAATAGCCACTGCATCGATTGACAAAGCCTTCCACCCCCTCAGAAAAATCAAATTGAGTCCCAAATTAGTGGTTCCTTTTAGCTTAATATGACTTGCTTCTATGTACCGTGGAAGCAAATTTACTGTGAATTAGTGCCAGAGCCATAAGGAACTCACACAGAAGTTAATAGTTCTGTCTTCATAGCAGGGATGGAATAATGTGCAGCAAAATAAGAGCTAGGCGAGTACACAGAAGAATACAAACAAAATATTGTAGACATGTGGTCTGTGCTGAGACAAGGGTTCCCAAGGCAAAATATACAATTATGTAATTTAGAGTGGTATCCTAATGCAGTGGCAGTGAGGAAAGGCTCTGCAGGCATCCTTCATTCCACTGTGTCCTAGCTCTGCTTTGCCCCTGAATAATGATCTCTAACGTATCCATTTCGTGAGTTATGTTTATCACTGCACTTTCCACCTATCTCCTGCACAGTGTTGAGTGTCAGAATCCACTGTACACTATCCCTCAGTAGCAATGTTATTTTTCTTGCTCTGGAAATGCCAATGCTAAAGTTGCCCACATAACCGCAACTCTGGTCCCCTGTGTAAACACATTACAAGACAGTCTTTAATTACATGAGTTTATATTTATTTGCTTTTCCCCTGCTGCATAATGCTCAGAGACATCTGGCCATATCATTCAAAGTGTGGCCCAGGCCTTATTTACCTCATATCATCCAAAAAGTGTGCTGAATACAAAATTATTGATTCGCTCTTGGGTGTTTCAGCTGTGCTTTCAGCAGAACGTTTTGAGTACTTAATAGATGCATGTGGATTCAAATTCACAGTAGCCCTGTGAGATAAGAAGGTGACAGTATTCCCATTTTACAGATGGGGAGCTGAGTCACAGGGAGATTAAGGTCAAAGGACCCACTGATTTTGGGACCCCAGTTTGATGTTTCAGAGTACTTAGTGTTTTTATAGCTCGATATATGTTCAAAGCACAGCTCCCAGAGACTTCAATTACAGCTTCCAGCACTCAGCACTTTGCAAATCAGCCCCCAGGGTTTCAAGTCAGGCATCCAGAAAATGAGGAACACACAGTTAGTGACCACCTGTGGTTTATAACTTGGCCAAATGTCTGTGGATTTTCATGGTAATAGCAAAAGGCACCTCTCTTATTCCTGGGTGATGCTTTTCTCTCTCAGTCGAGCCAACCAATCCCTGCAGTAAAATACAGAGTGCAGCTAAGGTCTCTCAGTGGAGCTATCCTGCACCCTGTGGAGGAGAAATGCAAGGGGATCACTGTAATTACTAGCAAAACAATACTGCTCTCTTTCATGTAATTTGTGGCAACAGCTGAAATCTCCTTTGTTGAAGTTTTAGCATGGCTTTTCAATTTCTAAGACACAGTAACTTGCCTTCAAAGTCTTAAGTCTCGACAGACAAATCGTGAAAAGTTATGGGAGGGTAAATGTGACCTTAGACTGAGAGGTAGTGGGCATCACACTGCAGGGGTTGATGTCTGGTCTACTTCCAGTGCTCTCCAGCTGTATCCTGAAAGTGAAGGGGTGATGCACTGGGGCCGGTGCTCTGCTTCTGCATAGTACTGGTGTGGGAAAAGAAGTATTTTTAGCTGTGCTCAGTCTGGGGCAAATTTTTATGGCAGTCTGATGAAACCCCTGGAGGTTATAATTTTGATGGAGACCTCCCTGGTAGACAACAATTACAGCTATGCTAGTGGTTTTCATTAAAAAAAACAACCCAAAAAGCATTTAAAATTTGAGCAACATGGAGCTGAAATGCCCAGGCATAGGTCACTGCCTTTAATAGTATTAGCAATAGAAAGATATGGGTGAGCATGGTAGGGAGGATGCATTTTATGAATGAAATAATAAATATGATTTATTTTCTTAAAATACAGAGAGGTGAAATTGAATTAATCTCAGGATTTTATCTACATTCCACACCTTGTTCTCTGTGATGGCAGATGCTTATTACTGAATAAGATGAAACAGCTGATGAAATGAGTTTCAGATTGCTTCAATTTCATAAGAAGAGAAAAACTTGAAATATCAGCATATAGAATTGTATAAATTGGGATGAGCTCCAGTGTGTGGAGAACAGAAAGCATGATGCACTTAAGGGTGCAGGTAGTCTGGATGGAGAGAGGAAAACTCTTTTGAGAATTGGTCCTTGGGAACTGGTGAGATCCTGGAAAAACTCAGAAATTATTTCCAAAGAAGTCAGTAGAGCTGGAAGAAAGACACAAGTCACTAGGAATGGACCACTAAGAACTGACAAGAATCCAGTTTCCTTAGAGGAGCAGTACGTGTGATGTAATGGCTCCTCTTAATTTACTGGGTTTCTCGTTTACTGTGAATTCAAAGTGCTGGTGATGAGTCTGTTCCTTAGCAGCAGCATACTTTGCTTGTTAGTTTTTTCCACTGTTCCACATAAAAAATGAAAGGGATTGCTGGTGGACAGAGTCAGATCTCAAGGCAGTGACTCTTCCTGCATTGATAATAGTTGAAATCCAACTTGTATGTTCACACTTGTAATTACCATCACAGGCCTTTCAAAGTGCAATGGACTCTCCAGCACCATATCTTATTATCATATAAGCTTGGTTATGGGGACGAGAACTTAGACCTCGGAGCAGAGAAAGCAGTACACAGGTTTCTCCCTACTATTTCCAAATAATTACCCTTTTTGTCTCTAAGTTGGAAGGAAGAACAACATGTGAGAGCCTCCCTTAAAATTATGGAAAAAGAGAAAATATATCTACAAGAAATGGAACAAGGAAGAAAACATCTTCCTTGCCTGAGCTCAGCTGAATCCTGCTCACCTTTTGTGAGCAGCTACCTGAAATTATTTACACTGGGTAGGCAAGCAGAATTTGTTCCTTGGCAATGTTCAGAAGACTTGGAAGAGAGGCAGCCAATACCTGTAGGAAATAAATGCAAGCACAAGAAACTTTTTAGCCTCTTTTAACAGCAGTCCTTTACAGGATGCCTTTAAAAGGCCTGCATTTGTGGCATTAATATTTGAGCTTCCTTTCTGTATAATCTGTCCCTGTAAACTGAAGCAAGACTATGAGTGCCTGAAAAATGCAGAAGCTAATTACAGCAGTGTGAGAGTAAAATAATGAGAGCTTGAGAATGTGACTGATAAGCAGTTAGATAACAGATTAACAAGCAGGATGTCTGTAGTCCATCAGAGGGCTAATGAAAGTCTCTATGTCCTCTGCTATTGCCTGAGGAGAATGTACAGATGGAAAATATCCCAGAAACGGCATATAAGGATATACACCATGTACTAACTGCATGGTGATACAATGATTGGATTCACTGAGTGCTTAACCTACGGATAAAGTAATTACTCAATTATAAAGTGCACACTAGATGCTGATAACCAAGTGGGACATGCTTGAAACAAATTTTTATAAAGGAGGTGGTGCTTGGTTTCACCTGCCCTGCTGAGCTGGGTTTGCAGCCTGCACTGCTGCATTGGTTTCAGTGCCCCAGGAAGGTGGCACAGCAACACTGAGGTGGGCTGGTGCTTGGGGGTGGCTGTCTTGGGAACAGGAAATGGAGCTGCTGCTCTTGGAGTTAATGGGGGCATCTGGTTCACATGCTCACGTGCAACTCCTCAAGCATCACAGAAAAGCAAGAGGACCTTTACTGACAACAGCTCTGTGAACACTGATGTCTCTGCTGTATTTTCAACCTCTGTCGGACTGGCTGACTTTTCTTAGTAAACATGCAAATTCTGACCCTTTGGGGTGACATATTTCAGACAGGGAAATTGGGGAGCTAAGCACTCAGGCAGGCTCAGAAAACGTCAAGAAAACAAAAGAACAAACAAGCAAACCCATGACCAGAATAGATTAATAAAAAAAGACATTTTGGCCATTTGGTCATAAATAGTACTGTTCAATAGCACAAGAAATCATGCTGGCTGTGCAGGGAGACATAAAACCACTGAATTATGTATTAATATGTCATATAAAAGGAAAAAATACTAAAGAAATACTGTTGAAAAAATAAATAAAACCACCATTAAAAGTGAACATGTCCCATTTGGTCAGTTATGCCAAACATAAAACAACAGAAAGTGCCATTTGGAAGTTAACAACACTTTTAATTTTACTACTGACTTTTCCATTATAAACCATACAAAGGTGTGGTTAGACCACAGGCTGAGGAATTGATTTTATGTCTGCACTCATCTAAATCAGCAGGCTTTCAAAATATGTATCTAGACCATTATCTTTCTGTATATATGTATGAAGGAAGAGAGGAAGAAAGAGCTGGAAAGCTAAGGTTGTGTGAGCTGGCCAGTGTTAAAATGGAACTGTTACCCTTTCAAAGGGACTGTTTGGGTAAAAGGAGCCAGAGCTGAAATCTGCTGGTGGTGACCACAAGGCCAGTCCTCTCCAGCCATTTGGTCTGCAGAGGTGGGATGCATGAACATGTGGAAAAGCCATGTCCTGCTTGCAGCAGCCCAGCCTGTCCAGCACAGTAGAGACAATGCTCAAAAGTGCCCAAGGGGATGGTGTGGCCCTGCTCAGGTTTCAGCTTGAATTTCACTCTGTCCCCCAAATGTCTCTGGTTTTAATGTGAGATGACAGGTGCTGTGGTGGGCCAACCTTGGGGAGCCAGCTATGGAAGAGTGACAGGATCTGGGAAAGGGGCTACCCACATCTACACAGCTGGGCCCGCTCTGGCAGGGCATCAGGACTGCCCATTTGTCGATGCAGGAGGGCAGCTGGGGTGGCTGTGAAATGTACCCATCAGTCCAGGCAGTTCAGGTGTGGACGCTGCTTTGGCCCATTAGCCCTTGTGAGCATGTCTCTGCTGTGAAGGGCAGGGCTATGGCCAGCTGAGGAGCCTCACTGCGAAGGTCACTTGTCTTGCACACGCATCTCAGGAGGAAAATTACAATGAAAACAAAAATAGGGATGGAGAAAACATTTTGCTGGCAGAAAGTGCAAATGATACAGAAATTTCTGGGCTGCTGCTTAATTAAATACACTGGCCTGCCAGAATTGCATTGCAGAAATCCTCCCAATGTGTTTTGAACAGCAATACTCCCCTTGGTCGACTCCACTGAGCTTTGCTTGCTCTTCTCAGCACACCTGCCATGATGCCAGTTACATCTCTGTTGGGAGAGGAGGGGCTGGGACCAGTGGCAGGGACAGCTGGGGTTGGGCACAATGCTCCAACACCTGCCTGTTCCCCTTCTCCTGTGCCTTCTGCACTGGTGGAAGGCTCCAGAGCAACATCTGACAAGGGGCAGCAAAACCTGCCAAATCTCATCCTTCCTCGTGGGGCGTGGGGATGCCTGCACGATGCTCCACAGCTCCGCAGAGTCACCTCTGCAGATGGAGAAGGGCCTGGCTGGGCTGTGGCTTCAGTGGGTGGATTTTCAAAGATGGGGCTACAGGGTCACTTTCAGCAGAGCCCATCTCCAACACCAAGAAAACACAGAGCTTTTGTTTTGTTTTGCTTTAGTTTATAGGCCTGGGACAGTGTTACAGAGCATGACAGGGGAGAGAAAGAAAAAATAGGAGGCAAGTATGTAAATAATCACAATTAATCTGAAGGTCTAATGGCCTGCCTGCCTGCCTTCCTGCTGTAATTTACCATATGCTCTAGTACTTATGTGAGGTTTCCTGGCTCACGTGTTGTTAGTTTATGTAAGTGTGCACAGACCTTTGGCAAGTTTGTATTTTTATTATGTAGAAGCTAACATTTAGCTTTCTTGTTGTGGGTATGTTGTAGCATATGTTAGTGTTTATGTTGCAGGGAAAATGAATCTCTTGACTAGAAAATATCTTCTTCTACTATTCTAGTGATTTGTTGTTTTGACCTTTTTTGTAATGATGTTTTGTCAATAGCAAAGCTGAGTGGGATGGACCAGGTAAAGGCTAGTCATCTGTGTGTGACACACATGGTATATCGTTTCTTCTGGGTCCTTGAGGGGATAATCACATCCAGGTATGATTCAGAAGGTCAACCTGAATTGGAGGGAAATGATTTCCCAGAAGTAGGTATGAAATAGGAAGTAGTTTGTTTTTCCTTCTTTTTTCTTCTCCCCTCCCCCCAGACCCCACCCCAGTTTAAGTTGGAAAATCCTCTGTATGACAGGGATGCTATGACTTTTTTTCTTAGTTTTCTGTGTATATATGTTACCCTCAGCAAATTTTTTTCAAGACAATTTTATTTTTAGCTTTTTCATAGAAGAATCTTCAATGTTTTCAGTGGGAAATATGTTTACATCATTGATATCGGTTTTCTCCAGGGCCTGTAAATAGGATCCCACAATATGTTATTAATGGAACAAGGCCAATATGGCATGCTGTGATTTTCCAAAATTAGTGAGAAAAAAACCCCTTAATTCTAGCAGAAGTTTGAAGTGTTACAAAATCTGGGGTCTATTTTTTCCCCAAAAGCCTGTGTGAGAAATGCAAAAACTTCTCTGAGCTCCATGGTACCTGGATTTGGCATAAAACTTGAGCCAGCCCTAATGGCTGGCATGCAGCCAAAGAAAGAAGGAAGTCCCTGCAGTGGGCTCCTCTTGTGTCCTGAGACTGAAGCGTGTCCTCTGTAGTCCCACGACTGGAGCGAGTGGGCACAGCTCAGAGTAGATCTCTGAGACTGCTCCCATGCCTGGAAAAGCCATCTGCAAGCTAAAGGGGAGAGTGGGAGAGGTCTGCTTTTTCCCTTGGTTCTCACTGATTTCATTTTACATCATTCCCACGTGCTCTGACCCTTGGTTTGTTTTTGGAAATATCTGTCTTCTGTATTCACAGAGAAGTCTGATTTCATTATCTGCAGCCCTGTGACTCTGTATGCTGTGTTCAGGTCAGATTCAGTAATTATTGTCTATAAGTTAATAGCTGTGAGTTTTTATGACCTCATGTGATGTCTCAGGCAATGCATTTGAATTCATAATGAACAGTGATAAAGGGTGCTTTCACCTGTGTGACAATTTGCTTCTGCACTTGAAGCACCATGAGTGTTGTTGCTTGTGAATACCATGCAAACCAGACCAGGAAAAAGTGGGGAAACCTTTTCAGTTCAGACATGACATTTTCTTGGACTCTATGGCTGTATGGGAAATTTTCCCTTTATTTCATGCAACCTAGCTTTTACTGCAATACACACATGCACATCTAAAGCTATGCTCTCTGTCTTGAAATAATGGGATGTATTATGATGACCATCCAAAATACTTGCTACTACAAGGATTAGAAAAGAAATTGTTGAAATATGCTTTTAAGCTTGATGTGGCAGTATTTACAGAAACTAATGTTTCCTGAATGTCTACAAGTCATGTGTTCCAGAACTGCTGAATATAGTATGAAAAGACCCTGACACTTAATGATTTATAGCACTACAGTATTTCTGTATGAGCTGCAGCCCAATATCTACCAAGTACAGAACATGACCTGGGCAACAGGGAACCAAAACCTCATTTAGTTATATAGAAGCCTAAATTGAACAGTGATTGAAAAATCAACAGGGTCTTAAAATGAGTCTTGTAGCCAGCTCAGCAGCAAGTAAATTTTTTTTGATGTGAAGAGTGTGTTTTTGACCAGGTTTAGGCTGTGCTGAAGCTGGGACAGCTGGATTATGTCAGCTCCCACTCCAGGGAAGCCTGTGAGAAAAGACATGTCCATAAACTGGTAACTGTCCCTCTTTCCATTTTTAGCTGTTTTGTGTCTTTGGATGCATCAGGAACAGGTTTTTGTTCCTTTCCAGAGGGTTTAATTGTAGCCACCCCTTCAGTGCTTCCTACTGTGATACCAGCAAGCAGAAATATTGCTTCCAAATGATTTGCCAAAAATGGCAAGAAAACAGAAAATATAATGTTCTCTGGCGCAAAGCCACACATATGGACTCTCATTAGCTAAGACTTGCTGGGTTTTGCTTTTCTTTCCCTTTAAGTGAAAAGTTTGTTGACCCAGTAAAAAATGTCACCTACTCCCCTCACTGAGATATAATGGAAATGTTGACATGAGCTCTCTGTGTTTGATGGGCAGAAACACAGGGGAAAGTATCTGCACAACCATAACAACTTTTTGTGTGGTGCATGACTAGCTTTCATTCACATTGTGAAAGCAAGAGAAAGTAAACAAGAGGCTTGAATATTTTGCTGCAAGGGTTTTCCTGGAGTTTTGCTTTTTCCTACTTGGGTGCTTTCTGGCATGCAGCACAAAGACAGAGGGATGTGTACCTAGGAAATGCTAGATTATTTTGTGAGTAAAATACTGAGGAAAAAGATTAGATCTTCACTGTGGAAACTGCACTGTTCAGTCTCCAGTGTCTTCTAAGCACTTACCAGATGCTGCAAGGTAAGAGATATGAATAATGCACATATTAATACAGCCTGCTCAGCCTGTTCCTCTTGGATATATGTCAGCACATTCTAGGTATATCCCCCAAACTGGAGCCACGTACCTTCAAGTTGTCTTAATCAGGGCAGAGTTGAGGGCTTGGCTCCTACTGGGTTTCTAGGAATGTTTTTTGTGACATGGAGTCTTTTCAGGACTGCTTTATGAGATCCTACAAACATGGAGTTTTGTTTTCCTAACATTTGAAGCCCAGCATTCTCCATGACCAGCTCTGTTAGCTTTCCTGCAGAAAGAAATGGTGCCCTGCAATACAAACCAATGCCTTCTGATCTCTCTCTCCTGTCTGAGATTTATCTCATCTCCTGCTTTCCCTTGCCCTATCCTTTTCTTCAAAGCCCTTGGAAAAAATGTTTCTTTATAAGTTCGTTCCTTCTAGTCGGGGTCAGTGCTGGTGCTGATAGTCCTCACTGAGCAATCTATTCTGAGACAGATATGTAGACACTACTCAAAATAAAAAAAAAGGAAAAAGAAACACGGGGCAAGGAGTTACAGCAAATATCCATGACAGTTTCAATGTACAAAAATTCTGTGATCTCAAAGAAAATTCACAAGCTGCACCTTGATTCCTTGATCCATAGCAGAAATACTTACCCTGTGTCTGCACCACAGTAACTATGCTTTTTCAGAAAACTATATATGTTGACAGATTATTCTATGCTTTCTAAGCACATCTTGAAGAGGTTTTGGGTTGTGGTGAATAACCAGCCACATCAACAAACCAAACTGTTACTCCTGTGGAAATACAGCACATACTGGTAAGTCTGACGTACTAGGTGTCATTTAATGCAGTTAAAATGTTCCCCTATAAGATTTATTCTGTGCAAAATCCAGCTTTCTATGGAACACAATGCATTTGAATTGCAACAGATTGTTCCTACTTAGTCTAGCAATAAAACCATTGCCCTGGCTGGAAACAGCTTTCTTTAACATCTTTAAACCAGAAAGATCTGAAGCTGACAAAGTGTTTGTGGCATCTCTTGTTTCTTGCTATTTTTCTCGATAACTAGGCTCTGGGGAAAAGTCTTCAAATCCTTAAACAAGCTGAAGAAAATAATTCCCTCTGATTTGCACTCCTCAGTGGAATCTCTTCCCTGCTTGCTCCATACTTGCCGGTGGACGAACCACACAGGGGGCATCAAGAACTGTTCTGTTTGCAGGAGGGGCACTCACTAGGGAAAAAGGTGCTGTGGCTGCACCAGCTGGAGGAGGGATATTTGTCTCCTTGAAGAAGCTTCATTGGCTTGAGCAAAGGTAAATGTATATTTCCAGAAAAGCCTGGAAAGATGCCTGGTCTGAAAAAAAAAAGTCTTCCATTTTCTGGTTTCTTCCATTTCCAAGGAAAAAACTGAGGGATTCATATAGCTGATGCCTGACCCTTTGCACAGCACTAGCAACTCTTCACTCTCCAGGAATAAGTGTAACTGCTATGATTTAGCACAATGTAGGTAAATGTTCCCATTTTTCCTTTTTATGATCCATCTAAATCATTCATACCAAATTTGCTACCATGAACTCTGAATATAAGTTTGGTTATGGGCCAGATAAGTACAGCACATATAGCCATTTGGAAACTTCTGCTATAAAACACTTGCTTAACTCCTTACTGCACTTGTGCTGTTAGAACAAATGAATCATGGTAATATTTGCATCACAGTTGCACCTGGCAACCGAGGATCTTGAAGCTTTTATGAAGCAATTAGCTTTATTCTATATTTTTCCAGGCATCTGTTTTTCCCAATTTGTGTAAGACCACAGTGAATAATTCTTTTTACAGATTTGAGCTTTTTGTCATTGTGATAAGTCCAGCCCAGCCCTTTATTCACTTACTGGGTGGCTCTTCTAAAGAATTACTGCTGAGCAATTTTTGATCTTTATATTGATCTTGGTCTTTATACTGATCATCTTTACTCAGTGCATGGTAAGACCCGGGAAGAAGTTTCCCAGAGAAGTTGTGGATGCCCCATCCCCGGAAGTGTTGAAGGCCAGGTTGGACGGGACCCTGAGAAACCTGATCTAGTTGGTAGCATCCCTGTCCATGGTGGAAGTTGAAACTAAATGACCTTTAAGGTCCCTTTCCAGCCTTATCCATACTATGATTCTGTGAATACTTGCCTAAAACTTACTGAAAATTTAGGATACATCATAAAAAGGGAATGCCAAAAATGTGCATATCTTGTAGATATTTGCATTGCAATAGTTATGAAACCTGAGGCCCAATCATGGTACTCCTTTGTTTTTCCTTATATAGTTTAATGTCACATAGCACCTTTGTGACAGAGAACTGGAACTGTCTTCAAACTTGAACTCTTATCACTAGATGATAGTTCCTCATCTGGTAGAGCTTGAAGGAGAACAGATGCATGCAAAAAATGTGCAAGGAAAGGTTTCCAAACGTTTCTGTGCACGTCCAGGGCTAGTGATCTGTTAGGGGCTCTGCAGGCATTCTCCAGGCAGCACTTCTGCTCTACCACTGAGGTGATCCTCCAGTTCTCACTGCTGAAGGATTTCTTTCATGTTACTTCTTCCCTTTTTCATCTGTGGAAAAGCACAGTCAAAGCACATCATTAAAAACTCTGGAGCACTTGAACATTTCTGCAAAAGAAAAGATGTCAGTTAGTAACAATGCCTCACGCAAACAGTCATATACGTACGTGTGCCCTCAACATGTATCAGAAACCTCAGAGAGCCATTCCTACTAATGCTCCTCATTTTCCCTGGAGGCAGAGAACATACAGGCAGTTCGGCTTTTAGGAATTGCTTTAAGCTGGAAAGAGTCAATGGACCAAGCTTTATCGTGCTGTGGGTGGGTAAAGCTCCTTTGAAAGAAGCATTCACTCTCTTCACTGATTTTGTTCTTGCAGCAGTGAATTTGTTCCACTGTCCCTACATCATGAGACTATTTTCCCAGTCTCTCTCTCTCTTTCCTATTTATGTCTTAATTCACTGCTGTCATGATTTATACTAGCAATACAATGTGCAAGACATGAAAATCTATACATCTATCATACCCCTGTCTGAATGCTGAGACATGACATTTCAAAATTATTTTTTCCGTATACACTTATCATACTTTTTTTTTTTTTTTTCCTTCAAAAGGAGGCACTGTGGGTTGAAACAGACTGAAGACGGCCCAACATCTCAGCTACCCTATTTCATGTACTCCACGTGGTTCATGGGGTAGCAATAGGGGCAGTGTTGTGGTTTCACCCCAGCCAGCAGCCAAGACGAACACAGCCACTGGTTCCCTCCCCAACCAGTGGGATCAGGGAGAGAATCAGAAGGATAAAAAATACAGAACTTGTGAGTCAAAATGAAGACATTAATAGGGGAAGCAAAAGCCATATACACAAGCAAAGTAAAACAAGGAATTAATTCACTGCTTCCCAAGGGCAGCGAGGTGTTCAGCCACTTACAGGAGAACAGAGTCCCATCGCATGTGACCATGACTTGGGAAGACAAATGCCATCACTCCAAACACCTCCCCCTTCCTTCTTCTTCCTCCACTTTATACACTGAACATGATGTCACATGGTCTGGAATTTCCTTGGTCGGTTTGGGTCACCTGTCCTGGCTGTGCTTCCTCCCAACCTCCCATGCACCCCCAACTTCCTCACCAGTGTGGCAGAAAAGCAGGAAAGGCCTTGGCTCTGTGCAAGCCCCGCTCAGCAATGACAAAACCATCTGTTATTAACCCTGTGTTCAGCACAAATCCAAAACCTAGCCCTGTACTAGGCACTGTGAAGGAAATTAACTCTATCCCAGCTGAAACCAGCACAAGGAAGCACTGCTCTGCTGTGGTTCTGTGCTCCTTTGGCCAGTATTGTGGAGGTAAATATTTCATGATTCTTGTAGAGATTAAGGTACGTACATTTAGCATGTTATCCATCAGTGGCAATTTGAGGTTTAGTGTCAAAGTAAATTGTTCTTTAGGGAAGAGTAAGGATCTGCGATGGCTTGTACCTGCAACAGACTGATCTTTATCAGACTTCTGACAGTCCCACAGGGACAGCTAGTTGTAATTAGCTCATTTAATATTGATTAAGTCTTTGGACAATTAATCAGAATTAATCAGGGTTCAGTGGTGTTTTAGAGTTCTGAAAATATGTACATAAGAGCTAGGGATTCCTGAGTGTGCAGAAGGAAGCATGACATGAACACTGTTCCAGGAACTGCACGCAATTTCATATTTTTTCGAAATTTGAAAACATGTAGAAACTTTTTGAAGAAATCTTTTGCTTTCTCTCCCTCATCATCACCTCTCTATACAGTGTAACTCTGGGAGAGGTTGAGCATAAATAACAAAACACATTGAGACAAACAGTTTTTAAAAATTTTTCAGCCCAGTCTTAGATCTTACTTCCCTGGTCACTCCTGCTGGCAAAGTCCTGCCTCCCAGAAGCTGTAAGGCACTGGAGCCTGAAATTAGGTGTGTGATCTTATTACTGAAGCCCTTGTGCTTTTTTCCACACATCCACATATTGGTAGTTACTGTTGTTCTTTGTAATTTAATTTTAGACATAAGATAATCTTGTTGGAGTAAATGCTTGTGTCTCTTTTTGTTTGGTTGGTTTTTTTTTAATAAAACATGAACTTTAGTGTCTAGATGCTAGGTAAGAAAGTTGCAGCACAAGGATCTGATTTAAATTTTTTGTAAATCCTTTATACTTTTAATGTCTGTTGAAAATGGTGAAAATTTTTGAATGGAAGAACAAGCCTTTAATACAGCTGGGATCTAGTTAGAAATAATTTTCACTTTTTTTGACTTTAATTCTTTTCTATCTGGATCTTCTGAACACAGTAGATATCTATACTTTGTTTCCTTTGATATCTGTGTGTTTTAGAAATGAAATTTTTTCAAGTGCAAATTGGTTTTTGAGTTAGGAAAATAAGTCAACCGCTGTATTTTAGATTGTCTCTTGCAAGATTTTGTAATGTACATTTTTCATGGAAGAAATTATCTCTTCTTCTCCCCACTCCCAACTATTTTTTGACTGAGTTACACTTGGATTGGAAATATTATGAAGAAATAATTTGTGATTTTGCAGGCAGTGTGATAGATAATTTGGAAAGAAAAAAGCCAGATGACTGATTAATACTCTAAAAATAAAATATAGCTAAATGCTGAATATCTCCTGGATGTGCATTAATTCTGTTTATATTAGATCTAAGCTAAGTACTAATTTTATTAGCAGCAGTAAGTCTAAAATTCAAATATATAGTAATGTGGAGCAAGTCAATGACTGTTATTGGAACAAGAATAATTAGGTAAGTAATTAATTTAACCATGCTTGAGGTTTTTTTTCAGTCAAGGTATTTAAACTAAATATGCTGTTCTTTATCCCATCACAATGAATTGTTCACAGAATGTGTATGCTATGTTCTGCCACTGACATATGGCTTCTACCTGATGCTATTAATACAGCGGTTGATATCCACAATTAATGAAATACTTTTGGCACACTATCCCCTCCAAGTCAATGGATATAATTTGAAGATTCAGTGCATTCTCCTCTGTGTTTGAATTTTTCGCTGAGGTAGGCAGAGATACCTGGGTTAAGAGGCTGAAGTTTTGTTGAAATTCCTCCATTTTTTGGGCTAAAGTACTCTAACACGTAATTAAGAGTGAGGCATTTGTGCATTTTAAGCATTTTTAAATTATTGCCAAAGATATGTGCTATTTGGGTTCATTTAGCCATAGGTCTTATTGTCTGAAAGATTTAAGAGTAACTTTTTAAATTAGAGTCCTAACTATGTATTTAGATTAGGTTTAATATGAAATTTATTTGTTCTGCTAATAACAGTCCCATGGCATATTAAAAACGTATTAATTGAGGATTAGCACAGATGTAGTACATTTAGAAATATTTGATGAAAACATTGCAAAGCATCATTTGTCATTTGTGATTACTGTAAATATAATAACAGCATTAGTGTGACCATCTACTTATAAGTCCAGCAGGTTTTGTCCAATTCAGAACAGTATGCTTCTGGGGCTATGGCCAGCCAAATCAATAGAGCTTTTTTATATGTTTCAATTACGGCCTTTTCAGAACTGTTTGTAGGTGCTGTTACTGCAGACATACAGTCACTTTCCTGGTCTGTGAATGGAATAGGTAACTGTGCACTGACTGTGGAGATCATGCACATCAAGCGATGTCTCCCAGTAAAGTAAAGGTATCTCAAAACAGACATTTCAGTCTCTTCTGGAAGCCTCCAGTGAGGAGGTGTTTGTGTATTTGCACACACATAGCGACTGTAATGCTCAACTGAAGTGGTCATATGCAGAAAGTTGCTGCAACTTCCTTGCTCAGCCTGGGGAGTCCCACTTTCCTGCCTCAGCAACATCCTCTGTGCTCTACAGGGAACGTAATTAAACCTTGGGGGACTATCAGTGATGTGTAGTTCATAATTTTCTTTTAAGTAACTGCTGGGGAAAGCCTCTGCCTGTGCTAATTGACAAGGTAAGGCCAACTGGAACTGTTGGTGGTGTCCCATTTTGGACTGTGCTAAACTGATGCCCTGTGCTCCTATTCTCATCTCTTTGGACAATGTGATTTATGTCGCAACTTGCTCAGGAGAGCCTGAGAAGTTTGACCTCTGAGGCCAATCACTGAAGGATTCCTTGGCTAGAAGGCTGCTGGAAGGAAAAGAAAAGAGAAAAGAAAGAGAAAGAAAAAGAAAGGACTGACCACATCTCTTCCAAAAGGTCTTTTCATGGAAGACAGGGAAATGGAAGGGGTAGACCCAATGATTTCCTTCTCTGTGCGTATGTGCGATTGTTTCAGTTGATTGGCTTTTTTGAGAGATGGCAGTCAGTATGAAGAAGGATCTGCTTTGCCAACACCATAGTCTTCTGCTTTCTTTTAGTATTTTAGGGAGATAAGAGCAGATTTCATGGTTATGCTGCTCTGTGTATCCAGCCAAACTTGTCCTCTGCTTTCTGCCTCAAACAAAGAGAAGCCCTCTTTGTCTCTGCGGGTCAGTTAATGCCTCAGTGATATTCTGTCCTATTATTCTCCTACTATTCCTGCCAATTTCAGGCTCACCAAATTTTTTCTGATGACAGAAGAATTCCCTAGGGTGCTGCAAGGAACTGAACAGGCACTGCACATGGTCTTGCCTTGAGGGCTGTAATGCAGCCTTGTAGTAGGATCTAGTAAGGATGTATTATTATAAATACTTATCGTGTTTATTTCACTTTTCATTCACATTCCATTCGATCTTTTGATATTTAGCCTTGGGGCAGACTCAGCTATATATCCAAGGATGCAACTTTACATTGAATTAATGTGTATCTCTTTGCTGGTTAAGAAGTTAACAAAAAAGGAGTAGGTGTCACTATTTTGCTTATGGTGGGAATTTGACGACGCACTGAACCAAGCACAACACACTTCCAGAATCTTAACTAGTTTGATTGCACCATCGACACTGTTATTTCGACAGTCCCACTCTCTGGCATCTGGCATAATTGGAAGCAGCAGCCAGCAGGTATCAGATGTCAGTATGAATTGTCTCCTGCTGCTTGAGCACTGACTATGAAATTGATTTTCTGTCTTTTTTACGCAGTTTTGTAATGAAAGTAATGTAAAGTCCCAAACAGACAAATTCTGCATTTGTGTACATACAGTTAAAATAGGCATATGTCTGAAAATTAGAGAGGGGGAAATATATCAACAGAAAAGCAGTATGGCACCATCAGGCCCTGTTCCTCACAGGTGGTAGTGGTGGCAGTCCCTGCTATGTTTCTGAAGAAACTGAGCTAAATCAATAGCTGGAAACCAATTTCTTTGGGTACTTGTATGGATCAAAAGCATAAAACATGAGAAAGAAGAACCCTTCGGTGAGTGAATTTATCGCTTGGTTTTGTTCACTGGTGTTAATAAGGCAAGTAAAAAAGACTGTGGAAACCGAATTTCCAACCTGGAGCAAATTTTTCCCTTATTTGTTATCGGGATGATCAAGGCCCCTAAGATGAAAAAAACTGGCCTGAGAAAAGTCATTGGTAAATTTCTGTTGATTTACTATTGCCAGGATGTTGCCTTAGGGCACATCAGAAATAAATGACTGTCAGTGTGTTCAAGATGCTCTTGTACAGAACAATTTCATGTATATAAAAGTAATGTTTCAGTGACTACGATCTTGAGTACCAATTTGAGGAGCTGTAAGGGAGGATTAGACCAGGTATAAAACAGGTGCTATCATCCTGAGCCTTGAGAAAAGCCTTTGGGCACTCCTTAGGGATTGCTGACATCTAGATGATGGCAGTAGGAGCACAGGATGCTGGGTTTCACTGGCAAGAACTGGTGCCTTTTCTTAGGCAGAGTTACAAGTGGCTATGAAACAACCATGTTTATGGGTTTCTTCCTCAGCGTGATGCAATACTTGGCTTTGATACCAGAAGGCCTAATCAGCTCCTACTGTAATCAAATTACTCAAGATTTTTCAAAGAGAAAATTGTGGCAAATTCCCATCCTAAGAAGTCAGGGTCAAAAGCCTTTGTAGAAAAATCAGCTTGAACGTTGATTACTGAATGTAGCTGCCTTTTAGACAAGCACAATGGAGAAAAACATTCCTGACATCTGGTTCAATGAGGCCCAACACCAGTGTTTAATTGTGTTTTTGCTCTGACACCCAGTTGCATAGCAATAAGGGGGAGCATGTGATACAATAATCTATATATAGTATAGGTGGGGCTGAACCTTTGACTTGAGGCCAACTAGTCTGGTATTCCAATCTTGGTGCTGACATGAGGGCAGCCAGTAACCTTAGGCAGGTCGCTTGAAGTTCTTCCTGAATTTCAGATCCTCTGTTGATGAAAGGACCGGTCTGTAACTGTCTTGGGATTGACAGTTGCCATAACATGATCCAGCAGGCCATTTCATGCACAACCAGGGCATGGGTGCCCAGAAAAACTTTGTCCATTCAGGATAGGTACAAGATAATTTACAGGCTGCTCTACTCAGAGAACAGTTTTCCTATAGAAGCAGGAATATACTTGAAGCTTCTTCCCTGCAGAAGGAGACCACTCTGGTTTGAATCTGATGACAGGAAAAGATGGAGGGCAGCCACTTGAGCAGCTGGTTCTCTTCTTTTTCCCCCACAAGGCACAAGCAATGGTGTTACGGCTCATCATGATGTCTGGACTGCTTTCTTTCCCCAGCCATGTCCTGCCCTAGGTAACACCTTGCTTTCTCTATTTCTGAGGCTAGGAAATAGAAGATGATTCCAACAGCAAGAAGACAATCAGATGACACACTCAAGTCATTTTTCACACAACCAGAATTTCTGTCAGATTTTAAACCTATGCTTTGACCACAAAGATGAGTTGCAATTCCACCTGCAAGAGGGTGTTTTTATAAGGATGCTCTCTGCAGCTCACTCCCCAGAAGGATGTGGTAGGAAGAAATCCTCCCACCTCTGTGTTGGAGCACTGTGTAGGCTTGCTCAAACAGGATGCTGCTGACTCAGCCAGCCAAATTTGCTGTTATATTCTTCCCCTTATTTTCTTGGGAAGATTTCCTAAATTGTGCAGGCCTCCAACAGCAAGGAGGGACAGGACTCTATTCTTCTTACTGCAACAGAGAAAAATTGAGTGCTGTACTAGAGAAGCTGTTGCATTACTACTCTGTCTGTCATTGAAATTAGAAGAACAGGGATGTGACACAAGATCATTTCCTCTCCTTAGTTAAGGAAGAAAAATCCCATCATTTATTTAAAAGGTGCTGTTACCAGAATCAACAAAATTTTCATGGTGATGCACTCATTGGTAAAGAGAAGAATTCCTTCAAGAATGAAACACAAACCTGGATAAATTAAACTACAGTCTTACAGTAATATATTCCATAATGCATTTAACAGACTCTTCCAAGCTATGTTCTTTCAGTCTGTTTCCTTCCCTTCATTGTTGTGCTGTGAAGGCAAATGAGTGGTAATGCTGGGCATCACGGTTTCTGAGACCCTGCTCCCTCTGCTCTGCACAGCACATTGTTGTCATTTTACAGTGACTTTTCCTGCTTTCCAACTTTCTCAGACCCTTATGAGGATTCAATAACCCATGTTTTTCAACAATGGTTTAATAGCTAAATCCAGCATGGTAGGTGAAGTCTCTTCTAGAAGTGTCATTTACTCATTTCTTTCAGGTGACTATTCAAGTTTAGCTTTTTTCTTCAGTTTCTTTCTCTTAAAAGAAATTAGGCTGGTTTGGGCTTTCAGTCCTGGATTCTCTTAAGGAGGAATTTCAGGAGGATTAGTATAAACAGCATGGTTAAAATCCTGTCTGCTGCTTGCTGAAAATGTAGTCTTCAACCTTTGTTTTAGTAGCAGTAAAACTTTTGGAACTGCATGACTTTTTTGGAATGTTTTAGTATTTCTTTTATAGCAAGTGTTACAGCATGCACATATGATGTCAAATTCCTCTTAAGAGCATTTGATTTTTAGAGACATGAATGTGACACAGAGGGACATGAGAACCGGCTGTTGACTCAGTCTCTCAGTGCCCTTTTGTTTGTGTTTGTGACCTGGTCACATAGTACAAAGAGTTTCCTGCTGAACTACATGCAGCTGTCTGGCTGAAAAGCATGTGAGAGCTTTATCTGTCCTGCCTGCAACCCCAGATCTTCTTGGAACAGGCTCCCAAATCCTTCTCGATGTAGAGGTGGGTGATATCACTGTGCAGCCTTCCAAAGGATCCTGAACTCTCTGGAATCCACTGCCAAGGATCTGCAGGGCATTACAGCCTGCATTTTGATGTACTGCTTCAAATTGGCTGCCTGAGAAAGGCTCCAGGCTCCCTGGGACTTCAGAGCAGAGCCACCTATTTTTGTCAAGGAGAGCAAATGTAAGTGGGAGACATAAACTCAGGCTTGACTGGTTTGTATCCTTTTTCTAAAATTATTTTAACATATTTACACACTCCCATAACACCCCCTGCCCTCCCTTGGAATCCCTTGTGCTGTTGTGAAAATTATTCAGGCCTGCTTTTCCATTTTCCTGTTTTTTGGTGATAGGAAAGACCTATAGATCTGTATTGATCCATCTGTTTCTTGAGATGGCTGCACCACATTGCACCCTACCTGCAGCATGGCTGGCATGCAGCCTGAGACCAGGAGGAGTCAGAAGTGTTTGGGTCATACAACAGTCTGCAGGTCTGGGGCACTGGCAGGCTGGTGGACAGTTTTAACTACAAGCAAAATGCACCTTGCTCTGGCACAAGCTCGGGTGCCCAAATGGCAGTGGTGTATTGCTTCGATGGCACAGACGTTTGGTTGCATATTCCAAAGCTACCTCTGTGCCACTGAGTGTCTGGTCATAGTCCCTGGGGCCCAGGACTCACCCTGACAGGTGAGCAGAGTCACACTCCTTGGTGCAGAGTATCAGTGGGTGTCCTGGAATAAGATGAGGCTACAGCTACAGACAGAAGAAAACATAAACTCCCCAACAAATCATAAAAAATATCTACATACTTCTCAACAGCCTTAACTGAAAGGATACAGTTTTCCAGTACATCCCATGGTTTTGCATTATCTGTTTTCTTTCTTAAGTGGGAGTCTGGTTTTGCATCTCACATTTTTCTGAAGTCGTCCATACCTCCCTTTACTATCTCCTGATGTGTGGAGCACCACTCTTCCAACTCTCACATCTTTGGGTTTCTTACATCCCCATTTCAACACTAGCTAGTGATCACATGAGAATGCAATATTAGGAAACCATTTGGTATATTTTTAGCAGTACTTAGGCTGAAATAGCAATGAGAAAGGAGGAGTGCCAGCCACACATGACCAACCAGCTGTCTATGGCCCACATTTTGGAAATCACTGATTCAAGTAGCTGGCAATAGGTTATGGAAACTTTCCCTTTTAGATTGCTAGTTCAAATTGACCCCAAAGTGTACAAAGTAGGAAGGTCATCTTGGATGTACACAACTTTATGATGTGTGAGTAGCCTTCATCCAGTTTATTTGCCTTTTAATGCGAGATAAATACTTGAATTGGAAGTGAAATTTCCACTTTTGTGACTCTTAACTATAGGGGCAGCTGAAACATGGGTATGGCTGGAATGGAGAGGCTGTGTGGCTGTGTGCTTCTTCCCTTCTCCTTGGCACTTGGTCACGCTGTGATAAGTGCTGAGATCTTCTCTATTGTGTAGAGAGAGGGGGAACCATCTAGCAGGTCTAGCTCCACAAATTGTAATGTAACAGCCATGTAACAAAAACCCCCACATTAAAAATGTGAATCTTCTTCCTTTTCCAACCTCTGCCATGCATATCTGTTAGCTAGGACTTCTAGTTTACCTCCTTTCCTGTCTTCTTAATCCATGAGTATTTTAGGAGCCAATAACTCCTTATCAGCTGGTACCTATTGCTGTATATGCGTCAAAGGCAGCTGCCTGCTGGAGTTCTGCATGCTTCTGGGGTTATTTAACTACACATATGAGCAGATCTTGCATTCCTTGTATGTCACCCATCTGTGAAATTCCCTGCACCAATTTCAACCAGGCTTGCTTTATCACATTCCCTCCTTGCCAGCCTAGCAACCTGCTCTAGTCTGTTTCCTGTCCCAAGGGGGAAGAGGGGACTGTGTCTTTAACGTAAATTTTCTGACTTCTTATGGTTTTTCAGCTTCATTTCTCTTGCTGACCCTCAGACCATCGCTGAGCACAGCAGAAAGTGAGATCAGGACCCTTCCACGCCCCAGCACATGCACAGGGTAGAGTGAAGAATGATTTCTATGTGCTAGCCACCCCCAAATCCTGAGACTGATAATCAGCCAGGTCTGCTTAGGGAGAACAAGACCTTATTCCCCAGCTGACATGGGGAAGTAACCAGAGAATCCCAGTGGGTACCCTGCTAGGGCTGCTCCATCTGGGGGGGAGATTTGATCTTCCTTGTAGATCTGAAGCCTTTGCCAAGCTCCCTGATCTTCACTGTCTGCCAAGCAGGTGACAGGCACCATGTACCAGGTGTGATGGACGTTGTGGAACTGAGTGCTATGTGTTTTGATTGGACCCACTTTGACTCCAAAGAAAAGCCCCCAGGAACAATCTTTCAACCTCCAGGAAGGCTATTTATTTTGGTTTTTAGGAATGCATTTTGTAAATCACTCAGGTGATGGCAAGTTTATGTATTTGTATGGCAAATTTATGTTGTGCTATTAGTATCAAGGAAATCCAATTGAGTGTGTAGATTTTAGACTCCTGACCTCTAAGAAGAATGAATTTTTTTAAGGGGTGTGAGATAACCTGTTCATCTCCATGAGCTGTACACTCTGTTGAATATAAATGTCCTCCACAGAGACACAGGAGATATGAGGGGTGGGAACTGCCTTTCATCTCAGTAAGTGCCTCCCCTCCCAACCCCTTGTCAGTGCCTGGGATGCTGTGCTAAGCACTGACCCAGGGCATTTCCAGTCTTGCACTTTGTGTTTTGCAGAAGCTACTAGGAAGGTGGAAAGGTCTGCCCTATTGCTGGCTCCCGTGAGGAATGACAGTCACCATCCACTGGAGATGGGATTCAGGGCAAGGGTTGCCCAGATCCCACTGAGGACAAAGAAGAGGCAGGGAGAAGAAGGAGGCATTTGTTTACTTGCCTTGGACCTCATTAGGACTGGGAGCCTGTCTGTGTCACTCCATGTCTTATCCATTTTCTCCTCCTCTGCCACCCACTACCCTTTTCCCAGACCTCCCCTGCCTCTCTACACAGCTCCAAACTTCTCCCCCATCCCCACCATATGTGTTATTTATTTAGCTTCAGTGCCATCTGAGCTTTCTGCTCTGTTGGTTTGATGTCTATCAGACTACAAACTCCTTTGATAGAGGCAGACCATGACAACATGCTTCTCTCCTCTTCCCATTTTTTCCATGCTTTCTGCCGGCAGTCAGGTTTGAACTGACATTGGCTGGTTGTAGGTCAGGTTCAAAAGCATCAAGCAGTGTCTGAACATCCCCTTAAGCTATCAGCTCATGTGAAAACGAGTAGTCTAGAAAACCTCTGTGACTGCACAGAATAATCCACTTTATGATTGAGCTCCTAGGGTTGGCAGACTTCTCCTTTAATATGGGGTTTCCCATATTTTAGCTTGAAATCCTGCATCCTGTGGTAAAGGACAGGCTTACTAACTTCCCTGGTCTTTTTTTTAAATAAATCATGTCAATTTTTAGCCTGAAATATGGAAAATAGTCACACCTTACCCTTTTCTTCACAGCTTCCTTGGCTGTCTGAAAGTTGCTACCTTGCCCTGCAAGTGAAGTGGTTATAAGGTGGCAAGAGGGAAGAGTGTGTACATGAAAGATAAATGGGGAGCTGCACAGAGAAGTGCTGTGGCAGTGCAGTGGAAATCCCATATTTTTTAAAATTTTGATTTTAAGAATACTGATTCCCATTTTATTTCTCAAAAATTAGTGGATGCCTTAGGTGATTAAGACCCAAATGTGGAGGGAGAGATCAGAGCTATAGCCACAACGTGAAGCCCCACGCTCTTCCCAGTTTGTTGTAAAGTCTTCTTAGGAGCCACTTACATAAATGTTCCCAAATCCTGTGCACACAGCCTACACTGTTGCCCACAAAATTCCTAACCTTTGTGAGCATGAGGATTTGAAAGCCTTTGTAGAATTGAATATTTAAACAAAGATGAGCTTCTCTGCTTAATTGTGGGGGAGAGATTGTTCTACTTGAGTCAGGGCACACATCTTTAGCCTGTTTAATTCAGCATCAGCTTGAATGAGACTCTGTTAATTGACAGCAGCCAAGGATCTGGCTTTTTTTTAAGGAACTTGTGGGGTAAAGGGAAATGATGGGCAGTGGCTTAGAATTCGTAATACCCAGCTCCTGTGTGTTTTCAGTATGCAGCACTCATAAGCCATCACTTGATGAATATGGCCTGAAGTGATGCAGGCAACTTATTGTAATTTTTGCTGTGCTCTGTTCGGATTAATTTCCTAGTCAGTCAGGTGGGACACCCTGTAGATTAAGACTTAGCACATGCTTTTTGAATCTGTAGACTAGTACTTAAGCTGAAATAGGAATTCTTTATGTTTCAGAGCAGAAATGGCCTAAATTGCCAGAAATAACCATAATAACAAACTGCTTGTTTCCTGAGTCAGGCACAGTGCAAAGAGCTGTAGTCTTGGTGCACCCGGTTTTTTAATGAAAATAACAGGGATGGGAAACTGTCCAAGAAGAGTTTGTTCCCTTGGCTTTTCTGATATTCTTTTTAAAACTATCTGCTATTATGAAGAAATATAATTACAGAACCGTTTAAAAAGCATGGGTCTTCTGAAGAAGAAAGTGGATGGGTTGTATGTAAACATGGAGCTATAAACAGCACTTAAGCAAACCAAAAAGCATGTGGATGCTGAAATTTCTGTTTGCTGGGAGGTTTTTGGGTGACTCCTAATTTTGTTAGACCTGATATATAAAATAGGAATTTCCTGCTGACAGTCCCTACCTTACTTGTGTGTCTCTTTCAGACATCCTCTCTTCCTGTATCCTCCTTCATCCTGTCATTTGCTTCACAAGGAATTTTCAGGGTGCTCTCTTCAGATCAGCAGCTTGGGTGGGTTTGGAGAAGTCTGCCAGCTTTCTGTAGAAGAGTTCACATCAGATACTTTCTTTGCATTTCTCTCTTCAAAGTCCTCACCTCACCAGAAATTTCTCTCTGACTCTGTTCCTTTCCTTTCTTTCCAGGATCTTCCGCTTTCCTGTCTCATATTGCACACAGGCTGTGAGACTTCCTTCTTTGAACCACCAAAATGTCTATAGTGGTCTGCTTAGAAAGGCTTGTGAATACACTAATAAAGTAGAGATACAACTATTCAGGCCTTAGTCTCTGCTGACAAATATACAGCCTAAAATTGTGGTGGCAGAGTTGGAGATGTGAGCAATAATGCAGAGGTGTGATATCCACTGTGTTTATCACTGTGGGGTAAGGGCTGTGTGTCAAAGCACCACTCAATCCCAGCAGAAGCAGGGCAGACCTGCCTGCATTTCCAAAGCAGCTAAAGACTTGCTCAGCATGCACTTCACTATGAGGAGATTTTGACTTCACTGGTTTCTGCCAACTCGAAACAGGAGTTTTTACTTGCCCTGTGGCAGACTGTAGCAAACAATAAGTCTGATTCCTCATGAACATGAGTTTGTGCCAGGCAAACACATACCACAGGCTCCCATGACAAAAGTGGTGGCTCATGTTGACTGAGAGCGAGGGAGGGAGGAACCCCAGGAATGAGCTCTCTTGTCAGCCATCCTGTCAATTGCGATCGGTCAGCTGCTGCTTATGATGAAACCGGTCTTTGGGAGATTTCATTCTGCATGGCTGGCCAGCTGGTATGTGTTTCTGTCTGGGCTCTGCAGCCCTGGCCCTCATTTGAGGAGGGAGGTCTTTGTTCTGTATCAGGCTTCAAATAGTTTGGCATCTGTTGGTTTGTGTTGTCTGCTCGACCATTTGTTGCATTAGAGAGCTTCCTTCTAATCACAGCTCCTAAACAGTGAGTTCCTTTGAATGGTTTCTGCTCTAAAAAATAAAGGTAGATGTGTGTTGGCTGTAAGCAGCGAAACCTGCTCCTGTTGGAGAGGTGAGAATATCTGCACACAGGAGATTGAAACCAGCTATGAGGGTTTGCTTGTGATTAACTGTTTGGTCACACTACAGTTTCTTACTGCCAGGGCATGTTAGTGATGAAAAGTACAAGTTGTGTAATCCATACTTCCAATGCTTTGCAGGCAGCAGAGCTGATAGACAGAAGAGACTGGTAGAGATTAGATCTGCAGCAGTGATTCACAGCCCAGGATTATAGTTTCTGCAATTTGCCTGAGTTTGTACAACCCAAATATCAGACAACATTACAATTTACATTTTCCGTGGAATGCTGTCTCAAGAACATATTGATTTATACTGCATCAGATTACTCAGGGGTTGGAGAAAGCCAAAAGGAGAATTTTACTTTTTTCCTGCTGACATTTGAAAAACAGGATTATACACCTAGCCCTGTGTAACCTTCAGCAACCAGCCTTGGAAAGTCGCTCAAGAATTACAATTTTTTTAAGCTTTCTTTAAACAGCCAAGAACTCTCTTCAAATCCCTTGAAGGCGAGCATTAGTCTTTTCCTGCCACCTTTGCTGCAAGCAAAGTGAGCGATGTGGGGTAAAAGATGGAAAATTCACCCTATGGGTTCAGCATCACCCTCTCTGTCTCAGATGGATCCAAGTTTGCTCATTTGCATCCCTGGACTCCTGGATAATCAAAGCTGACTAGAAAAGCTACCATCTTTAGTGTCAGTGAGCTACCTGGAGAAGTGAGAGTACTGCTCACCTGGGGTTTCTGAGATTTGGGTGTGATCAGTCATCCTTTGCCCTCCCTACTTGTACTATCTGTTGTAGCACTTGGTCTGTGCCACATTCATGGGAAAGTGGTCCTGCCATTGCACGGCCTGCTGCTCCCACCCTGTTAGAGGTACTCAGTGTAGCTGCAGAAACCAGACTTGTAGTGTTTGATTTTTTAAATGATTTTTATTCAGTATTCATTTGCCCTTACTCTCAAATGAAATAGTTTCCAGATGAACAAATTAAATTGAGCCATTAAAAACCCTAAATGCTGAGGCACCTGCTCAAATGTGTCTAATTTTCAGAGGAACTGAGCTTCTGTGTTCCCCAAGAAACACAGTGTTGAAGCAGTGAAGTCCCTGGGCAATACCAGTGCTCAGTAACTCCACAAAATCAGGTCACTCTTGGTTGTATGCCTAGTTTAGTCATTGGATTTTGGCCTTAAATCTAACATGTGTGTGGAGATGAGTGGGGAGGGGGAAGCTGTGATTTTTTTTTTAACTTCTCAGCTGCTTTGCTTAGAAGCCACAGACTGCTCTTTGTAAGAGTGCAGCTGTGGCTAGTCCGTCACACAGTATTTTATTTTAGGATGGGACAAGCACCAAGTCAACGTAGCTCCTATTGTTACTTGTCTGGTACCCTATGTTAGCAGAATTCAATGCACGCAGTGTTCACCAAGGAGATGTGGCATTAGAGACGCATATGCAGATGAAGGCTCTCCAGATGTGTTGCACTGAAAAGTTCAGAGCCCAGGGCATGCAGCATTACTTTTCCTCCCCTTGGAATCTGTATAATTCGATGAGGCACCACAGACTTGATAATCTCAAAAGAAGTAATAGCCTTTGCCACAGCAGGTCACTCTCTGATGCAATGGGAGGAGACATCTTCGCAGTGCTGCACCGGGAGTTATGCAATCTAAAATGTCAACTTGAAACATGTCCAAGCAGTACTCAAGAAACAGCTGCAGCATTTGAACACTCAGGTGCTAGAGATGCTTGGGTACTTGGAGAGTATGGAAGCTCAGCAAAATGACTTTTGTCGTGCCTGAGAAAACAGTGGCACTTGAAGAAATTGAGCTATTGAGAGATTCAATTTGCAAGGAAGGAGACGGAAATTACCTAATTGTTTCAATCTATTAGAAGAGGAATCTACTTCTTGATAGAGAGAACTCTTTTCTTCTTATAATTTTATTGTTAAGTCCCAAATCTCTCTTCAAGGAGGGATGTCATGGATCTGTCTGGGATCAGTGAACTTTCTGCTCACTTCCCAATGTTATTGTGGGGTATATATGCTATCCTTCGAGAAGAATGATGATGTGTTGGCTCTTGTAGCATTAATCTCATGTCCTGTCTTGCTTCCCAGTTTCACCTCCTTAGCATACTCCATTGCAAGAACAAAGCATGGGCACCCTATGTGAAGAATGATTTTGGGGTAAGATGTACATAGTAATGAGCCCAGATTTGATGCTAGCATAATATCAGTCTCAGTTTTGTGGCATAGGCATTTTCCTGGCTACAAAGGATTTGGCAGGGTAATGAAACTGCTCCATGGGGAAAAATGTTTCTGTGATACTTCCTTCTGTATGCCAGATATTGCAGCAACAACTCTCACTAGAATAACTATATCCAAATATTTCTTCACAGGCATTTTTACCCTTCACCAGTTCTTTTGCAGGGTGCACAGAACTATAGGCAACATTGAATTGCTAAAGAAGAGGGCATGGACAAAAGTCATTGTAAAGTCAGCAAAAGCCAAGCATTAAAGAAATAAACCCAAGCTAAGCTGGGTACAGCTGGCTCAGGAAACCAGAGGAAAAGCCTCAAAAAGCTTGGGCTATGGAAGCTATTTAGGAGGTGCAATGGTGAACCCCAATTAGGGTGCAATGAATCTTAAAAATCATCACCAACTGTGCTGCTACTCCATACGCTGCCACCTCATTTTTGGTAATACCCATAGCAGAAAGTCTGACTTTCCTTGGCTTATTCACAGAAAAATCAGGGCAGGGGCCACTGCCTGCTCCTGACAGTCTTCCAGCCCAGAGAGGTGCCCATCTTTGGAGGAGGTCTGTGTAGCCTTGTCTCACATTCAACAACTCCTTTTCCAAGCTATTTAAGAGCTGAAGGGAACTCAAGCAATCACAAATCAATTACTAAAGAGGATTTCTGGAGATGGTAGATGGTGGAGGAGGAAGACCATCCAGGACCATTCATGCCATTCACGGATGGGTATGTGAATTGGTCTGTGGTGCTGCATGGTGTAGGACAGGCAGAGGGAGGTCTCCTAATGTTCTTCCAAAGCTCTGGCACAGGAACTTGGATAGTTAAACATGCCAGAGTAGAGTTAGGTTGCATCATTGGCGGACAGGTGCTCACCAACACAAATGACTTGGGAAGAATGCGAGGGGAAAAGAGAGGTAAAAGCCACTAGTCCAAAGATGTCATGTGCCCCTTCTCCTGTGGCGAGTTATAAAGGGATACACTACTTGGGGATTGGACTACGGGCAACAGGCTAGGTGACAAGGGGTTTTGGTGAATGTGTAGAAGGGCATAAAAAGACATGAAGTGACATTTAATTCCTCAACTTTTTTTATCTCTTTTCATTATGCAAAGTGAACCTGAGAGATTCAAAACTCTGGTGGATACTTTTTTGACTTTGCAATTCAGGGAGTGAATTACAAAGTAGAGATAATACATGTGATTTTTAATACCAATTGATTGGCAACTCACAGTAGCTAAGCTTTTTGAATGATCAGTCTGTAAATTCATTGTTTAAAATTTGTTTTCAGAAACAATCCCTGAGGCGATTAGAAACACAGGAATAAATTCATAGTTAGAATGACCTATTTGCAAATAATTTCTTTAAATAAAAAAAACAGAGTTGATTTAAAGAGAAAACAACTCTCCTGTAGTGAATTATTTGCTCATATCTGTTTCTGAGATTTCTCATCTCCTTCCACAGATTTCTAAGCCTTTATGCATGAGTCACTAGCGATATGATGAAACAAGGGATTTGCATTAAATAAAAAATTCCTCCATCTTTTTAAAACATGTTTAATCGCTTCTGTTCTTCTATCTTTTCTCTCTACAGCAAATCAAAATAGAAAAAAATATGTATAGACTATATACCTAATGATATCCTGTGCAGTTGTTTGTTCCCACCAGACATTCATATTATTCATACTGTTATTTTTGAAGCTGTTACTGATCAAGAGATTTTAAAATAATTTTTTTCATCAGCAACGTGTACACTGTTTTAGGGACATGTTTTAGAGAGTTCACTTTCTACAGCAATGTTCCTCATCAGCGGATCTTTTTAAAAATTATAATGTGTGGTTTTTTTTCTTTGCCAAATTATCTTTTTTTTTTTTCTCCACAGAAAACTGACAGTAACTCAGTCTGCAGTTATCTGTTTATATATCTTCTAACTGCATTACTTTCATAATGATATGCTGTATGTGCTATGCATGGATCCAAAAATACAATACAATAAATTAGAGAAAGATGATGATTGATTTAAGTGACCTACTCTTTTTATCACACTCTGCTACTGGCATACCAGGAATGCAGTTTTAACCAGGCGTTCCACTCCTATCAATATCTTTTAGATAAGCTTTAAATAACCACTGGAAACACACTCTAGACAGCTTTATGAAGATAATAACAGCAATTAAATCATGATTCTTTGGGGAGAGACCCTTAGCAAACCACAGATGAAAATTTCTCCACGAGATCTCCTCAGCCGCGTGTGCAGAGACAGAGAAACCCACCACACGGGCAGGATCAATAGGGCCCCTTGTTGGGCTGCAGCTGGCATCGCACCGCAGCAGGTGTGCAGGATTTGGGCCACGTGCCTCTGTCAGATCCCCGTGCCCCTGCCCGCCTCTCGCCCCATCCTTCTGGCAGCCGGAGGGCACGGCCCCGCTCCTCCCCCCGGCACCCGGCAGCTGTGTGGGGGCTGCAAGGAGCCCCACTCCCCACGCACACAAGGATTGCTCTTTATGGCAAAGGCAGAGAGTGGCTGCTTGGGGATTGACAGTATCCGTGCACCAAATGCTCTGGGCTGGGGTTTAGGAGCGCCCCTGGCTGTCCAGCCAAACAGGGTACAGAGCCTTCCCCAGGTAATGGCTTTCTGAGTGCCAGGGTGTGGATATATTAACTGTTTTTGCACAGTTTCTCTCATTCAGGGATGGATTGCAAGTCAAACAGCTACAAATGCCCCACTGCAGTGGTACACCTCTTTTTTTCTGATGGGCTATGCTGGGCTTAAGGCATGAGAAGCTCTGAGTTGTAGGCTTGAAGACCGTGCAGCAGGACCCACAGCTTTGCAGGAGGCTTTTTCTTCACAAAGTGTGAGGATGCGCACTGACATTTAGTGCCTTTGGGTTTTCTCCCTTTATCCTCTTTGAAGGGTTGCCCCTGCTCAGAGCCAATTGCAGCAAATATGTGGTGGTTCCACCCTAGTGACAGGGAATGGACTGGCCACAGGAGTCTGTGATAGCACTGGCTGAGAGAGAGGCAGCATCTCCTTACCCTCCGCACACAATCCCAGTGGCAGGATACTGTATCCTAAAGTGCCTGTTGGACGGCCAGTGATGAGGCACGGTGGAGTCCTGTCTTTGCCTGGGACTAACAACCTGAGCATTTTACCTCTGGCAAAGTACTTGGCACTGTTCCGCCAGGGATGGGTGAACCCTGCCGTTTGCTCTTTATTCTCCTTAGGACAGTGATGGAAGAGGGACTCACCATCTGGCTAATTCCCTAGATTTCTTAGTCTCTGGGTCCCCTGCTGTCCCTTGCAGCCACAAATTGAGTCCCAAGTCCAATCCACATTTCTGTTTGGAGACTTCCAAATGTGTGTCTTGCAGGCAAAACTCGATGGCCCCTGTTGGTTTGGCACACCCAGAGCAGTAGCAGGTTCCCCCTTGGTGTTAATGTCCTATTGTTCTCTAGCATTTTATTGAGAGGTGCTGCCTATTCCAGCCAGCCTGCTGCCAGTCAGTAGCTTATGAATGGCTGGAATTTTCACAGAGAGCAAGTAATAGCACTGGGAGTGGACCCCTGACTTTTCCTGCTCTGGACACTGTAGCCCACCAGAAACAGGAAAAGCGATTACAAGTTGCAGTCTTGTTTCAGGCCTTATGTGAGCACTGAGATGCAGAACTGTGGAAAGAGAGTTTGTGAACCAGAAAAGCTTTGGTAGAGAAAGAGGAGAGAACATCATGAGCAGAGTGGGAATACCCCACAAGCATGAATAGCTGTTCCTGGTGGGTACAATTACCTAAGTAATTTCTTCATTTATATTCCTCCCACACCTGGCTGAGTGCTCACCACTTCATGGTGGCCTCCCAAATGTCCTAAGAGTTGTCACTTTGCTAGCTTCCTCCAGAATAAATAACCCAAGCAGCTAACATGGATTTGTGGCTATCTGAGGACTGCTATTTTTGTGGGAAAAAGCTCAGCATTATGCATGTAGACAGCGAGCCAGTAATGAAGCCAAAGTGAGGAATAATGGTGCCTTTAGAGCTTCTTTTCCAAGTGCCTGCCGTTAGGGTTTTAAGTTCTGAAAGGAGCTTATTGCTTTCAGGCAGGACTGTTTTACCACAAGAAAATTGGAAAAAGGAGGAAGAAAGAAGAGGGAGGGGAGAGGAAAAAAAGGAGTCTTGTATTGTATAAAAACAATTGAGACAGTGGAAAGTGGAATTGGTTACTAATGATCTGTGGCTAAGAAAGCATTAAACACATTCAGACTTCAGCCTCTGTGATGATAATACTCAGTGGGTGAGAGGAAGGCAACATGAATGTCAGCGAAGCAGGAAAGAGCTTTAGTCCTGCTGCAGCGTGGTGTGACTGCCACCCTGGTTTCACCGCTCAGCTGGAGCCTGACTGCCTCATGCCCACTGGGCACCAGTGATGAACTCCTACATCAGCGATTAGCAACTGTTTTCCCGGCTGCTCCTTTTGGAAAAGCAAACAAACAAGTTTTTGTCTAATATCTGTCCATTTCCTTTGGAGTCCTGCTGAGAGTTCATTTGAAAGTGGGCTGTAAGGAGCCTCATTGCAGCAGGGAAGAGTAGGTGTTACTGCTGCACGAACTGCTGGATGAAATTCTATGGCTTGTGTTACACAGGGGGTCAGGCGTCGTGATTGTTGTAGCAGTTCTTGCTGCCCTTAAGATCTACGTCATTGTCTGCTTCAGCAGGGCTGGCTTACAGCCTAGGGGTTGTAACACAGCTTTGGTTTTTTGTGAAATGCTGACGTTTTGTTCTTCCTGCTGCCCACTACCTGTGACTCTGTGCTACGCAGAAGAGTCTATCTTATGCTCTGAGCTCATACAAACTGCTTTATTTAAATCTTGTTTTAAATATTTGTAGTGACAATACTTTTGTGGCCACAGCCTCTGTGGACAGAGAACACCTGTGACATGGTTCTTTGCACTTCATGTCTGTGGGACATGTCCCTCGTCCTCTCAGTAGGCCCTTCGCCCTGTACAGCTCTTCTGAGTAGTCTGTCCTGAGAGTGTCCCTGCGCTGTCCCGGTGTCTGTGCACTGCTCACCCCTGCAGCCAATAGCAGGGTGGTGGCAAGAGCAATCTTTCTGGGATCATTATGTTTCCTGCCTGCAAATGTGTCAGTCAGCAGTGAGGAAGATGAAGGCAGAGGTGTCTCCTTTCCCAGCTCTGCAGATGGGCATGGCTGCCCTGGAGTTGCATAGGGATAAGTGCAAAATCTGGCTCACGTTGCTGTGTCAGCCACTGCATCCTCAGGTAAGAGAAGAAGTCATGAATAGGTCGCAGTAACACCTCACAGTTCACACAGTGAGGTGCTGCCTGACAGACAGGTTTTGTGTCAAAACCTCAATCCAGTCCCCAAACCCAAGAACATCTGGATGATTTCCTGTCCAGGGCTCAGCCCTGCAAGGTAGTGAGGCTGGCTGTATTTCTTGAGCCAAAAGTGAAAGAATACAGCAGTTAGGTAACCAGGCTCCATTTGGAGACTCTCATTTTATTATTTTGCTAAAATATCCTCTAGTTTGATGACTTCAGTCACAGGCTGCCTTGTTTATTTGCTCTGCTGCTAAACTGTGATTTCTGAAATCACTCCCTGTTGGCCCTTTTATAATTCTCAGCTTCCCTAATAACCTTAATTTTCTGTCACAATTTTCTTTTCCAGTGTTAACACCTGCTATTTTATTTTTCTTTGTTAACTGGAAACTCTTATGGTAAAGCTCTCTTTAGTGAAGTGGTTATGGTGAACTGACATATCCAAATAAAAACCTGTGCTCATATGGAGCTCAGATACTGAGGAAATTTGAAAGATTTGTACAACAATTTTCTATTAAAACAATGAAAAATTCATCTTCAGTAATATCGTATAGGAAATTTAACAGTAAAGAATGGTATGCTCATTCCAGCCAGACTACAGCTTTTGATCTTGCTTGTTTATCTGAATTATTAGAGAAGAAAAGGGGGAATCCATTATATACAATTTTTAATGTAATTAATATAAAATTTATTTAATTTTTTAACGTGTTAAATAATTCAGCTATATGAACCAGTAGGTGATGGACTGTTCTTCCCTCACTAGGAAAGTACTTTTGCTGGGATATCTCCTCCTTATACTGTCTCAGATATGTGAAGCCTAGCTGTGCTAGTTCTCACCATCACACCAGAAAAAAAATTAATTTTTCTTTAAGACACCTAACATTTTTTGTATTGCAGATAAAACCAGCCTCAGCTTATGTACTGTACTATGTTTCTGTGTGAAATTGTCACCAACTTGGCTCCTTAGCTCCAGTTTAAATGTAGTGAAAACTGCCTGAGAGTCCCAGGCACCACTCAGTTTATGGTGCGAATGCATCAGTCAGAACTGGCTCTCAGGACGGAATATTGCATCAGCATAAATCTTGGCAAGACATCAGTGGCATGACTCTGGATCTGTGTCAGTGGATGTTAGAGGGTATTTCCCTCTTCTCTGGAGAGTTCTCCTAATCTTCAGCAGAAGTGCAGTCCCATGGGGCAGTTGTTTAACTTCTGTTGTTAGCTCTGAGTTAGGAAAAGTCAATTATATCCTTTAGGTAGGGATTTTATCTGGAGTGGATTCCCTCTCCCAGTTGTTTTGTACCATAAACAGTAGAGGAAGAGACTTCCCATGACATCTTCCACAATAGAAAGATGATACAAGAAATTGGAGTGCAGAGGATAATGCAAAAATGAGACATAATGAAAGTAGTCTCTGTACAGGATGAAAGTAGCTTCTCACCAAGCAGGCATCTTGGAAACAGCTACCTTCAGCAAAGTTCAAATACTCTTACTTCACATGCCTTTTCTTCATGTTCACAGGTTCATCATTGACGTGCATGCATTACTTGTGATATAAGAATTTACAGGGATTTATGGCTCATCTTTTTATCATTTGTTTCTACCTTTGCCACTCCTGTTCTAAACTGAGACCAATATGTTGAGATGACTTTGAATTTGTACAAAGAGGGAACAGGAAGCTATGACTGGTCTAGGGCTTTGCTCAAGTGAATTTCCCTGTTACAAACTGACTCCTAAGAACAGTTATGAGGTAGGCGGAATATATATGATTAATTATTTGTACCAGTAGCCCCAGGAAGTCCAGTTTAAGGACTCTGGACCTGAAGAGGTAGATACAGAACAATGTGAAGTCCTTGCTCTACAAAACAAACTCTTTAGATATTGAACAAAATATGCTAAGTGGTACAGATCCCTCTTCTGAAAAGGTCATCTCTTTTTGTTTAAGTTTAGCTCTTACAAACTTCATTTGACACTTTCTGCTCCTTGCAGGGGATGGACAGTGAGAAGTCATATCCTATCCACTGACTCCACACCATCATGAATTTTCAGAACTGTATAAACCATGCAGTAGTTTATCATAGTTGGTCTTTCTCTGAGCTTTTTCCACCTCAAGTGTGTCCTTTGTGTCCTTTTGTTGAGATGAAGGGATCCTAACTGAAAAATATTCAACATGCAGGTGAACAGAGTCACAATTGTGTTTTTGTCCTGTTTGTTGTTACTGGCATTTGAGTTGGTTTTTTGACTGCTGCTGAGCAGAGCCAATGCTTCCATGGAGCTGTCTATTGTAACCTCAAGCTCCTGCTACCAAATGGTAATTGCCACCTCAGAGTCCATAATTTTATTTCACTGTGAAGGGCATTTTTTTCTGTTGTAAGTGCAGATCTTCTATTTCATGTCTTTTCGCCCTTTATCTGTCCCTGCCAGGTCCTTCCCACTTATGCTACGGCTGCTCAGTTTCTTTAAAAATCATTAATGTGACACTTTACACAAAGAATTTTGAAAATTCAGTTGTATTTTATTTGGCTGTCTCACCTGACCTATATGTTAACTAACTTCAAAAAACTCGAATGGATTTTACAAAGCATAATGTCCCACTACAGAGCTGACATTGGCTCTTCCATATAAGTTGCATTCAGACATGTATTTGTCCTTTATTGTAGCCTTTACAAATTTGTGAACTAGAGTTACAAGCTTGCAGGCCTGTAGCTCTCCAGATCCTCACCGGCATCTCATTTGCTAACCTTCAGTTCAGTGTTCAGTGCCTAAAAATCGACATGGGAGGCTTTGTACCCCTATCAGTGATTCAGCTATTACTTCCTTGTGTTTTCTTGTAACTCTTGGCGAAATACTACCCAGCCCAGACAACTCATTAACACTTGTGTTAACATTACAACAGCCTCTCCACAGTCAGTTATGTTTCAGATGAATCCTCTGCAGCATTGCCTTCCAAAAAGGCTTCTAGTGAGGAAATTCCAGCAGTTTCTTCTACAGTGATCCTGGAACCATAGAAACATAGAATGATTTGGATTTGGACCTTAGAGATCATCTAGTTCCAACCTCCCATGCCATGGGCAGGAACACGCTTCACTAGACCAGAATGTCCAGAGCCCCATCCAACCTGACCTTGAACCCTTCCAGGGATGGAACATCCACCTGCTCCAGTGCCTCACCACCCTCACAGCAAAGAATATTTTTCTAATATCTAATCTAAACCTGCCATCTTTCAGTTTGAAGCCATTCCCTTGTCACCACATGCTCTTGTAAAAAGTCTCTCTCCATCTTTCTTGTAGGCTCCCTTAGGGTACTGGAAGGCTGCAGTAATGCAGGTGCTCCCTCTGCGCTTCTGCAACAACCTGTCAGTGGACTCCACAGACTGCTTGGCAGGCTTTTTGCTCTGATGTTGATGATTCCTGTGGAAGAGGAATTTAGCATTATGTTTGATTGCTCCAGCCAAATATTCTTCAAACTTCTTTTTTTCCCCCTGGCCTGCCTAATTATATTTTTGCATTTAATCTGCCAGGTTTTATGATCCTTTTTATTTTCTTCATTTGGATACAGCTTCTGCTTTTTGAATGATGCCTTCTAAATTCTAATAAACTCTTTTACTTCCCAAATCTTTAGTTCACTGCTCCATCACGCCTGCTTCTTTTTATTGTTTCTCGTTTTTGAGAAACAGACAGTGTGCACTGAAGCTCTGCTTTTAGTAGGACATTCTTTGGTAGTCCCTGTGCTACTTGTAAGGATTTCATTCTCTCAGATATCTTTTTTAGCTTCTTTTTTAACAAGCTTCCTTATTTTTCTATACTTCAATTTCTCAAAATTTAGCCCAGTTGTGGTGGCTTTTTTAACTTTGATACTCCAAAGAGGATATTTTATCTAAGTATGTTATGGTCATTGCTTTTGAATGCTGCTTTTTCTATGAAAATTTGAACCAGAACCTACATAGTCTTAACTGTCATGATACAAAGTATTTTGAAATCCTGAGATGAAAAGATTTTAAGGTGATAAGGAGACAGCTCAGGTACATGTACCAGTGTCAATGGGATTGATTTGAAGGCAAAATGGTAGAAGAAGTTTAAGAAAATATTTTGAAGCACTCAACTGTTGTGGAATTTATCAGAATTCTGTAAAAATTTAGCATTTCAAAATATTTTCTTAAACAGAGATCGGAAAAGAGGGTAGTGTGGAGATGGAATGACCGAGGCTAATATCACTGTAGGAACAGAGCTGGGACTGTTAAGATACCATAGAGTGACTGCAGGCAGTATTGAGAACAAGCAGAGGAGAGGAAATGATGGATCAGGAAGGTAATTTTTGGTAGCAGCACTTAGAGTGGATTGGAAGAGTGATCAAGAATATTTTGGTTGGGTGGTATGGCATGAGGAGATAATATGACCTTTCTCCATACTAATTTGTTCATGCAAACAAAGCTGCCTCTATGCAAACTAGGTCAACGTCTTGAAGGCATTTGGACAACTGGGCCCCTGCCTGAAGCAGTTCATATATTAAAAACTGATTCAAACCTCAGAAAATGTTAACTGGACTAACGTATGATAGGATTAGAAGTTATGAGCAGGGCTGATGATCTTGAAAATATACTGGAATCCTGTAATGCTGTATTACTTGTGCTATACTTCCTGGAAGATCCTCAAGGAAAATTAGCAGAAGAACCTCAGGTCAAAAATGGTAGCAAAAGGCTAATTCTTCAATTAATCAAATCATTACAGATGAAATTTCTTTATGCAAAGGGAGCAGGTAATTTTGCATTAGTGTTTTGCACATGTAGGCTTTATCCACTGAGGAAATGTAATCATCAGTCCAGGCAGTGCTTTCCTCCTTGCCTCCCAGCTGCTAGCTTAGAAATAAATGTGTGCAGAATGGATGTGTGTGGTAGTAGCTATATTCTTTACCCCTGATTTATTTGGTCCCATACACGCTGAATACATCAGGCATTTGTTTAAGTGTATCTTTCTGGGTAACTGTGGACTGGAGGAATATTGAATTTGGTATAATACGAATCTCTCAATAAATAAAAAGTCTCCCACTAAATCTCGCTTTATAAAGGCTGAGAAGAGAGATCTGTAGCATTCCACCTGCGTGTGAATCGATTTCAATCAGCCTTTAGGAGGTTTCAGGCTGTGTTAGCTGTAGGATAGCACAGCACAGCAGCAAAACTGCCCTCACGTCCCTTATTGACAGGTTTGTTATGAAACATGGAATATTTAGATTGAGGAGATGCATCCCAGTACTGCAGATGCCCAACCCTGTTATCTTCAAGTCTGCTCTAATGCTATCCACAAGCACACCAGCTTCCCCATCATATGCAACAGGACACTAACTTCTCCATATTGGCCTTTTCTGGAAATGAATTAGCTCCTTATGGGAGGGAGGCTGAGGGGGATATTTTCTTGTTACTCATTTTAAGGGCAATGTCTGTATTTAGGAAATGGGCCAACTTTCCCTTTTCAGACTCCTCTGATTCAGATATGGGCAAGGTGAGAGGTTAGAGGCCTCATTGTTAATGAGTGAGGCAGCCTCTGATTTTTACACTAATTGAAGCATTTACATTTTTCAGCAGAACTAAAATGCAAAACGAACACATTCCTTGGAGATTTATAACTCCACAATGGATTCTCCTATCCTCTCTCCCTTAATTATCCCAAATAATCTGAACTCTCATGAAGAAGAAAGAAATTAATATTAATATTCCATTTAGAATATACTCTAAAATGCAGTAGAAAATGGAGGCAATAATAATGATAAAGAGGGTAGCTAAGATGATTTGGAATATATAATCTTTCTTGTCTTCATTGCAGCTTTCTTGTACTAGAGTAAGCCAGGAAAACTCAGTCTTGCATTCATTTAGCAAAGCAATTTTTTTGCTACATTAACTTCCAATATATAAGTAAAAGCTTAGTAAAATATTGTTCTGTCTGTTAAGTAATATTTTGGCTCTGTGCCTCGATCAGAAAAAAAAAAATTAGGTATAAAAGAAATTGGGTAACTCCTTTTGAATAGTGTTGGTACATGGGGGGCAAATATACAGGTGTGACCCATCACTGGAGAGTAGACAGGAAAAGTAGCTAGAAGAAAGAGCAGCTGTAAACTGGACATGAAATGAAGCAGAAATTATAGTTTTGTTGAAAGAAAGAAGGAAATTACAGTTATCAGGAGGGGAAACAGTAGGGTCAAACTAATCAAAAACTGCAAATGTTGAATTTGTAGGTCAGAGACAGAGTCTACTTGCATGACACTGGCAGAGAGGTGCCACAGAGAAGGGTGGAAGGGGGAAAGGAAGAATGTCTGTTCATTTGGGTGATGAGACCAAAGTACCTGGTAAATGTCCAGTTAGCCACTGACTGACTGCTGTTGTGAGTTACAGATTTGTGATTGGCCTTTCCTGGTCTGAGATGGCCGCTAGCTGCTGTGCCAAGTTCCTTGCTCCCAGCTCTAGGGCATTGTCAACCGAGCTCCCACTGCCCTGGAAGATTGCAGTTATACGATGTGAGTGGAGAATTGGTTTAGTTTAGATTGACAAGTGTCCTAAGATGGAAAACAGCCTTGAGAAATGGTCCTTGATGCTGGAATACCATTCACACTGAACACAAAACTATGCCCAAGTTCAGCTTTAAAATTGGAAGCATATTATAAATCTGAGTCCCATAACCACTTCTACATTTTGTTCTGTGTAAATTTGTTCAGTGTTTCCACTGACTGAGAGGAGCCAGGGACTTTCAAAAGGCCCACCACTTGTTAGGGTCTTGGCTTACACTTGTCTTGGTGTTGCACTGTGGGCTGTGATTTAAACTATGTCATCCCATGAAGTAATGTTTGATTTCTTGGACAATATTTTGTGTCAAAACTGTAACTTTTTAAAGGAGGGAGGGACATGGAGTAACTCTACTCTCCTGTGCTTATAAACCCTTTTTTTCTCACTGTCTTAGTACAATGTTAGCAAGTTGCTGTAAGAGTGGAAGACATAAAATTCAGTGAAACCCATCTACAAAGCTGTTGCATACGGCATCATGTATTGGGCTTGAGAATAGATTGTGGGTGAAAAGACTATAATATTTAAAAAAAATTACCAATGAAAGAGAATGATACTAAAAATAGTGAAGAGACTTGAGATCAGCTGTGAACTAAAAAATCCATTTTACTGTTTCTTTTTAGCTTGAAAATAGCCTTTACTGTTTTTGTAACAATTTGCCTATCTATTTTGTCTGCTCAGCTTTCAGAGGCTCAAGACATGTTTTTAAGAAGTATTGAGGCATGGAGCTAAGTCTAGAAATGTATAGAAACTGGTCATGGTCAACATGCAATCCAGCTGCTCAGGACTATGCATCGCTGCACAGTGTGGTAGTGCTGTGTGTAGGTGCAATTGTAGTGTAGCTGGGGGGTGCTGTGGGTTGGATATTTTGGGTCCCTTTTCAGTACAGAGCTTCTGTGAAAGGAGCTTGTGTTTCTCAGCCTTCTCCAACAAGCCAAAATATTTGGGAAGGAACACTAGGTCCCAATGCAGTGTTTTGTTGTTCTGTTCAATATAGCAACATTCAGTCTCAGGAAAAGCAATTTTGTGATCCTGCCTCCTTGGTTTTATTTGAAAGTCAGAAACAAACCCAAATCAAACCAAAACTCCTGGCTAATGATGTTAGTTGTAGATACAGGTTTTTGGTGTGGATATGTGTTTTGAATAGTTACTAGCGAATATGTGACCTTTAAACATAATGGAATGGGGAAACTAGATTTTATTTCATTTAGTCAGATGTAACAATTTCAATGTTACATATTGCAAGAACACTTGCAATCCACCATTGAGAAACAGTAACGTGATGGATAAAGCACTGGTCTGGGATTTTATCCTAGGCACTGCTGTAGAATTTCTACATCAAATTGTCCAAGAACATTAACCAGACCACTTAGCCAGGGCTTTCTTATCTGTGAAAAGAGTATGATAATCCCACCAGTCTGTGGCAAATCCATGAATATTACTCATATTTACTAAACAGTTTCAGGTTAATTTTTTATCTTGTTCACTTATTTCAAAAATAACTTTCAGAAAAACCTGACCAAAGATATGAAAGCTATTACATTACATCACAAGCATAATATAAATTGGCTGACCATGCTAGACTGTTGAATGTCCCTGGATGAGAAATTAAAATAATTTGTTTAAATTATTGAACAACTGGTTGCAAAACTATGATATGACCAAAAATACCTCTTACCAACTTCATGATCACTGAAAATTTCTGCAGCAGTCATAAAATTTATGCATCTTAGTTACATTCCTCATTATTTTTTCCTTAAATAAGAAATATGACACAATTTTATTATTAAAATTACAGTTTGATTTCCAAATATATATTTTTTTTTATGCAGCAAAAATTTTATGGATTGTTTTCTTGTTCATCATTTAATGAGCAGTAAAATATTCTGCAAACTGCCACAGAAGAAAATATCACATACAAAAGGATGAAGAAGGGAATAGAACACCACATGCTATAAATTGAACAAAATAAATACAAGGTATCTATGCATGGTTTTTATTACATGTCTTTTTCTCTATTACTCTAGGTAAAAAGAAATACTCTACATTTCTTCATGGGAATTAGGATAAGACACTAAATTCCAGAAGCTGCCTGGTACCTTTTCTTAATTTGGAAAAACAAGAAGTGTGTGTTTTTTCCATTCTTGTTTCCATTTCCTGACTGTTGTCTCCTGTGCATCACATATCAAAGCTGCAGTGGTGCTCATTTGCAAGAAGAGTGCCACATGTGAGTGCATGATGGTCTGATTGTGAAAGACTTGCTTTCCTTCCCTTTTCTGGAGATCCCAAAGGCCACATTTGTCTTACAGTCTCTTTGCTATGAGTGTAATTAAATGTAAAGCACTTTGGGATGTTCAGCTGTATAAAGTATTGCCATTGAAATGCAAGTTGTATTTCTGCAGAAAACACAAAAGGAAAAAAACCAAATAAACAGCAACAAAAAGCAAATGAAAAGGTTTCCAGGGATAAAAATGTGAACACTGTTAGATAAATAAAACATTAGGAAGAAGGAAAAATACTTCCGGAAAACAAATCAATAAGATAAATAAAAAGATTTATTTGAGAAAGTTGACAAGCTTGCAGAAATTTCTAGCTTACAAGGTATTTGCAGAGAGAAAATATGATGAATCAAGACACCATCATCAAAGTACAAACCCTAGGTATTAAAATTTTAACTCTAACTTGTAGAGAGTCCAAATCTTTTCCTCTGTGACATAAATTTGCACAGGCAGTAGAAGCTTCCAATTACAGAGTTTCTTCTGTATTTTACGTCCTTGGAGATAATGTTTTTCCTTTTGTAAAATGAGTGTGAGATTCTGTCCTTCCCAATTTATGACTTCTACATGACACATTAGGAACTGGAATTATTTATAAAAACAGAAAAAGATAAGGCTTAACAAGCTCATTGATGGATATCCCTGTTTATTACCTGCACAAGGACAGTTTTGCCACCGTGAAACAGTGACAGGACTTACCCTGAGTTGTCATTCAGCCATGGACTAGACCCTAGATATTCAATCTTTCAGGTAAATGCCCTGATAACAAGGCTGTAGAAGTATAGGCATAATCATGTATTTTTTTCTCTCCATTAGTTCTAATGGTTTGTGTCCAACGCAACAGAATAGGGAGCTGCATGGAGGGCTCCCCTTCCAGGGCAGCACCCCAACCCTCACATTGCTAAGTAGCAGTCTGAGAACAAGTACCATCACATCCAACTCCTCTTTGTTCTTTTTGGAAAGGTATCCAGTTTATAAAACCAGGAACACTTCTTCCTTCCAGGTCCTTCTTCCATCCAGGTTGTTTTAGTAGGTCATGGCTCTACCTCCTTGTAACCTTCCTCATAAGAGGTTCCCATCCCCACATGAACTTCTGAAGGACCTTCTCTGTTGGGGAGGCAGTGTTTATAGCAGGGCAGAGGCACATGTTGTCTTCTGGCTCCAGCTGTGCTGAGCATCTTTTTTTTTCTTTTTTTCCCAATTGAAAGTGTCAGGAAAGTAAGAGAAACTCTTAACCAAAACAGTTTTCCTTTGCTAGAGACCTGATGTTTGCTATACACATATTTTCCAGATAACTTAATATCTCCACAAAAAAATCAATAAATGTTCTCTATTAGACTTTCAACTTTGTTTCAGTCTTCAATGATGGCTTCTCATCAAAATTCATGTTCTGAAGGTCCTGGGTTTGCTTTAGCTTTTACAGCTTTCCCATACCAGACCATATTAACTCCTCTTATAATCTACCAGTCTATGCTGAACTGAAGCTAATGTGCTGATGGCTCTCTCTGTACAAAATGTTCATGCTTCTCATGTGTTGAAGGACAAGGAGTAACAGAAGCGTGATTTGCCTTTCCAATTTTCAGTTATCCTCTGCATTTTAGTTATTTCTGATAAAATGTCTTGAAGGCATCAATTCACTTTGTCTTAGAAGTATGATTTGAAGAAAACTTGGTCTTCTCCCTGGTTTAAAGGATATATATCAACAAACATTTCCATGCTAGATGTACTTCAGAGCAAGAAGTTGGACTGCTCTTTCATGTTTTGCTTAAACTTGCTCAGTTTGGTCTAAATTGACTCTCCTGACATTTCATAGTTAGCTTGAGTAATGCTGTGCACTCCCACTTTTTTAATAAGTATCTGAAATGTTTGACGTAAGACCTCGCAAATTCTGAATCTTAGTTTTGTGTTTCCCTTTGTTTGGAGAAATAACCTGGTATATTTGATTTCCTGAAACACATATGTTAAGAAAACACGTCTCTCACAGTTGCTTTACTTCTGACCTAGACTGAAATGCAGTAGGAAGGTGGGAGAAGGCCTCAGCTGAGTTGAAACTGAAGAGAAAAAGAGAAATGCACTTGCACCACTGAAACCTGGATCCATAGAAGGTAGTTTTTATGGCAGCTTTATTTTTGTGGGTTTCTAACAACCTTCTTATTTAATCTTATTGTGAATAAGGGGAGAAGATGTACTGCCATGAATGCTAGTGCATGGTCAAAGCTCCAGCTTTCTTTATTACTTCCATTATCACAATGGATCTTCATTGGCCTGAATTGCTAACATCCTTACAGGAATGATAAGACTAAAATGGTTCTACCTGTCATTCACTGATGTGTGAATTGACAACCAAATGATTGGTCAATTTCTCTGTGCTTCAATAGCTTCTTTCATCCTGATTTATGGTATAAAATGCTGCAGTTTCAGCTAAGTTTTCTAAGGGGTAGGTAAAGTAAATTAGACAATTCGACATAATCTTGGATTTAAGAATTGAAAACCCATCAGCGTCTCTGTCTTGCAAAGAAAATACATTTCAAAATCTGAAAATACAAAATCTTTTGTAAGGAAGAGGTATCCTTACAAAAGAAAACTCCTGTAGTCCTGGCAGTCTCCCTGTGAATGGCTTTCATGAATTTCTAATATATTTTTCTTTTGTTCATTTTTTCAAAAAAACTTTGGACTCTAGAAGCTTTTAAGAAGGAGAAGTTTTTAAATTGGAGCAATAGGAAGTGCTAAATATTTTATTAGTGATTTGTGATAACATGCTTTTCCTTTATTCCTTTAATAGAAGAAAATCATGACAGTTAGCAAAATGATGAGGATTAATGTATGAAAATGTATTGCATGGCAGCCTCTGAGTAATGTATTCATAAACAGTTTCTTTTTTAAAAAAAATATGTGTCAAAATAAATTACAAGAAGACTAGGCAATTATTGTAGTCAGTTCAAACAGAATACACGGTCCCTGAGTTTTTTCTGTAATGTCTGCTGCATCCTGACTGAGATCATCCAGTCTTCATCTGTTTCCCTCTCTCACAGGAATGTCATGTTGCTTTTGTTCACCTCTGCTTAAAACAGAGTAAAGCAAGTGAATCTCTCAAGAGTTTAATGTAGGAAAATTGCTTCATGATTTAAGTGAGGTTTCATCTCAAATCACTTTTCAGTTTATTTGGTCCTTTTTGCCAATGTTGGTGAACCTGTGTCCTTCATGGCCTACAGGTAATCATTCACTTTTAAACATTAATATGAACAGAGCTTTATGTTCTACACAATCTGTCAAAACAGAGAAACAATGAAGAGCTGCAGAGGGAAAAAAAAACCAAACACCCAAATATAAAGATAAAAACTGAGACAGAAACCATCAAAAGAGAAAAGTTGAGACAGACAAAGGCTGAGTAATAGTTTTGACAGGCTGACTGGAAGCCAGTGTGCTTTATGCTGTGAGGGCTTCATCCAAGTTTCACTGGTGGCAGTAGAATGGCTTCAGGAGGCTTTGATTCAAACCTAATTCAGCCAATTTATTGAATGATTTCTTCATTTTTGTCACACCAGTCTTGTTGCTGAGCAGGAATGAGGAGGAAGGGGACAAGGGGAGGCCAAAGGAAAGTTGACCACACAAATGTAATGTTGGAAGCATTAGACTGCATGGGGTTGTTCAGCCTCCACAAAGAACCAAACTTATTCCCATGGAAACCAATGTTCAAAGATGAATAACTAGCCTGGCTCTCAGCAGCTCCCTTTCCTTTTTTCTCTTTTCTTCTCTCTTGGGATGTTTTGTTGTTGTTTTTGGTAATGGGAAAGAAAGAGTCTCTTCACCTCCAAGCAGCTTGAGAAAAGACTGGCAACATTCATTCCACTAATAAGGTGTCAATTAATGCAAAGAGGAATGTCCTGGATTTCTCAAAGAGATGTATTTTTCAACAGGAGCTGGTCAAGATGTTGATGAGGTTTTGTTTCTCCTTTTTTTTGTTTTGTTTTGTTTTGTTTTTTTTAAATGGAACATACACTTTCTCGAAAAAGGGGGTTGCTAAACTGATGTTGTAAGTCTGCCCTCACGTGTTGGATTTTAACTCTTCAGGAGAGAAAGTCTAAATGAGCTCAAAGGAATCCACCAGATGTATTTTGGCACCACCCAGTACAGATCCTCAGGTCTGCTTTTTTTTTTAGTTTTTTTTTTAGTTTTGAGGTTTAGATGCTGATGTAGGTGTAGCAATGGGTTACCTACACAGGCAATACACAGAGGTGTGCCCTATCCATTTAATGTAGCAGATATGGGTCATTGTAATTCCTACACTAAGTAGATAATTAATTCAAAGGGGGTGTTACAGGGGTGTTGCTGATGGTATCAGTGTTATAATGTGTTGCAACTATTTACTGGTATCAAAAAAGCTGAAAGGTGGGCTGAAAAGCAGGAGAATTATCAACAAACTTTTAATAAGTAAGGAAGATAGTCTCAGAAATCTGAAGGAAATCCTTTGCATTTGGCCTCTTGTGAGGAGAGTTTCTGAGAATAGGAAATACCATAGGATGTAGAGTCATATGGGAAATGTCCAGTGTGAGTCAGCATGAATCAGTGCTTAGATGGGGCACAAGTGGTTCTGCAGGCTTTGGAACCAATGAAGCCAGGTCTCCTGCAGGCTTCCACCTGGGCCAACTGACTCTGATGTCTCTAAAAGTGTCAGTGCCCATTGAATTTTTGGTATCACAAGCATCTACAGAAGAGCTTTTCCATCCAAAGGAGGACTTCTTCTGTGTGGATCCTCTGATACATAAATGATGATCTCATGCTGAAGCCTTTCCTTTAGCAGGTAATAAATTTTGGTTGCTCTCCCTTTCCCCTCTCCAGACATCTGTTTCTATAAAATTTATAACAACATAATTGTCTGTCCATCTATTCCACTTGGCTGACATCAGCCAGTAGGCTCAAAATTATTAGGGAAACCAGCCAGAAAAAATGATTGCCTAAGCCTCATTTCCTTAGGAAACTCAGCTAAAAAGTTAATATTAGCAATAACTTGTGGATTGGAGCTACCACTGTGGGAATGCAGTGTGGCACTGAAGTTGTGTAGCCCAAGTGCAGTCCTGTGCGTTGCTCCCATTGCACTTTTGCTGTAAACTTTCTCCTGAGCCCTGCTGGCAAACAAACTCTCCTCCAGCTGGTGCGTGGGTGAATGGTCACAGCAGAGTCCTGGGCAGGGGGGACTCAGAGCCTCTTTGCTTCTCAGTTTACCCCGCTTTTTTGGGGTATGGACACCTGCTCACCAGAAAAGGATAGAGATCACACATCCATTTAATGTGGGTTTTCCTTGGCCTTCTGCACATTTGGGATCTGCACTCAAATCAAAAAACTCAAGTTTGCAGTGGGTTTCAACTCCTGTTACTGAGTAATTAATTTCCATGGCATTTTAAAAAAAAGTCTTTGAAAAGACCTGCATGTTCTTCTTCTCCTGAATATATGAGTGTCAATTTGGTTTAATGAATCTATCTAGAGCCCTTAAATTGTTTTCTAATTTACTTTTTAAAAGTTTTGTCTTTTCATTCTAGATAATGATTCATGGATGTGAAGTGTGAGAAATGTGTTTTCTGCTGCAATGGGTAGAAACCTGGGTCTCCATTTCTTCACTGCTGTCTAGGGTCTTCATTTTTACCTGTGTGGTGTTGTTCTTGCTGTATATCCTCCTTCCCCTCATTTCCCTTTCTCAGAACAGTGGTTATTTTCAGAACACTGAAATGATAATCTCCATTAAAAAAAAACCTTAAACCCCCACCACATTTCACAGCATTTCACAGCAGACTCTTCCTTCTCCATCTCCATCACATATGGTCAGTGATAGTCACCTCACTGTGATCCCTTCAGCTCCCAGTGTGTTTAAGAAGTTCCTTATATGCTAAGAAAGGCACACAGCCAAAGCTGCTTGTGCTGAGATTTTTTTCTGTGTGAATATGAAGCAGGGCAATGGCATTGTAACTGCTTTGCAGCGTGAGCTCATTTTCAGTATTCTCTTTTCTCCTGAGGCGATGACCTTTCTATTATCAGCCTCTCTGAAAGGAAGGAGTACAACCATGTCTTGTCTGTGTCTTCTTGTTTATAGTTTATATGTGGCTCAAAGTTCTGCCAGAAACTTAATGCCATTTTACTGCCTGGTTTTACATTCTGCCTGTGATGTACTAATTATCAGGGTGTGACAGAGCACTTATTTCCTGTCATAAACCAGGGCTGTTACCCAGGAAGGAAATTTTGTTTGAGTCATGAAAGGAGGTAACAATATAAAATATTCTCCGAGGACCATATTCTGATCCTGTTGACATTGATGGGAATGTTGGTTTTGTCTTCACTGTGAGAGCCACATAGTGAAAGACAAGGCATTTCTATGCCTGCTCCTACTTTATTTTTGGAGAGCCAATTCCCCACAGTACTGTCAGCACTGGACAGTTGTATATCTCAGCTGAATACCTGGTGCAGCACTAGCTCAGGATACTTAGTATGCTAGAGAGCCACAGTCTTTGTGGATGTAAATTAGTGTAGCTCCTTTCACATCAGGGGCAGTGCACTGTTTTATATTATGGGGAAGTCTTGCTCTCAGCTTCAAGCTGCCATTTCCTCCTCTTTCTAAAAGGGAAAACGCAGAGAGTCTGTACTTTTAATCCGTTCCTACTAAGGGGAGGATGGGAGGAAAGAAATAGAACAATTTGGAGACTGTGTAGCAGTTTCCTAGTTCACTGCTAGTAATACACAGTTAATGCCCATGACTTAATGGGAATACACTTGCACTCAGCCACACTTGCCTACGGCAAAAGAGACAATGAAGTATTTCTGCTTATACCATTGAACAGCAGAAGCACAAGTAGAAACCAGATTCAAACCAAGAGCAAGGGTGAACAGAGGGCAGCCTCCAGCCTGGCCAGAGCTCTGAACACCATGCTGAGCAGCACCAGTTGTTGGACACCTGTGCATCAGGTTTGAGCCTCGTGCTGCTTTTGCTATCAGCTTTTCATACATTCACTGGCTGGTGACTATTTCTTCCTCCTCTGTGGTAGAGATAAAATTTAAACTCAAGTAGGAAAGTTGGTGTTTTTAGACAATTCCAGCAGACTATACAACCCACGGTGTTCAGAACACGTGCAATATTATATTATAGACATTTCTGGTTGTAAGAGCAGAATTCAGCCCTGAACTAATTTACATGATTAACGTGAAGACAGAATGTCCCATCATACTTTTATAGCACTGGAATGCAAATTTTGATTTACATTCTAACTCAGTTACTTTTCTGACTGATATCCTCCTTCTTCTTATCCTCTTCCTAAAAAAAAAGGAAAAAAAAAAAAGCATTTTTATCTTTAACTTCTATCTTAAGCATCTCTTTCTGATCTTCTGCAGACTGAACCTTGACAGTTTTCAATGAAATAGATGGCCCCTTCTGTTCCATATATCCCATAATTTATTGGCTTCTTGCACCTGTCAAATGCCACATTTCCTCCCTCTGGGAGCATGCCCCTGTTCGTCATGTAACCCTTCTTTCCTTGTAACTAGAGAGAGAGCTACAGGTGTCAGTTAAACCATGAATGTTTCTTTGATCTTTCCTAGATATTTTTTTAATTGGAACTTTTCTTCCTAAGGCTTTTTTCCTCTGTAACTCTACTTTCAAATAGAGCAGCATTTGTTTTGTTTTCAGTAAGCCTGGAGCCCGAATTCTGTTGGTGCATCAGTGAAAAACGGAAGTGATTCCCCTCATCTCGGTAGATCACTCTGCATTAAACCTTATCCACTAAATAGTTTTGGTCTTCCTTTCATCTTTCATTTCTTGTTGAGAAACAAGATCCCTATTCATGAATAGCCCTTCAATGAGTGCTTCAAATCCACCCCTTATTTGAGAAAGCACTCAGTTTCCCAAATCAGGAATATAGAAAATATTTACTTACATAGAAAATACTCACTTCTCTAACTGGAAAATTTCATTATTAAAAAAAAAAAAAAAAAAAAAAAGTCTACTGAACCTGCTACATCTACTAAAGAAAAAACAGATCCTTACTTATTTTCTCTTGAACTGATATACCCTTTGTCAGGACAGCAACTCTTTCTAACTGATGTTGTGCAGCTGTAATGAGAGGCTGAAGCACACATTTCTGGGGAGACAATTTGCTTGTGCTATCCAAGAGGCTGGATGTAGTCACTGCTGGCTTTCTCTGCACCACTGAAATTCAAACAGTTGGGCTCATCTCTGTGGCTTCTTTCAGACATTTTAGTTGTAATAAATCCTAAAAAGCACATTTTAAAAACTAATGCCATCACTCACAGCTGGCATTTTGAACAGCTCAATCTGGACATCTAACCTGACCACTTTCATTTTTGATTCTGACCCTTCTCCCTCTGGTTCTCCTGTCTTCGCAAAAAGACTCTGCTGCCTGTGTGAAATGGTTGGAGAGTGTCTGTGTTTCTAAAATAATCCACTACCTGTGAGGTTTCCAAAAACTCTTTTCTGCATATATCTTTTTTTTATTTCTTGGTAATGCTTTCCTTCCTATGTTGGAGCATTCATGTTGGGGCAGAGCCCAGACCATCCTGTTTTAGGCTTTCTTGTGCTGCAGCTAGTGATCCTTTTACTCCTTGCCCTGCCAAAAATGTCCCTGAATAGTACTGCAGACCCAGAAAAACTGCAGACCCTTGGACTCCCCCAGCCCCCAGTCCCACCTCCCTTACCCACCCCACCCTAGCCTCTGTTCCTCCACGTGTCAGAGGGACCACACAGCACCTTCTGCCTCTGCCTACAGGAGCCATTCAAGGTGTATATGTATGTATGTGTGAATGTATATGTATGCATGTATATTTTAACCCCCTGTGTAATAAATTTCTGTCTGCTTTCAGTGTGACATGATAGAATTTAGAAAATTTAGAAATTAGTTCAACTGCATTTCCCTCATACATCAGGCGAGATTTCTGGTAGCATATGTTTTCTCATCTCAGCCTACTGAACTATTGTCTTTAATATATTTCTTGTAACATCTCTTTGGAAGTACATGTTTTAAAAATGTAAGGAGGATACGTGAGCTTTCTGCTATGTTTATTCAATTCTCAACCCTCCAAACACTTGAGAATTCGAATTATTCAGCTAGGCTTAATGAGGCTGACTCAGAGTGAAGTTATGTGCATAAAAGTCAAGGATAGGAGGCCTTGATGTTATGCATTTTTAGGTGGTTATGGGGTTTTCAATATTAATGTTTATTACTGAATAGTCTGAAGGAGAACTCAGGCTGTATCTTTTCATCAGTGCTTGCTACTAGTTACCTTGCTGCAAAGGAGCTCCTTGGGGGGCGTCTGGAATGTGGAAGTTTGTTTGTGGAAGCATTGCCATCTGTCAGTGTAGATCTGAGAGCTTCATGTCAGCCAGTCCAACCTCAAACCTTGCCAACAGCTAAAGCTGCAAGCTCTGTGTAAGTCTGTGACACTAACCTCTAAGCTCTTAGATCAATGACTTTCCCTTTGTCTCCATTTCCCAATTAGTAGAATGGGAAAAACAATTTTGGATGTTCAAAATGACAAGCATGCAGCATCACTATGCTGTAGTGTGATCCCTAACACAAAACACAAAGAAATGGGTAAGAAAATTTGACTAATCTAAAAGCCTGACCATTTTCCCATTCCGGCTTCTTTTGGGCTTTGAAGGTTGGTTCAAGCTTTGTGTTTTCTCTTGAAGTGCCTTTGACCCTCTTTTTTATGATCCTGAAGAGTGTGAGAAGGCCACAGCAGTTTTGGACAATGGGACTGCAGGAAGGACTCCTGGCCTCATGCTGGAGACCTGAAGAAGACAGGTTGCCATACAGCTCTGGAGAAGAGATTTTTCAGATAGTCTGGCAAAGATGCACGTGATAGTGAGGACTTTTTGGTGCTGGTCTGCATTAAACAATCCAGGGACTCCTCACAACAAATCTTACAAGCTCCTCTGGACCTTTATCCTGACCTCATCCCTGCTCCCATTCATAAGTATGGTAAGAAAAATTCCTGTAGAGTCATCCTCAGGAAATGTTCAGAAGAAAACTCTTTCTTTTTTTCCCTAGATGTGCTCTTTGCTCTGCTAAAGCAGCTGCTGGACAAGGCCAAGTGCCATCCTAGCCTTTCTATGTAGTAGGTTTTGCTGAATGCAGCCATGAGAGCAGCAGAGCAGGTAGCTTTTATTTTTGTAACAATTTTTATTCTGATTTTACTTAGACCTTCAGATATGCATATTTGCATATCTGTCTTTACAATTTTGAGCTGGTAAAGGGATTTGGTCAGAACATGCTGACTGCAGGAAATGGAAGCTGTTTTTAGAAATATCTCACTTTAATGAAGTAAACATCATATTATACTCAGATCACTCCCACAATATTGAGCGTTTGTCCTCTACAGCATAGTTTTGGGTTTTACACCATGTTGCAATATTCATGCTACAATTATAAAAAATGCATAGCCATAGAATTGCTTTTGGAATATTCTATTTCACAGTAAAGGTATGAGATTTTTGATTTTTTATCCCCATTTTACTTGAAGGAACACTGAAGAATCTGAGAATTCCCCACAAAATAAGAAATTCCAGATTTTGATTAGCTTTACTAAAATAAATGTCATCCACACCTAGCACTATGGGATTTTGCAAGTAAAGTCTCACCTGTTTCTTCAGAGCATGTTGGGGAAGAATGAAAAGTGGAAGTACAGGAGAGGGAGGTATGGCTGTTGGTGATTTGAAACATAAGCAGGACCCTGCATTCCAATTTTATCTACAAAACCCTCCCTGGTGTGAGACAGCTGTTGCCTCTGAAGCCTTCTACGTATCTCTCAAAATCCCAAGGATCCTTCTTTTTTTAACCTGTATTGTATCTCTACTGCCCTTGAGATCCTATATTACGGCTGCTTTCCTCAGAACGATTTGATAAGAATTTCTGTTTTGGACTATGTCAGTGTTAGAGAATTGCTGTCAAGCATCAAGAGATGCTCTCTCTCTTCCCCTCGGGCTTTAAAGATGCTATTCTAAAATTAAAGTGTTTGGTATAGATAAGATGCTTAGGGTTGTAATGAGGTCAAGAGTTGCTGGCAGTTTCCAACAAGATTTTTTAAAAAATGAGTTGATCAGATCTCTTGTTGGGGTTATTGCCCTTTTTCAGCAGATAAATATAAACAGATCAGGTAGAGAAACAGTCAGGAACAGAAAAGTTTGGAAAAATATTTGGAAATTATTCTGATTGTATTGTTTAATTCAAGTTGCCCCATTTTATTATGCTGGCATCCTCTGCAATGCAATGTGACATGGAATATGTGATGTAATGAGATATGCCCGCCAAAATGCAATGTGCTTTGTTTTAGTCAGAATATATTAATCCACTTACTGAATAATTGACCCAAAGAGATTCTGTCAAACAGTATTAAATTATTCACTGCATTTCCAAACCAGCAGGCAGTGTCCTTTAAATATTTAAGAATAATGTCAAATAATTTTCCACACCAAAATTATTCTTTTTTTGTGTGTTTGTTGAGGTTCCCTGGCTGTTCTCTGTTGTTTAAGGAGGGCAGGATAATTAAATAAAAGCCAGTGTGCCCTTCAGGTGCTCTCTCGCCCACCAGCACCCTGGAAGGGGAAGCAAATGCTCACCTGGTTCAGCTGTCAGACCCGGCCAGATGCCATCACATTAGCACTTTTTTACGCCTCACCCATGCATTTAGAAGGAAACCCCAGACTCTCCACATACATGTATGTATACATATGCATATACACATACATATACGTGTACATATACATATACATATACATATACATATACATATACATATACATATACATATACATATACATATACATAATTTCACCACATAGCCTGTTGCCTTGGCAGTGAGCTCCCCCAGAGAGGGTGCAGCACAGAGGCTGTGAAGTGTCCTGCTATTTCCTACCTTCAGGCCTCTTAGTACCTCTCTAGGTGTGCATTATGAGATAACAACCCTGCTGGATCAATTATAGTGTGGAAAATAGGTTTCCTTAAAAAAGGGACACCAGTACAGCAGCATTCAAGTTCTACCAATTACAGTGTCTGACACCTTTCCCCTTGAAGGTTGCATGCTGAACGAGTGCAGGGTATATTTCTGGCTTGTTTAAAAAGGACGAGGACAGGCATCTGATAGCTTACCTTAATTATTCCATTTCCTCCTCCCCATATACATTTCCAAAATCTAATTATAGTGCTCATGGCCCCTGCTATCAGCCAATACCCAGATTAATATAAAGCCACAGGAAGGACAGCTACCTCCCTTCACGCTTTCCACAACATTGCCAATCTATTCCAGCAGTCTTTTGATACTAATATTTTGATACATTCATCATTGTGTTAGCATCAGCAGTGAGCAATATTTACAGTCTATAAGCTCTTCCAGGACCAACTGTTCATATTACTCCTTTTAAGTCCATTCAATTTTCCACCTGAAATACCACATTTATCTAGTCAGAGTTTGACATCTATTTTCGGGGGGGAAGGGGGTTGCTTTTAATAACAACTTTTATTTAATTGTATGTTTTGCTTCTCCTAAAGAATACACTAAGGCAATCTGTTACCTATTGTCAATCAAGATGCACTTGGCTGCATCCTTGGGTTTATTATCTAGGTCCTGATATGGGGACATTTTTGTGCATATGCATCTGTGTGTGTTGAGGTGAAATTGCTTATCTGTTCTGAGGCTTTATTTGGACTGGAATTTGCTGCAATGTCCTCATGAGTGCAGGAATGTTGTCCAGGGTTATGCTCTGTGTGCAGTCGGGGGGCAGCAGGCAGCCCTGCTTGATAAGATTGCTACTGCAAGCCACAAGTACTGTCACACTCTGTTTCTTTTAGTAAACGATCAGACTCCAAATACACTAAATATTCTTTGTTTGTCAAAATAAAGTAAGGATTATTTTGCAACTGCTCTACCTTAAAGGCATTTTAATCTGGCTTTAGGAGACAGCAAACCCTATGACTCTGCTCAGCCACAGTGGAGTAAAGCCCAAATGGAACAAAAATATATAGGAAATTCTTATCTTCATTATTATTATTATTATTATTACTATTATTATTATTATTATTATTATTATTATTATTATTATCACAGCTTAAGGAACAAGGGAGAAAATTACAGCAGCATTAAAAATAAACTTTGCACCTTCTGCAAAGACTTACATAGGCCCCTGAACTTTAAATTCCAAGGTTGCATGGACATAATGGTTTTCAATGTTCTGGCACTTTGGAACAACAGCAAACAAAGCCTTGGTCAAAGAATGCACTGGTCCATTGGTTTGTCTTCTGGACTCCCCTGCTCTAATCCTCATGGCCCCCCCTGCTATAATCCCTACTCACTGTGCAGGGAAATTTACCCCCAGAGTAAGAGCTTGTGAGAGACTTTTTTTGGTATAAAACTGACACATTTTTCTTCTACTTCCTGCATGCAGAAACACCAGGGTTTGGGCACAGGTCTGGTGTGAAAAGACCATGTCCAAAGTTCCTACTGGCAGTCACCGAATGCAGCAGAGGTGATGGATAGAAATAATTGGGAAGGAAATCGCTGTTTTATGAGAAATTCTGCATTAAATTCTGTTGAATGGAACAGGAACAAACAAACTTATAGTAATTTCCAGGAAAAAGAAAAGAAAATTGAGGTCATACTAAAGGCTTAAGAGAATCAAAATCTTTGATTCTAGTTTCAACCTTTTAAAAAATCTGTATAACAAATGTACACATATAAAGGAATTAAAAGCTATAAACTGAAACAGGAACTATAAATTTTCTTTTTTAGAAATGACATGCTAGAGTACTGTGATCTTCCTTGGATGGTTAATTTCCCTGTGCTCCAGGTTTCACTTATTGCAACCTTTTCCCTTGTTGGTCTATGATACCTCAGGTGAGTCACGCCCGGATTTTTCCCCAGCATGCTGTTCATACTCTGCCTGTTGAACAGGGCAGCACAGAGCAATGACTGCTGTTTTGAGAAGTAATTCCTCAAACAGCATCCACCACGGTGGAAGATCAAGCAGCCAGGAGAGGAGGTGACTGTGTCCCAGGGACTGGCCCCAAAGAATATATTTTCCTGCAGGATCTTTTCAGGATGGAGGCTCTCCTGAAGACACAGCAAGGAGAAAAGTGAAGGAGAAAAGGAAGAGTAGGGCTGATGAAGGCCTGGATACTGTCCCACTTATTGTTCCTTTGGGTAGAGGATCACAGGTATTGCTCAGACACCCTGCCCCTCCAATGGAATAGACAGGGAATTTCTCCTCTTCAGCACTGAGGGGCAGCCCTGGGGTAACAAGCACTATAACCTTGCCTCGGTAGGATTCTTACAAGTGTAATTCTGTCTTTGTCTCAACACAGAGAGGTGGAATGCCTTCCCCAGATATGCAGCTAATGGCTATTAGAGCTAGGGTAAAAACCTTTCCCTTCAATTTCCAGTCTGAAGGAACAAAACTCATTTTCTCCCTATTACAGTCTGTGGCAGTGTCTGTGGTGCGCCTCTCTGCCGGTGACATTCCCTGTGCTGACGGACATTACTGGATAGCTTACACAGAGCCAATGAAAGCCGTGTGGGGGCCTTGCTTTGCCTTGGCTGCAGTGCCAGCAGGATACTGACATGTTGCTGACTGTCTGCAGTCCTGCAAACTAAGCTTTTTGGGAGAAAGGCTGCCAAAGCTTTACAGAAAAGCATCTTAAACCTCAGGTGCTGCAGCATCATCAGGCAGGGCAGTGCTGTGCTGGGATGTGCTCTGTGCATGTGTGCTGGGGGCTAACGCCAGTATGAAGCAAATGTCTTCTGAACTAATTGGTGCCAGAGGGGACACACACAGCATCCCGAGGCAGCCTCAGCGAGACACCCGACTGATCAGATATTGAGGTCGGGCGCTGAGACACCAAGGTCATGCCACGTCCTGCTTTCCTCATCCAGCTGGGCACTGATAAAGTAGCAGCTGGTAAGACCACCAATCAGATAAGGTGGCAATTTTCAACAGTCTCAAATTATTTTTGCAGCCAGGGAGGTCCAGATAAGAGCAATCAGATGCTGGAATGATTTAACCATTGCTGATTTCTCCCCCTGCTCCCTTTTTTCCTATTCTTCTTTCTGAAGACAGACAGTCTTGTGAATGTGAACACAGGGAGAACTCACACAGTCCCTCACCACCTCAGAACAAAATGTGAGGGTTGATTTATGGGATGGATTACTTGGAAATGGTAATTCTTTGCTCTTCATGATGTTTAGTCAGAAGGTGCAGTACCCTCCAGTCAGAGCAGCAGGATTGCACTGAGGTTTTTGCAAAAGGAGTGAGAGAAGGGGGGGGTGGTGAGTACAGCAGCTCCTCTAACACAGCAGTTAATAAGACACCAGCACATTAATCATGTGACAGATATTGAATCTAACAGGGCAAGGCAATAGTTTTTAAAAACAGCCAGTTAAGCTACTACCTGGTAGAAAAAGGCTGACTGAATGGCACAGGTTTTATGCCACTATTTGCAATTAAAATTATTTTTTATCCCTTCTTTTTTTTTTTTCCTGTTTGAAGGTTTTAAAATGCCTGTTTGGACCTGCAAGAAAATAAGAGATAAACCGTTAAGGGCTGTAACAGAGGGCTGCACAGTCCTTTCCCCCTTGACCTGCTGTGCCCTGGGCTATACCTCCAGTGTTTGCACAGGACCCTGCTGTGGTCCCTCCCCTGAGCTGTACTGCCAGGGCTCAACACATGTGAAAGACTCCTGAGGGTCATGGCACAGAAGAGAGACCCTGATGCTGTGATACAGCCAGGACAGACTCCTGATTAAAAGAGGCATGATTATCAACTGCAGCCTAGAGGTGTGGCTCCCTTCCTTTATGTGACTGTCCAGGCAGCTTTATCCTACCAGACCATGTACACCTTGGCCTCTTTTATGACCTCCTGCCTGACTAGAAGTGGTAAAGGAGAGGAATATTTTGGGTAATTTTGGTGCACAGCTACAGATGAGCCCATACCTCCTTGGTGTCCTTTATTTAAAGGAGCTTCAGTCACTTTAATTCTGTGGTTACTGATGCTATAGTGCAACATATTTTTCATTGCTAAACACTGTTTGTTATCAGAAACACTATAAAACAAAGGAAGAAAACATTACTAAATGAACTATTCACATGGTTTTTTAGGCTTTCAGCATAAGCACATGCCCTTCATTTTGAGCCTTGGTCAAACTTCTTGCCATGACAAGTTAGGAGCACTGGGCAAGACCAAAGAAGATAGAGTAATCATAAATAAAATTATAGATTTGTCTAGGTTGGAAAAGACCTTTAAGATCATCTAGTCCAACTGTCAACCCAGCACTACCATCCTGTTCACAGTTAAACTCCATCACTTCCCTTTGCAGTCTGATGAGATAAAATTTTGTTTTGCTTCCCAAATGGCAAATACAGATTTCCAGGGACATGCCTCTTGGTCACTACAGTTTGATGAAATGAGTCCTTAAAGTAGGATGCAAACAGATGTCACTACTGTAAATGAATCATAAAAATTGCCTTCCCAGAGGACATCTCATGTCCACCTTGCTCATTAATCAGTCCCTGACAGTGATCAAAGTCTGATGTTGCAGGGGAAGATAAAAAAATAATTGTAATAAACAGAGACAAAAATGCTTCAAGCAAGTGCTATGAGAATAAAATGTTCTCTTGACTCTGGACTAATCATAAGCAAATGCCAAGAAACAGAAGGTGAATAGGTGGTTCTGCTGCTGAGTATCATAAAATGGAGTTTCATGGTCAGTGTTGGAAGTAGCTACAGTCAGTGCAGCTTCCAGGGGTGGCTGTGTTTGTAAGATGAAATCCTTAAATTCTGGGGGTAGATCATTTAGGTAAGACACCTGACTTGCCTGAGAATCACCAGTTCAGGAAGGCTTGTGAGGAGCTTCCTTTATTTCAGTGAATACAATAACTGGTGCAACTCATTACAGCTTTTTGTGGCTGATGTGTGGGAACTTTGCTTCACTGGACTCAAGGAAACCACAGTGTTTCTCAACAGCTGAACACCTGACCCACAGTTTTCAGACATGGTTTAGTTTTGTTTTGCCTTTTAAAGATCGTAGATTGAATTTAAAGGTCTTTATGTTTGGCTTTATGGACTTAAGAAGACATTTCACAGTAGCAGTGTTGTATAATGTCTGCATGGATTTCCTGATGCTAATCAGATTAATCTTTTTTTCTTTTTCATTTTCATTTTTTTTTAACATAATTTTTGAGCTAAAGAGTTGAGCTGAAACTAGGAAAGATGTTCATAGGAAATAATTTCTCTAGCAAGTTTTATTTTTCTGAAAAATAACTTTAAATTTATCTTATGGTTTCCCAGCTGTTTGCTCTCTGCAATTTCTATGTCATAGCATCAGAATATACTGCAGGTTACAAGGTAACTGAGGAAGATGCCTGAGCTAGTTCTAACTGAGTGGGAGTTTGAAATAATGCTGCTACAGACATACTTCTTCTGGTATCTAAGCCAGTTTAGAGTGGTTGGCTATCTCCACTTCACACCGCTGTCTGGGACGTAGATGTATGTTTCCAATCCTTAGTCAATTAACAGAAAATATTGACAAACACTCTCACACTTCAATATTTGTTTCTCTGTGAAAAATCCTTCCCTGAGTACATTATGGTGTAATTTCACTTGTAGCTGGCTAAATACAAATATAACTCATGCAGTCGTGTTTGCCACCCACCTCTGTCTCTGTGGAGCTCTGTGGGCAAATCCAGGGACACACCAGTTCACAAGAGCAGTGTGGTTGGCTGAAGCTGTTGCAGCTGCTGCTGGCCAAAGGGAAACCTTTGCCCCATTGAACTCACTGGTAAAACCCTTGTTGACTATTTTTGGGACCAAAATGTGTACTGCAGCAAACACTTAGCACATAAAGAACAAGACTGCCTGTTTTCTCTCACAGAAGCCACCAAACTTGGCAGCTGGACTGTCACTTTGAGCATTGGTGCTAAACAAATCACCTCCCTGTGTCATCTCACTCTAGAGGAACACAGGTCTTTTTAGTTGTGTTGTTCTAGCATATGATATAAATATCAGCATTAAGGTAGGCTTTGTTTCTTTTCCTCCACACTTGGCACTTGGATTACATTTGCTTTTAGGGGTTTGGGTTTTTTTTCCCAACACGGTACAGAAACACAGGGAAGCATGAGTTTGCTTTATATTTGCCAGAACACATAACTTGAAGAGTTTAAGCCCACCTAACTCCCACCCATACAGTCTGTTTCATCTAGAATCCCTGTCCGTGGTCCAGCACTGACTTCCTAGGAGTCCCTTCCCTGTGGACACTTGCAAGTGTTAGATAATTTCCTTATTAGCCTGAATGCACTACGATGGCTCTGTTTTAGTTGCACATCTATTTTTGGAAGCAGATGCTATGGGACAACAAGCTCTTTCTGTGAGTCAGAACTGTGGTGCAGTGAAAGTGGAGATGGACAGGCAGCTCATTTCCACCTCCTTCCCGAGGGACGTCTGGGAAGCTTCCTGAGGGACCATGCTGTGGCACCAGGCAGGAAGGCAGAGCCCACTGCTTCAAGACTGAACCCAAAAGGTCAGCGGGCACATATTAGCTCCTGCTCCTTCAGTCTCTTCTCTTTTGCAGAGGAATATTTGTGGCTTAAACTTCAGGAATAGAGTCGTCTATGGTCAGTGGAGAATGAATGGGTGATTTAGTTATATGGATATATCACCCTCACCTGTGAACATATTTAAATATTTGTACTTGCTAGAAAATGCAGGAGTCATCTGACATCAGAAACCTAAAATTTTTGGAGGCAGCACCTAAACAGGATACTCAGAGTAGATGGATTGGGTTCTGCTTTTGGTCAGTAGGCTGAAAAATGGTCTATAAAGAAATAATAATAACAACAATAATAGATAATAGTAATAATAGAATAAAAATTAGAGAAGAAAAAGAGAAAATTAAATCTTAGCAACAAAAGCCACTTTGTTTTTTGTCATACTCAGCCCTTTGAGAATGCCTCAAACTTTCTTTTGGTAATTGCTATGCAAACATTTTTGATGTCTGTGCAAAAACATCTGGAAGCTTACAGTGGCATCTGGACATAAATATTAAAAGATCAACAAAAACAGGATGTGAATTAGCCATGGGGATACCCATAAAAACCACAACCACAAAACCCTGCTCCACGTCTTTGGCTGCAAACATGGGTGCTTTCTCACTTGGTTTTAATGTGTTTATGAACTGACATTCAAAAAGTGAGTGGTCATGACTAATGATTTGGTTTCCTTTCATTTTGACAACTCTTAATCATACTAGAAATTCCCTTGCCTGATTTAATAGGAAATAGGATAGGGAATGCCCCTCATTCCTTCTCTAAGCCCTCTGCTAAAATTTTTGGGTTCTCTATCAAAGTTTTGATTCAGTTTGCGAAACATGTGCTTGCAAGGCTCCTTCTCCTGCAGGACACAGCCGGGACTCCCACTGATTTCTTTCTGCAGTGGGCAGGGCTACCTGAGAGTGATTGCTGTGGGCAGTCACTGCTTTGTGTTACAAGAACACTTCTTTCAGTGTACTCAGGTCTCACTCTAGCATGCCCACTGGAGAGGTGTGCTCTGAGGAAAGGTGACTCTAAGGTCCATTTCATGTAGGGCAGCTGAAGGAAAAGAACAACCTCCATGCAGCTCTCACAAAGTCAAAAAGCAAGCTAAAGTGGCAATTCCATGGTTATTTTTCAGCTTATGCAGTCTAGTCTCACAACTTTTGAGCCCCTCAGGTTGGCAGTGTTGCGAGTCGCTTTTTCAAAAGTGGCAAGGACATGAAGGCACACAAACGTCTTTGCTTTTTAATGAGTCTGTGGTGCAGATAATCAAAGGTTTTAGAAGCTGGCAGGAGTCAAGCACTTATATGGATTTGATAACTCAGGTCTCATTACCTTGATTTTCTCTTGGTAAAAAACCACATATAATAGCTTTTTGCCTCCAGAAATGAATACATGAAAGATTGAGCAGTGCTAGTACAGTAGAAGTCCTTTAAATTTTCCAAAGAGAACTGGAAAATGCACAGTTCAGTGATATGGATCAGGTAAGCGATGCTGTATCTTCTAGGTACCATCACTTGCTCTTATCTCATCTTTCTCACATTCTTGCTGTTTTCTTCCTGTTTTTTAGCTTTGTTTGCTCATTCATTGCAGGCTTCAGTGCTATTCACCTCATTCTCAGGAGAGTGCTCAGCTACAGGTTATATATACTCTACTACCCAATCTGGACTGCTTATGGAGTGGACTTGCTTTTAAATGGTACTTCCATTTCTTAATTGTTTGAAGGCATGAATAATATTTCACAATGGAAACAGAAATGCTGTAATTGGCTGTTGCCCTCTCCAGTTGCTAACCCACTGGGATATTCTGGATAGGACAACTGCAAGGTGAACAAATTGCTCTAAAAGACTCTCAAGAATAGAAACACACAGATGTTTGTATTTGATTTCTGCCCTAATATTTAGTGAGGACTCTATAATTTAAATAAAAGGGCTCATTTTTCCCCAATTTAATCTCCTTTAAACAGTGTGGGAGTTATAAACATTATAATAATGTTACCACTTTCATATTTAAAAATATGCCCTCTAAGCATTTACATTCAAGATTTGTTTTTCTTCAGATGTGTAAATAATGCATAGCAATTTGCATCTCATGCATAAATCTTTCTCCTGTTGAATGCAAATTAAAAAATAAAAATAATCTGGCCCCCAACCCCTTTCATTTGCTTCTTTTCCCACCTCCTCATATTTACAGCAAGTTATCTGGCTAATACTTCCAATGAGAATATTAAGAGTTTATGTATGTTTAAAAAATTATCTGACTGAAGTTTTCTTCCACTGAGTAAAAAGAAGCCTAGAGCTGATTAATAGTGTTTCCTTTTCCAGTCTTAATGAATGTTTTTCAGGTTTTATGCATCCCAGATGAATCTATTTTAAATGGTGTGTGTCTGTTTGCGTGCATGAATGTTGCTCTTTCTTGGGATTTATCCCAAATGAGTTTAGCTTTTCTGTACTTTGTAGGACAATATCGATGCTGGCCTAATCAATTTCAATTTGCTGTTAAACCAGAAACGAAACATTTATCAGGATGGGCCAGGAAGGGCTGAATGGACTTTTCGTGTTGCTGAGGTCTCTTTGTGAAATCTGCTCCATGAAGTTTCTGGAGCTCAGAATTTACAAGAAGCTCTTCTCTGACTTGCACTTACCACCTAGTCTGGATAACCCTCAGGGTGGTTTTACTCTACATGTTTCCTGCACTGGCAGTGTGTGTGCCTATTGATGAGTATCATGGGGCTCAACCCACTAAAAATAACTTCCATAGAGAGTCTTGCTGCCTTTGTAAAAATGCAACCAAAATATCTCATTGAATCATCTTCTTCAGCTCAGACCGGCTCTGCTATTTATGACTGAGAGGCACTTCTGCCTCCCCGGCTGCTTCACACCGAGTGCAGAGCTAGCCCTGGCAGACGTGAGGCGGTGCCAGCAGCAGCAGGAGCTCTCTGGTGGGTGAAAGCCTTCTGCTCGCACAGCAAGTCCCGGCCCCGAGCTGCTGGAGATATGGGGTGTTGCAAACTCCCCGGCTCCTGGAGGCAGGTGCTGCTTTAGTGATCAGCTCTGAATGCCGTGGCAAGCAGTGGGTGAGCATTCCTTCCGCTGCTGCCTGATCACAGTGATGCTAATTTTAAAGTGGTGAGGAAGCGCAGGGAGGTGATAGCAGGATGGTCCCAGCTGTTCATCCCAAGGACGTGAGTGGCACTTCTATCCGAGAGGGAAGGCAGGAACTCCCATTTCACTGCACAGACTGGGAGAGTGGGGAGAAGAGAGTAAAACCTTCCCTAGATTCCAGTTTCACTTCGGAAAAGTGTTTCCAAAAACTCATCCTCTCTTCCCCTCCTACAGGTTATATTTAGTTTTACGCTCTCCTGGCTGCTGCACTGATAGCTCCTTACCATTTCCACTGCAATTGATCAGAGCAAGGTTGATTATGCTTTTGTCTCTGATTGTGTAAATCAGGATCCTTCTGTCTAAAATGAGGAGACCTTTGCTGCCTGGGTACCCTGCTTTCCATCCCATTCCATCCCATGCCACCCCATCTCAGCAGCATGGCCAGGCAGCCAGGCATTCCTGGATTCACCTGGCAGATGTTGCTGCTGCGTTGAAATCATGCCAAAGAGGACTGAGGTGAAGGACTAAGCAAGCATCATGGCTTTGGTGAGAGGAACTGTGAGATGGCTGAAGTCACCATTTTAAGGGGCCTGTTAACCCACTTTCATGCTGTGTTGCAAGGGGGAGATGAGAGGGGCTAGAGGGCTCTGGCCCACTTGCTCTGCAGCACAGCCAAGCTCATCACTTCAAGCACACTTCTTCAAAATCTTCTTGAATAGGGTAGCACTCATGCAATATGAACTGAGAAGAAAAAGCAGGTTTGGATAGAAAAAAATCATAGTAAAGAAAGCAGCTCCAGGTCCCAGTAGTCTCTTCTAACAGCCCAGAGGCTGCTTCCATCCCTGTTTCACACAAAACATCGTAAGGGCTCTGGCCCTCACCATGGGCCTGTCTGAGTCATCTTGAGGCAGTCAGGCTCTCCTTGAGATCACATTGGGACAGCATGAGCACAGGAAGAGCAGTGAGGATGTGTGACACCCTCCGTGTGTTTGGAGAAGTTAATTAAAAGAACAAACTGTAGCTGTAGGAGTCCCCAGCACTACAGACAGTAGTGGCTTTGCTGGCCATTCAGCATTAGCTCTTTTCCTTGCTATCTCACAGCCCATGAGCCTGGCCAGAAGATATCTTCTGTTTAGAGTAGGGTGTGCCTGCAAATCAAAAAGCTCTTTAAAAATATGTATTTAAATTCAGCACTCCTGTGGGAGTAACTGTTTCACAGGTTTGGAGTCTCAGGTGCACAAGGGTTAAAATTATTTGCTCAAAGACTTAAGATGCGGAGCTGAGCAGGCAGCAGGACCAAGGAGCTGCCTTACTTAATGGGCCACTGCAAACGCTTGTCCATAACCCCTTCTTTTCAATTAGTAGCAGATGATAATTTGTAACATTGCCTCTTAGGAAAGCAAGTGCGGTGTTGCTCTCCAACTCAGGTCAGAAATCTTCCAGTTACACTAGCTAAAACTGCAGGAAGTATTTCTGAAGGACAGATATACTATGCATCTTTTTCTTCCAGCTGCCTAAACACTGGGCTGTGTGTTTCTGTTCTGGTCTTAAAAGAGGGCTGATGAATTGCAACTCCAATTCAGCTTGCAGGATGTAACATTTGATTTTGCTGTATCTGTGGTTAGCAAATCACATTCTTAGTACACCCTTACTTGTCAAACAACAGCTCTGTAGGCAGAGATCAAAGGAGCTGGAGAGAACACATTTCCTTTGCTCATATAGGAGAAGATGAGAGGTAACATGATCTTGACCTCTGAAAGTCAGGGACAGCTCTGAGAGTGGGTGACTTGAGCCAGGACTTCTGTTGATCATATAACAACAACAAATACTGGTGTCATAACACAGACATGGATTAACCCTTTGGAGAGAGTTCTATTTTTGGGGGTCCCAACCCCTGTAAAGCTAGATCTAACTGGATAAATGTATCCTGTATTGTTTTTAGTTTTAAGTATTTTTTGCTATGTAGATATGAAAAAGGCAAGCTGATTCTTAGTAGATCGCATTGCTAAATTTTTGGGTGGAGAAGAAGCAACTCCTTGAGTGAATTACATCTTCAGATGATGTCACGAAGACTGTCTCTGCATGGTTTTATTGCTCCCTAAGTAATGTACTGTCTGCCCTTTCCCAGGAAGATTTTATACCATCAACAAACAGCAGGGGAGTGAAAAATATCATCTGTAGGACATAGTAAACTCACACAAGCAAATGTGGCTATAAACTGTAAGTAACTTAGTGCATTTACAGATGTTCTTTCTAATCCAGATGCAGCTACTGTACCTCCAAGGTCACACAGATGTAGTGCAGAAGCTGCTTTGCCATGTTGCATGGAGAATTGATGAAGTCCCATGATGCTGCTGTTGCCATCTTTTTTTTTTTTTTTCCCAGCTGCTAAATTACATTAAAAAGCACTAAATAGGTGAGATATATTTTCCTTATATAAATTTATCGTGTAGTAATTTTTGCAGTCAATCTCTGTGTGGGTATGTGACTGAAAATGGGAGGTGTCAATCAATGTAGTTAGAAGAGAAAAGGAGTGCCTGAAAAACAACCTCTGCATTACAGTATTGCCTGCACTATAAGCACCCTACCACATGGTGTGTCCCTTCTTAGCTACACAGTGTAAGTCCTGTGTTGATTCAGGCTTGAATTACACAGTAAATCTTGTTTGTGAATTTATAGACTGTCCCTTTGAAGGCAGAATTGTGCCAGCCTATTTATTTAAAGTTCTTTTTTCACTGCAGCAGCGCGCTTTGGAGATGTAATACCTTATACGCAAAATCCCTGAGTGACAGCAGCTCTGCAAGCTCATGATACTTATAATAAATTACATATTATCAATAAAATGTTGCAAGACGTCATAGATCTTATTAACATAACTTTAAATTATGGGTACAAGTTTGACCTATCTGTTGATGGATTAGAAGCAAAGTTTAGATTGTTAAGCAGAATTAAAAGGCTCAAGGCATCATTAAACAAACTGTTTCAAGTAAAATATCTGTACTTCACCATAAAAAGTCAAAGCATACCTCAAAAGCTAGCTGTCCCCAAGGCAACTTACAAATTTTAAAGAAATCCATAAATAACTTTCAAGTATTTTTTTAAAATTGCTTTTAATTTTTTTAAACCCATTGCCCTCATATTTATTATGCTCCAAATTTCTCCCAGAAACTTTGTCTGCCCTAAAACATTTTGATCTGTGTCTCTCCCAGTCCCCCAAAAGAAAACCAGAGAAAATAAGCTCTGAAGTGCCAGGAGATCTAGACAGTACCCAAACCTTTGGTATCAGTGACACGTAGATTGCCTGCCTGTTGTGTCCCATTTCTCAGCTGAGATTCATTATGTCAAGACTAGGGAGCGCAGTGACAATAAGGCTCCAAACAGAGATTTACAAGTGACTCCTCAGACATGCAGGAGTCTATGCTGGCAGATTCAGATGAAGACTTTGGACGTTAGGTCACAAATTACTCTTCTGCAAATTTTTAGAGACATTTCTAGGGTTTGTTTGTGCTTGGTTAGGTAGCTTGACTAATTTTAATTTATGGAGTGGCTTTTGGCATTTTAACTGTGGATTCTTTGCCACATCTTTTTCTTTTCTCTTTGTGTTGGCCCTTTGGCAACAGGGAAAAAATTAAGGCAAGTCATTTAATTGATTTGCCTGTAGTTATGTAGAAGAACAAGGACAGGGCCATAAACAGCTCAGAGATGTCCTGTTTCGTAGCCCTCCACTTATATCCTAGAAATATTCCTTTTTTTCTGAGTGTCATCAGGATTGACCTTCCATAGCAGGATAAATAAGGCTTCTTGCCTCCATACTTTAATTGTTTAAAACATAGGATTTTATTTTTAGGATGTGAACTTCTGTGTTGGGGGCGTAGTGATGTGTGCTTAGTCTAGTAAAGATGGGAGCTGGAAGGCAAGAAGCCCAGAAATTACTGCCTTTTTTTCATTATTTCTATAATATAATTCTGGATCAAGTACAAAACCATGACTGAGAGAGAGAGAGAGCTTTTCCATTGACTTGAGAGGGAGTGGAGAGAGACATTTAAAAGAAACGTGTTCAGCTGATGAGTGAGCTGGCATGCACCACTGAGTCGTTAGTAATGTTTATTCTGTGAGGGTGGACAGTCTTTTACTGTTGATAAAGAAACCTAACTCAGTCCATTACACATTAAGAGAACATACACATGCCCCATAATGGCAACTCTCTTCCCCTGAGCACTGATCAGTAATAGGGACCTTTTGGGTAGGGGGTGGAAGGTGATAGCCTGATTACTTTTGTGTTAATTATTACTTCTCTGTGCTCAGGAAAGTCCTAACATTTTAACAACTTTGCTGTGCCTAAGGTCCCTTGAGACCTGACATTGACAACCACAAAAGAACATATATATTTGAACAACAGTGCTATAATTCATTCTGCTGCTTTGTGGTTTGTTTTTTTTTTTTTTTTTTAATTTTAGATTTGTTTGTTTGTTTGTTTTATTTTAATCTCTTCCAGAGTGATAAAAAAAGCTTTATTTGTCAAGTTAAAAAAGTCAGTTTTCACTCCTATTTATTCAGTCTCATCTACTGAATAAATAAAGGCACAAATAAGAGTGGCTTGAGCTCTGCAGTGGATTTCCCTGCCTCTTTCAGTTAACCTTAAAGTTCACTGTGCTGAAAACTAATAGCATTTAGTTGTCAAGAAGCCAGAATAATGACATTTTGTGCCATTATTCTAATGCATTTTTCACTGTGCATTTTCTTTAATTATTTCCATGAGTAATATCATTAGGCATTCATGCCAATACAATTCTGATAATTAATTTACATGATGGCAATTTCTTAATGATTTTGATGTCAAAGTTAATAGCAACATCTGATAGTTGATCTGTTTGAGCTGACATAAATTTAACTTTTAACGTATTGATGCCAAAACCATCAGCAGCATCAAATTACATTGCAGAAAAATAAACATCCACAGGGTAAAATCTTCCGTAGAAAAGTCTTGATCCTTACCCGAGGTTTATAGGTTCAAAATAAAACCAAGGACCCTAGACACGATGCATGTCAGATTTTTACTTCATCTTGCTTGACTTATTTATTTACATCATTAATGGTATTGATGCCTCATAGTTAAGAGATCAAATTATATGTTATCATATAAAAGATGTTGTACTCTTGCCTCCATTTGGTGCATATATACCATATATTAAAATTTTAAAAATGCATTAATTAAGCTTTTATCTTTCTAGTTCTTTAAGCATGAAGTCTAAACTGCTTTATAGGGGGGAGTTTAGGATGGGTGTCTGAATGCAAATTTATGTCTTGGTTTGTGATTTCAGTTTGCACCATGTGGTAGTAAAATCAGCAAAATAGACTTTATGTGGAGGCAAACATTGCTAATATCAATAAAACAAGAAACAGAGCAATGCAAAATAATGTTTGAGATCAATATTTTTAGTACATTTTTGCTATATGGAAGTAATGCATAGATAAAGAGATAATTGTATGTGTTACTATGTATATGTATCTATCTTTTTTATATTAACTCATATAAGTATTACAAGGCAATTAACATAAAATAAACCCACATTCTTCAAGTCTTTGTCCAGGAGATTTGAAGATCTCTTTACAAGTCTATAGGTATTTTTATTTACCAGTTTAATGTTTTAGTACACCTTAGTACTGAAAAAAGGTATGTGAAACAAATTATGATAGCCATAAAATGGTGATGGTTGTTTTCCCTTTATTTTTTTAATGAAAAGCAAAGCCTCATTCCATGACACAGCCACTAACATAACATTTATTTCCCCCTGCTTCAGCCTGTTAAATGTATAGATGAAATGTTAAAAACCATTAGAAATAAAATTGATCCTGCTGTATATCTCAGCCTTTTCCCGAACTGGCTTTTTGTCAATGATATCCACCAAGGGAGCGCACATTTCATTTTATATTGTGAGGAGATAATTATACAGCCTCAATTAGACCTTTCATTGCTGGAGTATGAAGGGCTGTTAGCGCAGACCCAGATCATTTGCCTCTAAATTGCACTACTTTTCCTTCTTCAGACTCAAAAAGCAAGGTGTCTTACCTGAACAAGAAGCTATGTCTGACGGTTTTCAGCCTGTCTTAACTTGTCTTCACAAACATGAGGACACATACTTGCTTGAAGGCAGCCCCCCAAGATTCAGGCATGTCAGTGTCCATTTCCTGTGTCCATCCTGTGGAGATGAACACTGCTCCACCCAGAGAGAAAGTTTATTGAATGATTTCAAGTCCCAGTGGTGATGGTGAAGGTGCAAATGACAGCAATAGATTAATTCCTCACACATATTTCTGGGGAGCTGTACTTTGGAAGAAGCCTGTGGGATGAGAGGGACTTAGTTTGGTCAGAATTTTTAACTTTCCTATACAGTGTACCATGAGTGCACATGTTCAGCTACACACCTGCAAGTTCTTGTAAATGTAGTGCTGTGGTGGAGTACACAAGAAGAACATGGATGGGAGGAGATGTCTGAGAGCCCTTGAGCTTCAAACGCCCTTTGTTAGGACACACACATCTTCCACACATTTAGGCATAAAATGAGTCCACCATAGCCTTTTGCTCTTAAAAGAGCATTGGTTTGAGGCAGATACCATTCATACAAGTAAGGGCAGTGAGAGAGGAGACTGGAAAAGAGTCTGATATATAGAATGGGAATTTTTTTTGTTATGCAGGCTTTCTCAAATGTTTTTCCTGCTCACACATTTGTCTGTGATGAGGATCTGGGATGCTTTCCTCTAACAAAACAATTTAATTTCAGAGCCTTTTGTTGGGGGGTGGAGAAAAGAAAGAAAATCTTTCTCCATAACATTACCCTATATTAATTAAATTTTATTTTAATAATTTTTTAAAAAATAATAACATTTCATATTATGGATACTGAGAACAGAGTGGGCTAACTGACTGTCCTTTTTCCTTGGTCTGCAGGAGGTATGGGTTTTAGCTGCTCAAGTTTCCTCTGAAAATGGGTTAGTCAAGAACACATCTTGGTTTTAAGAATAGCTGCTCAATGAGAGAGAGCAGTATAAATGTTATCTTTATTTCAGGTGAGTAGAAAATCTCTGAAAAGCATTTCTGAGCAGTGTTAGCTTTGTGGGTTGATTGTTGGAAGGTGTAAGAAATATGACTGTGATTGTGGTTTGCACACTGAGAGACTCTCCCCCACAACATAAATGGATTTCTTGTGTGTGGCATTTCAGAAACCCCTTTTTTCTGCCCCCAAGCATGTGGAATTCCTGTGCAGAAAATACTTTTTTTTTGTGCAGGGCTTGTCACGAGTTGGACACAACCTGTTTGGAATGCAATGTAGGAGTTTGAAAGGGAGGTTTTAAAAATTCAGAGCTGCCTGAGGACTGTGAGCATTACTAATGAAAATGTGTTCGAGTTTAATGTTGAAACTAAATGTCCCATAGAACAGAATGAAATTAACTTCTTCCCTCCCCAAAATTCATACTGAAGTTTCCATAGCCTTAAATCTGGCCCAGAAAACTTAGCCTCTGAGTCAAAAACTGCTCCCTATGCCTCACATAAACACCCACACCCAGGCATCTCGTATTATCTTCCATTTCTTCAGTCCGCCAATTATTTGCCACACCCCGTTATTGTGAGCTATCTTAAATTAGCTCTTCAGTGACTCAAACATTTATTAACTGCTCAGGAACCAGGAGTTCATCATGTTAAGAAGCTCCTGGGCCTAAAATGTTGCAACTGAAGTCGTTTAGGACACTGATGGTGGTCAGTGATGAATCCTGACAGAGGCAGCAGGGATACTCCCTGGGAACAGAGCTGTGTTTCCCACAGTAGGGGAAGTTCTACTCATCCCCTCTACCACAGAGACATGGGGTGCTCTACAGGTGGTGGGATGCATCTTGTAGCAGTGTCCCTTTGAGTCATGAAGCCTGAGGGAGATGGCAGCAATAATCCCTTCCTCACTTTCTTTAATCAGGCGTGAGCTCAGAGGTGTGACTGTGGATATGATCTAACTGCCTTGGTCCTTAGTGCAGAGGCAGAGAGCACAGGCCCTTTCTGCAGGAACAGTAGTCAGAAGGCAGCCTTGCTACCAAGTACAATGCTCATTGTTTCCCTCCTTGACAGCTAGCTCAGGCTGGTTATTAACACAAAGAAAAGCTTTCACTTTGAAATTAGTTTTGTTCCCTCCATCCTCCACTGCTACATTTCCTTTGCAAAAACCATGCTGAGTCACATTACACTGTGGCTAAGGTTGTGGGGCCTCTTTAAGGTGCCATTTTGATGCACTGGTTCAGGAGTCTCAGACTGGACCGAGACCAGAAAAGCAAGCGGTGAGGGTGGAGGTAGCCTCTCAGTTCCCATGGCACGGACTGCTGTACAGTGAGCTGGGAGAAAACTCTGTGGGAGAAGCTCCACAGCATGTTATGTGATGGCTTTTTAACAAGAGGGAAATTATGTCCTCTGTTACTTGTTGCAGTGGGATTGATTACACTGAGTCCTGTAAGCGTCTGGATGTCTTAAGTCTGCAGACCCCAAAGAGCTTTGACTGTAACTGGACAGTCACTAATGTCCATTTACTGCCCTTTGTCATCCGAATCTTTCAGTCATACAGTCAATCAGAGACAGTCATACAGTCACACAGACTAATTGTACCAAGCAATGTCTTTTTAATACAATGGGTATTTACAATCTGTAATAGTTATATATAAAGCCTTAAAAAATATGCTGTTTGACTACTAAATCATATGATTTTACAAGAGGTTGTGTATATTTTTACATCCACTTTAGACTTACACACATAGGGTATTTCCAATTGTTTACATATGTTAGAATCTCTTGCATTTAAATAGCTCATTATGCAAATATTTACAAAATACATGGATATTTATTTTTACTGTACCCTCTATTCAATCACTGAGCTAAGATTAAATGTCTAAACATTGTCTGCAGTCGCATGTGCAGTAATGTATTATGAGTAATTATGTACTATATACAATTATACAACAAAAATAACAGATTCAAAATTATTAGCATTGCGAAGGCAAGCACTCAGATTTATGGAGCATCAGAGGTAAGGTGCAATCCTGTTTCAACCCCCAATGATGCACATGTGCCTTGCAGCATGGCCTTCACTAGCCATGCTCCGGTTGTCCCCCAGCTGCCTTCAGCTGCGATGAGTGCGCGTGTCCCATGCTGTGTCACAGGCCAAGGCTCTGACCAAGGCTCCAGCCAAGACTTGGGATCAGACCAAGGCAAATTTATAATGTTTCCCAGGCAGGGACTCTTTCCTGGATTTGGTCACCTAAGCAACTGACCTGGCTCAGTGAGCATGTTTCTGATTTTCCCACTCCAACAGCAAGAGCTTGCAGCAAGAAAACTCCCTGCACTAATTCACCTCTCCGGCTGGAGCCATACACCAAGCAGGACTAATTTTGCATTTGAGACGTTTGAAAGAGCACTGTGTTCTCATATAATCAAAGACTGAGCCTGAAGTACATTGTGTTGAAAGGTTTTCCTGACCAGAATATCTTCCACCAGGAAATGCTTCTTTGTCAGAATTGAAACACTTCATAGGAACATTTTGTTTGTGATGATATTTTTGACAGAAAAAAATGTGAGCTATTCAAAATATGAAGATAGTTTTTCTCACTGCTGGTTGTTTCAATGTAGTCCTCACTTCATTTCTTTTGGTTTCAGAGCATATATTATTTATATTTACTATTCATGAGTTAAATATTATCAAATCCCCTGCACAATGTCCTTGAAACATTTCAATCCTGTTAATTCTGACATTGACCGATTTGATTATTCGAAGGCTTCAGTAAGTTTGGGGTTTAACAATTACGTGTTTATTGGCCCTTGTGCATGCACAGTGTTTTCCTATATTTTAAAAAAACAAATTCCAGAAACTTAATGTCAATGGAATTTATAACTGCTATGAGGATGACATCCAACTTAAAAAAAATGAAAGGCTGTTTAAGTGGACAAAGTTTTCCTAAGTTATGAGAAGCCAAAATAAATCTAAAGATTATTGAGTGATCTCAATAATAGATGGCAACCTTTGTTCCATCTATTACACTGCAAACAATTTGTCCTTGGAAGGTACTCTGAAAACACAAACTGTATATAATTTTTAAAATAATACCATTTATAGAGAATTTATAGCACAAAGAGAAGATGTTTGAAGGCAGTTTTTTTAGTGTTAGCTGAATCATTGATGAATATAATGTACACAATTGCCTACAGTTAAAATTTTCTAAAGCTAATTTATAGCAATACGCATCCTGCATATTGATACTGTCCTAATAAAAACCAGACTAAATAGAAGTTATCTTAAACTGAAGACAGGTCGGACTACAGTAATATTTGGATAAAGATTTCTCAGGATGATTAAATGAATCTGATCCCCAATCTTTTAGTTTCAGTTCACAAAACATTTTGTAACTTCCTGGGTGTTTGTATTAATTGACATGTGTCTACTACATTCTGATTATGGAAAAAGGTAAAGCAAAACAGTGATGAAGGAAACTCTCACATAGGCAAGTATCAGGAAATATTAAGAGTTTTATTAAAAAGCAATGCTTTCATAGCATTTCCTGCTAAATAAACAGTGTTTGGCTAGTGTCTGACATAACGGATTGGGATTCTTCAACTCATTTCTCAGTTGCTCCCTTTGGAGGCATTTGGAAATAAGAGTATTCACAGCAGGCGTGCTCAGAAGTGTAACGTGGGTAGGAAGAAATCCACCTCCATACAGCGCACTGTAACAAGGACTTGTTTGGCTGTAGGCTTGACTGCTTTTTCTGTCAAACATTAATTGGTTGGGTAAAAGACCCTGGTTTTCCACAGACCCTTAGCCTGAGGTGGCCACAACCCCTTCCAAGCTTTTTTACATTTAATTTTCTACTAGCCACTTGTTGGGGATCTTAATAGAGAAATCAGCTTCTGGTCTTCCAGGGACTGAGATTTTTGAACAACTTTCCTACAGACATATTGAGGGGCAAGAAAGCCAAGAGGGATTATGAAGTGGATCTCAGTGTGTTTATGAAAGGGATTATAGACCAAGTTTTCCTGCAGCAGCAGCCAAATGTGGCTGGTGGCTCAGGAGTTCCTTTTGTTTGCTGAAGCAGACTTGTCCAAACTCAAAAGGACTAATGGGTTCTCAAAAGCTTCCACTTCTTTCTGGAGGCCAGCAAAAGCTATCTGAGGCATAGATTCCTGCTGCAAAAGTCCAGGGCCAGAACTCAGACCAGTCAGTCTTCACTGAAATGTCACTGGGGTCCTGTCTCTTCTGCTGGCTTCCTTCTCCTCCAGAGACTGGGAGAGCCAAACAATGTACGCATCACATTTTCTCATCTAAAACTATGGGAGAAACACTGCATAAACCACTCTGACGAAGGCGATGATGCTTGATTAAAATATGGTAAGGCTGCACCATAGAGTCCACTGCTGGAAGGCACCAACCCAAGCAATTCTACAGTCTTAGCTTGCTCTGCTCTAAGCTAAGACTCTCATTCTGTTCCCCTGACCCCTTCTTCCATCACTGGAGATATATTCCATCACACCGGCTCTGTTTCAGGTAGAAAGCAGAATGCCTTTAAACAGAAAAAGAAAAAGGAAGGCAAAAAACCAGACACACCTATGCATTTCACTTGTGACTTCCACTCACCTCCTGCCATATAGCTACAAAAATGTTGAGTTTATTTATATATAAATAAATACACTTTTTCATCACTGCAACTTGTAAATAGGAAATGAAGTCACAGTCCTCGAAATTATAATGGCAGGCACACAAAGACACAGTTGCTGGCACGGAATTCAATTAACAGATAGCAATCACCCTTGGGTGACTGTGTGAGGTGGAAATATACAGGCATGCTAATAAGTAATATCTTAAAGCCAAGGCGTTTATCAGCCAGCAGCCAGACATGGGCATAAGTGTGGGCAGACAGCACTGCTCTGGGATATTTAATAAAACCTGCTCTCTTCACTTGAGGATTTGTGTTTAATCATTTGGTAACGTTTTAGAAACATCTAGCCTGGGAACCTTCTCAAATGGAACTGCTTAGGTCAGAAAATGTAGGGAGTTATTTACTGATACTAAAATAGCCAAAGGGACCGAGTGGATTCTAGGTAATATTAACAGAATGCTTTGTTGCCATCTTTTTGACCTTTTGAGTTTGTGGGGTATGCCTGCTACGTGAATCACAGCCTTATCTGGGGAAACATGCAGGAGGCCTTCATTAATACTGGGAAAGTGAATGATTGAACTGCTGTTTGAAATAAAATTTTAACTCTTTTTTGCTTGGTTGAAAGCCTAAAGCTAAAACAGTTTTCTTCTAGGCTCCTTGAACTTTAATTTGCATTGCATTTTGGCCTTTCAAAGGCTTCAGGCAGGCCAAGGTTTGTCATCTGCTGAAAGATGTTAAATTTAAATTTTTCATCAGGACTCTCTTTGTGCCACAGCAGTTGGGTGAACTCACAGGGCTTTTTTGCAAGGTTAAATACCACTGCTTGCAGGAAAGGCAAATCCAGTAGCAAAGTTTCTTTAAAGGAAGGCTGTTCAACTTAGGGAGACATTTGTTACGGGCTTCATACAGAAGAAATGTAAGGGATGGTGTTAGTACATTCTTGGGTATCTCTCCAAGGTTAAAGGATTCATCAAATGAATGTGGTTTGGAGCAGAACACAGGAGGCCAACCTAGTGATGGGGCATGCAGGAAGCAGCATATGTCAGCCATTATCAAGGAAAGCTGGAGGCTGTTGGCTGTGAAGCAGATGATGTTTGCTGGTAGATGATGATCTCACTGCTTTTGGTTTCGCCTCTGACCTGGAGGCAGTCATACCTTTTGTGGTCACTGGCTCTGCCCCTGCAACTGGGCTGGTGACAGCAGAAAGTCTGCAGTGCCTTCAATCCTTCCCTGAGAACAGGGAGCACCCCTCTGAGCACACTGCCTCAGCAGCATGCACTGTCCCTCTCACTGCCTGCTTTGCTTTCTTTGGAACGTTTCTGATGCGTATGCAGACTCTGGTGGCCACCAATATTTGTGTAGCAGCTGAAGCAGTGGGGTGATTGTCCAATTTGCAGAGTCTTAGTCATTTTGCTTTGTCAGAGGAATTATCAATAGGTGGACTGAAACAAATGTTAAAGATGGGTGGTGACATGCTGCAAGCACCCTCTAATAGGTGCTCTCAGTACCTGTTCCCTTTTCCCCTGGGGATTCACATGACCTACAAATCAGTGGACAGAGCCTCTGCCAGCCATTTTCCACACTGCTGGCATGAAGCCCAACCTGGGCTCTGCTCAGGAAGCTGTAAAGTGGCTCTGAATAGCTGCTGTGAAGCTGTCCCTGTGCTGCTCCTGTCACAAAGAGTTTTCAGTGCCTGCCTTACTAATGGATGGGTTTCTCCTATACAGAGTACCAAACAATGCAGTGATACATTCAGGTTTTATTAGTGTGAGTTTAGTGTGGCCACATTATTCATAATGGAAACAGCACAAGAGAACTGCACTGTTCATCCCAAACACAAGACCATAAATCCTGTGAGCCATGCAGCACCATCGAATGGTGTGTTTTCACCACTTATTTAGCAGGAAAGCTATTTTTAGTTCCTCTGTATGTAAACCCAAGCTGTCTTAATATTGCAAGCCCAAACTGTGTTGGAGGAGGTAATAACAACAAAAAAATAGCAACCAGTGCATTTTAGAAAGCTCAGTCGTAACTCTACGATACCAGGGCTCAGGCCCCACTGCCAAGTGAGAGGGGAGCAAGTGCTGCGGATTGGTGCTCTGCTGAGGGGGCTCAGCACTCGCCCGTCTCTGGGCTGTGACAGTGGAGTGCTGCTTTTACTTTAGGACTGAACATGGATCTGTTCTGCTGAGGAGTATGCATTTGTGTGGGACATAGGGAGATTTTGTGCTGCTGCTGGCTTGGTTTGCTTTTACAGAGAGCAGCTGCAGCAGCGGGGTGTGTGAAGTATGCCCGGTGGAGGTACATTAATGGCCTGAGTGTGGGTAAGCTGGTCAGGAATTCAAGACAATTGTAACTTACTGTGATGATGTCACATCACCTGCCTAACATAAATCAGCTTTTTAGGTTTCAGGAAGCAGTTCAAACTATATGCTGATTTGCTGTTATGTGTTCTTTGCGAGACTGTCCCAGACGGAGTCAGCCTGGGCTCATGGTGGGAGCAAGCAGTGGCTAGGGAGGAGCTAGGCTGAAACCACTGCCTCCCTTCATGTAGGCACTGTGTGACTGCGAGAGAGATGAATCTGACTTTCGTGTGCTTCTGCATTCGACCTAGTGACCCACAAATGAAGGGCTACAGAAGTTATTACCAGCCTTTTCAACTACTGCCTCTTGCAAAACTCCAGTCACCCTGCTTCCATTGATGCCATGAAGATTTTTGCCTTTTCTTTTATACCCCTGTTATACCTTTTTACAACTTCTGTATTCATAGTGCTTTTTGCCTACATTCTTGGACTTGTTTGTTAAGCTAAGAGACTAAACATTTTAGAAGCTTCGTAGCTAGGGATCAGTGTGCCCCAGACCCCAAGGTCCTCTCCAGAACACATTCTGTAAACCAAGATAGAACCATCCAGGGGAAGGTTCCTTGGGGAGGGGGGGCTCACTTGAGCCTCTCATTGAGGAATCTTTGATATATATGCTAATTAGTAAAACCTATAATGTTATACCCAATGTTGGGGGGGATACACACTCCGCAGGGTGCATCTCGATGTATATGACCTGGACGTGTGCACCTAAGGATCCTTAAAATAAACACCAAGGTAAAATCCCTTTTCCCCTTCTAACCGTATATGACTCTTGATTTTAAGACCAGGAAAAAGCATCACCATCAGCCTTCACCAGGCCTGGAAGCTGGGCAGTGGCAGCCCCCAGCACCTGTGGCCTAAGCCCTGTTTCTTTGATGCTGCATAGCAGTCATTGAGGGAAATGTTCACTAGAAGATTCGTGAACGTTCTGATGTGAGTCTTACTAGTTGACCCAGATGCAATGGCTCAGGGAAATTACTGAACAGGTTCTTGTTACTTTTGCAGGAAATATTGCCTGAACTTGTGGAGACACCTCCCCTTCTCTTCTCCTTTCTCTCCTGCATCCATACCCTCTCTGGTATGGCCATTAAAGCAATTCACCCTGGGCTGAGAGAGGAGTCTCTGATTTCTTAAGCCTCACCTTTGACGCAAGCTCTCCACACTCCTCCAGCTACTTTGTTCACTGTTGGTATTAGCACTGGAAATGCTGACAGCAGCTGCTAAAGGTTAAATGTATTTGTAGAAAATCAATAGTGTGGTGCCCTGTTCTCCCTCTCCCCTCAACTTCTCAGGGGGAAAATGGCCCCTGGATACATGAAGAATATAAGTTCATATTTCTCCATCTCAGAACACATGAATTTATGCAAGAGGCTTAAAGGATATCTTTTATGATCCTGGTACAGTGACTCTTAATTCAGTTCTTGGAAGAGTGACAGAGGCTTCTGGAAGTGTTGGTTATTATGCAGGGCATGTGTTTTAAAACGTTAAGTACCTTGATTGTCTCTCACATAGCTAGTGCTGTCAGCAGTTTGCACAGTGCTTTTATGTGCCTTTTTCCTCCCTGAGACACCTGTGTTAAGTTCAGAACTGATTCTGCCTCTGAAGCAATTTATTAAACATGTTCAGTGCACTGCTTCTGTGAAGAGGTCAATTTGTTCTTTCTGCCTAGAGATGCAAAACTCTGGGCTTCAGCTGGTAAATGCAAGTATCAGGTGAATTTCTAGCTGTTTAACTTAAGCTTTTCTTCAATGTACTCTCTCTAGTGATCTCTCCCTTTAACACAGGAATTTATTATTCATGAAATGTGGAGACATGCTACTGTACCAGTCTAGGGCAGGTGCAGTGGGGTAGCCTGGCATGCACACACTCTGCTCTTCACCCTCTTCTGGAGGACACATTTTCCAGATGACTGAAAACATCTGTTTCTTTCTCTTATGTTCCTTTTTCTTTCTTTCAAGGTGCCTATGTGGTGGTGCTGGGTTGGCACACATTCATGTGATGGGGTTCCTGGAGCGCAACCAGCCTGAAGCTGGTCCCTAAAGCAGCTCATGCACAGGCTCCTGGATGCATGTGAGGAGCCTCTGGCTTTTGGTTCTCTCTGAGGTGGCCTCCCTGCAGGTTAAAAACAGGACTCTGGGAAGGAGTACAGTCCCGAAACCCCATTTTGTAATGTTTTTAACTTGTCTTACTGCTTGAGGAGAAGCCTTCAGGGAGGTGTTATCTATAAATGCTCACCCTCACAGGTCCAAATGCCTCTATGTATCCTTGTTTGTGGGTGGGCTTCTTATTTTTGTTTGCTTGCTTTGTTTTTAATCTGGATATTTCTGATATGTAAATTGATCTGGATCACATCTGCACATACTAGATACAACAGGTTTAATATTAAAATACAAATTTTAGGTGTGATAAGCTGGACCCAAGTTAAAATTTCCTTTGCAAGGGTTCTACATAAACTTTTTTTTTCCTCTCTTTTTTTCCTCTCTTTTTTTTTTCCTCTCTTTTTTTCCTCTCTTTTTTTTTTTTCTCCACCCATAATTCTTATCATTGTTCTGGGATCACTTTTATTTTGCCATTACAGCTAGGAATATGGGCATGGTGTTTGGCTAGCCCATGAGTTCTGGAGGCAGCACATTTGCTGAAATAAAAATTGGTAGGTATTCCTAAAGTTATCCCTAGGACCTTGGTCAATCTTTAATGAGTAGGCCTGAGACAGCAAATCCTGAAGTAAAGGGGACCATTTCTGTTGGAACATCAAATGTATTAAGCTGTCATCCCAAGACAAGTATGGACATACAAAGTTGATATTTCCCCTGAACAGTGAATATTTTGGTAAAATTACTTATTACAGAAGTTACAGCTTTTCGGCAAGATTTTTATTTAATGTGATTTGATATTGTTTTCTGGACTGTATTTTGCATACCATGTGGTTTCTTTCAAAGTTAGTTTTTTTGGGGGTTTTTTTGGTGGGGAAGAGATTCTGTTCTTTTTTCTTATTTTCTTTTTTCTTTTTTTTTTTTTTTCTTTTTAGACAAAGTCAGACTGTGAATTTAAGAAGCAAAACTGATTACAAAAAGTACCTGGAGAGCATAAATCAGTGGGAACTTGAGAAGTAATAGACTCTCAGAGCTAGATAGAGTAGTATTTTCCTTCTTTCTTTTATCATAGAAAGGGTCTGCAGAAGTATGTACTTGAACCACTAAAAATGTCCAGCTCTCAAGGATGCTGACCAACTTGTTATTCTTAGTTTTGATTTAAATGAAGTATTTTCAGCATGTGGTTCATTTCCAAACAAATCAAACCAAAAAAGCCCTGAACTGTAAGTGATGCTTCACATTTTCTGTTGGAAAAGATTTCAGAAGCTCATAAAATGTCTCCAGCCTTTACAATATATCACGTCATATTAATTTATGGTAGTCAATGAACAGTCAGAAATGGTGGAGGAGAGAGATGGAGAGCCTATAATATTTACTTTTTTTCAGAACTGTATATTATAGGCTTTCTTTTTCTTTTTTTTTCCTTTTTTACACAGCTCAGGCACAGCATCTCTTCTTCCTCACTTCAGGAAAAAAAATAAGAAAAAAGAAAAAAGGGAAGAAAATCTACATATTCGTATTATGTTATGTTCTCCAAGTAGTAAATTCCTTCTGCCAGCTATCTGTGGGTGTGCAGCCCTTCCTCAGGAACATGCTGTATCTTCTGAGTTCCTGTGTTTGTGATATCACAGTGCTTTTGCTCTGCAGAACCATGAATGGGGCCATTATGAGGGGCCTCCAGATAATTAAGATTCTGAGAGGGGTAGGCTGCTAAAAGCGTGTTTAGTGAGGAAATTACAAGGCCAATAAAAAAATGTCTTTGCAAGTTCCGATTGTATTCTTTTCTTCTGTTGGTCTAATTTTTCAAGGTCTGGCTGGATCATGATGAGGTTTTCTTTTATCCTTTTTTTTCTCTCCACAACAGGAGCTGAGGCTGGAATCTAAGTCCAAGTTAATGAAGCAGCCTCAAAGCTCAAAGTTGAAGAGAATAAACCGCAGTTTTGAGGCACAGACCACTGGAGATTCTGCTTTCAAACCCTGCCTTTGCCACTCACTGGAGTTACTTGATTTGGGAACAAGGTAACAATTCACAATATCTGATTTGTAGAAATAACCTGGAGGAAGGAAAAACAGAAATACTAATTTCAGATATAATTTTCATCTCTCAGTTTCCTAAAAGTCTTTATCACCTCTAATAACATTAAGAAAATACAAAGTACAGATTTTGGGGAAGTTGTGTACTGACTGAAAAATGCATCTCCAAATAGCCCACAGTTCAGCACTTCTTTTTCTGTCAATACTCCGTGACCAGGGAAGGTTTGCAGCATAATTCTCTCCCAGTAATTCATCTTCTCCCTTTCTCTCTCTCCCTTTTTTTTCCTAGTAAGAAATAGACCTGGAAATTCATTGCTGATTTCCCAGGAGTGTTATTCATTCCAGTTTATTTATGTATTTATTATTCAAGTGCAAACTATTGCAGTTCCTTGTGGTAAACTGCAAATCAAACTGATGGAGGCAGAGGGCTGGCTGTCACACCAAGCGCTGTAGAGCCGAGTGCTGACACTATCGCTGCTGTTGCCCCTAAGTGATGAGGTGTGAGGAAAAATTCAGCCTCCTTGGTGCTCAGGCCTGCCCAGGCCTTGGCAAGAGCTGGAAGAGAATAGTAGCCAGCATCCTTAAATTAGGCAAGGTGTCGGCTATAAATGCCTACCCGTGGCAGCAGAGCAACTCTGACTATTTGGCTGCACAGGTGTTGTCTTCTTTCTTCAGTGCTGGTAACATGTAATTGGCAGTGGTCAGGCTGACTCCTTCATACACTCAAAAATAGGCTTACATTTGGATTAATTAAAGTCAGGGTGGTGTGTGTGTTTCATTCATCCACTGTTCCATTCATCCATTGCATTCCTCTGGGGGCAGTAGTGCAGCCAGCAGTTTTGGTGCATCCCTTGATGGTGGCCCTCGACAGCCAAGAAGGAGCAGAAGACAGCTCCAGACAGCCTTAGGAGGTTTGTAGGTGGATATGTCTCCAGCAGAAAACAGTGAGAGGGGAGACCATGTCTTCCTAAACTAGACACAGAGTGGGTATCGCTCATGGTGACACTCTCTGAAAATGAGACATCACTGCCCCTTCAAAGATTTAGATGCACATGCTGCCTGTAGCTGCACACATTTTGTGATTACACATATTTTCTGTTGATTACAATTATTGTTAGGATTACCTTTCAATAATGTTCTCCAGAATCTTGTTCTGCATGTCTTCACAAGGATTTAATTGTCTTTGGCAGGCCATTTAATACAACTGCATTTTAGCAGGTGAGCATAACAATTTATTGTGTTAAAGTGTTGGAACTGCAACTAGGATAAATCTCCATTAAGGCTGATAATTTAACTTTATTTAAATTTAACTTTAACTTCTATTAACTTCAATTTGGAATGTGGTCAATTGCAAAAATAAAAGATGTCTCTAATGTAGCACTTGTTTCTAGGCTTCCTTCTTTCTATTCCTGACTTTTTCATGAGTACTTCTCATAATTTATTCACATCCGTGTACACAGTCCTTTGTTGCTGTGTGAAAAACCTACACAAAGGGGGTTCATTGATTACACAGAGGAAAAAGTGAAATTCCTGTCAAATGCCTAAAGAAATCAGATTAAAAGAGTTGTCATTTTACTTTATTGACTTAGTATTGTTCCCTCTCATAACAAAGGATAAAAATGTGATTTTGAAATGGCTGTGTTCCTTTGCGTGGTATATTGATTTCCATATAGATATACTGATTTACAGTAGCAGAAGTCCTAATTGGTTATTCGAATGCCATCTTGCTGTGTCATCTTGGTAGAGACACAATGTTCCTGTATTTTTCATGTGACCTTGTCTTATTTGCAAAGCTCAAATTTCATTGCCACTCTGGGAAAGGTTACTGGTGAGAAACTTTTGAGCCTTAAATGGATTCTTAAATTTGAATAGAACCCATTTTTTTCTAAGTATTGAAAACCAGGCTTAGATCCAAATACCTCTGAATCTTGAGAGGATTCAAACTTGGATTTCGACTGAATTGTGCAACTTAAATCTCTTTCAAATACATAGATAACTCTGTGTGCAAAGAGCGTAAATCCACGTGTACATGTGTGTGCACATATAGGCACAATATATGTATGTTGATACATAACCACACAAATGTACATATCTTGCTTCAGTGTCATACTTGATAATAATAAGAGACATATATTTTTGACACGAATTCCATCAGTGTTTACTCTGCTTCCTCAAAGAACATTCAAATTTTTAAAGTTTTTAAATAATTTCTTGAGTAGCTGAAATAATCATCAATGGGAAAAAACCAAACCAAGCCAAATGAAGGGAATTTCAGTTTTTTGGAAAATTTCTCCCATTGCCTATGAACTAGATTTTAGACATGAATAAAAGTAGTGTATTTTAAAATGTTTATTAGTTCCTTTTCTTTGTTCTATATTGAGGTCAGTATAGACTTCAGTTGAGCAGGATTGCAATAAGAAGAAAACTCTCTTTATGTGGCTAATGCAAGATAAATAAATGTTGAAAGTGTGAAGCAGTGATTGGCAGGAGGAAGGAAAGGATGTTGTGTGGGATGGATGGCAAACCAGGGAATCCAAAATGTGGAAATGAAGTAGACATAGAAACATTCTGGTTGTTTTGGAGAAAAATCACTGTCTGACTTCTGTTTGTGCAGAAACAAAGACAGAGTGGCCTGGATTTGAATCCTTTTTTACCAGAAAATCCAGTCTTCAGGATAGTTTTCATAACCCATTCCAGCTTTGGCTCATGTCTGTTCTGAATAAGCAGTTAAGCAGTTTGGGTATTTTTCAGTTCCCTGTGGGCTGGCAGAGAAAAGATATGCAGCACAGAGGACTGAAGGAGATTATTTGTTTAACTTTTGCTGTCCTGTATGGATGAAGCTCCCTGAAGGCAGCAGCGTTCGGCCACCCTCATTCCCAGTACTGACTGGTGTACCAGGCAGAAGCTGCTGGTCTCACAGACAGGAGATGTTTGGTGCTCAGTGCTTCAGACACCTATTTACAGAGGTTTTACATAATTCAGGAGCATACTAGAGCTGTCTGCTAAAAACTCGGGGTGCTCTGAACCTGATGCTGGTTCCAGCTTGGCAGGAGTGGCTCCAATGGACACAGAAAAAACAGAGAAAGCAGCCAAGTGTTACATGCCCCCCAAACCCTTGTTTATTAATCTGGTGCTAAACCTCTGCTGTACTGCAGACTCTTCCTCTGAGAGTATCCAAATGTGTTGTTAGCGCACTAAATCACAGGAGCCAAATTTCATCAGCAGGTTTGTGGCTGAAGCAGTTTTTTATGTGCGTAATTTTTTCCATATGGATGTGACTTTAGAGTGGGACACGGTGGAGAATGTGGGCAGCATATCGATCACTGGAGACGGCGACCGTGAAACAATCAAGATTTTGAAGATCCCAAAAATTCGTGAGTAAAGAAACTCCCTAGATCTCTCTTCTTGCTTTTGTTTGGCTGTTCTCTCTGGACTATGGAGGAATCGTGGGAAATGGGGTTGTCTAAACCACAGAAGGAAGTGTATCTGGAAGTTAAAGAAATCCTGGAACAGCAAAACACGAAACTTGCTCTGGGAGATCTAGAACATTTTTTTGACTGGCTTTTCAAAAATTTCCCTTATGTTTCTTGAGACTTACTTTTTGACGTTAGTCCTCCTAAAACTGGTCTCTACGATTTTTGGTCCAAGATCTTGGATAATATAATGGCTCAATCAAAACATGTACTAGTGATAGAACCTCTCCGTGCATTTCCTGTAATGAATGAAGATCTTGAGAAGCATGTGCATGGTCCTATTACCCCTATGTCAGAAGATGACAGTCATCACATGGCTGAGACTGCGCGGCGGCCATCCCAGGGGTGCGTGATGGCAGCCACTGGGTCTCCCCTGCCCGTGCCGGCGGAGTTGCCTGTGCTGGATGTGCCTGGCCCCTTGGGAGCCTGTGCCTTATCGCAGACCCCATCCCTGTCTCGGAGTCCCCTGCCACGTGACAGCGAGTGAGGGAGCAACGCCGCAGGTGCCGCGGGTGCCATGGGTCACGTGCAGCAGAGAGGCGGCCCCCACGAGCAGCCAGGAGCCGAGAACCAGCGCATGGGACTGCTCTTGCCCCTTCCCTGGCTGTTTACACGAGAAACCGCGCAGCGTTGCAGCACCGAGCTGAAATGAGGCCGCTCTCAAAGCAGCATGGAGTTGGTGGAGTGGAACCACTCACAGGGCGCGGGGCTGGCGGCGATGGCAACGCGGGGCCGCGCAGAGCCCAGACACGCGCTGGAGCAGCTGCCGCTTGGAGGACGCGGAGCAGCCGCAACGTGGGGGCCCAACTGAGACGTTGGAGTTGGTGAAGCAGCGGCCGCGCAGGACCCACGCGCAGCACCCACGACAAACACACAAGCATGTGATAGGAGAAGTTGTAGCAGTAAAATCACAGGAATTGTGAAATGGTACAATGTCAAAAACAACAATGGCTTTGTAACACAAGATGACACAGGGGAAGATGTATTCATCCATAGAACTGCCATTAAGAATAACCCTGAAAAATACCTCCAGAGTGGAGGAGATGGAAAAGTTGTACAATTTGGTATAGTACAAGGAAGAAAAGGCCCGCAGGCAGCCAATGTGACAGGGCCTGGGGGTATTCCAGTCAAAGGCAGCCGTTATGCACAAAATTATAAACAATATCCATACCAGCAACTTCCCTACTCACAGCCTACTTTCCCCTTTTACCCTATACCCAGTATGAACCCTTTCCTAAGTTTACCCCATCCCGAGTTTATTCCTAATCCGTTTTCCACCCCATGGCTTCCCTATACAATTCCCTTTCCCCACAATTCCTCTCCTATGCCGAGGGGCGGATGAAAAGGGGGAGGGAAGAAATTAACTGTCATTGATTGGAGTCCCAACAGATACAGATGAAGGAAATGCTCTCCTGCCTCAGTCTCCTCACAAAGCATGCTCAGAGAGTCCTGTCTCCCTTCTGCCAGCCCTAAGATGTTCCAGAGAAAAAAATCTGTTTGGACATTTAGAGACTCAGGAGGGTGGCTTGTTTTCTTTTAAAATTGTACTTGTTATCTTTTGTTTATCCAGTTGTTTTCAATGATCAGTTTTAAATCTCTTTTAGTTAAAACAAAAGGGTGAGGTGTTGGGGTTCCTCCCCCCTGCCATGTAGTCCTGGGAGAGGGGCCCTGGGGCAGAGGCAGGGCCTATGGGGTTTCCCTACTCCCTGGTCAGTCCTGTTCCCCATTGGTTGTTTTGTGTTCCCCTGCCTGGGGAGGACCCTCTGGTCCCATGATTGCTCCGTTCTTCAGCAGGACACTGGCCATGCGTCTGGAGAATAAAGATCTCTGAAACATCTATCAAGAATCGGTCCCTATTTCTTTCCACGGGCCTCGCTGTCTATACACGTTGCAGAAATCCCTGCTGAACAGGATATATAAGCCATTAAAAGTGAGAAATTCTAACTTTGTCTTAATTTTGTCTCTCACCTATGGACTTATATAAGTTTAAAAAAATTGACAGAGCTGCTGAGAAATTACAAGGCTGGTGCTCAGTTTACAAAGACAGATATTTGGTTAATGCCAGCATTCCAAAGATCTGGACAAGACTGAAGCCCTTTGGTGCAAATTGCGCTGCAAATGCAAGGTATGAGACTGGTCTTGTCTCCAGGAATTTGCCTTCTCTGCTCATTGTCATGGGTTAGCAAGCATAGTCCCAGAACTGATGTTCTTGCAAAGGGGTGCTTACAGCTTCCTCTGTGACCTAACAGAACCTATCAGCTGGCCAGTTTGAATATGGACAATTCTTTGAGCCACTTAAAAGTTGTGACCGCCTCTGTGATACACACTTAAGAATAGACAAACCCCCACAGCTGTCTCGTTTCCGGCGCTGGGACAGGTGGCTGCGGGGCCCTGTACAGGGGCCCAGCAGGCCCGGCCCAGGCCCTGCTCGGGCCAGGCCAGGCCAGACCATGGCCATCCTGGAGCTGATGGGCCCTGTTCCACCCACGGAACCCCCCCACAGCCCTGCTGTGGGCAGACAGAGTGGCCCAGCTCCCCCTCTCCACTGCGGCCAAGATTCAGCTGAAGCTGCACCGCTGTCTGGCAAAGATCATGTCACCAACAGCGATAAGTGAAATTCCAGCTGCAAGGCCGAGGTGAGATTAACACTTTTAGTGCTGTGAAGAGCTGAAAACCTGAGGGAGGAGAAAGAGGAGATGCTTAAAGCTGAAATTCTGTTGTAAAGCTGTGATATATCCGAGTACCCGTTGTAATTTCATGAAGGCATGGGGGGTGGAGTGTTCAACTTGTACTTGTGAGCAAAAGCACCTGTGCTGAGATAGGCAGATGCTGATGCAGCTGTAATTTCATGAGAAGTTTGAACAGGGAGAGATGGAAGTGATGAGGACTTTTGCTCCAAAGGGAAAAGGAGAAAACCTCAGTTCCTAGAGATGCTTCCAGAGATAGTCTTAAAGATGAAGATGAGGAAGACCCTTTGCTCCCAGGGAAGGAGAAGGGTCTCTGTTCTTAGAGATGAAATGCTCCCAGAGATGGGTGAAGAGAACTTTTGTTTCTGAATGGCTCAACCTTAAAATTGTACCCCACAAAACCTCAAGAGTGGACCCTCGAAAGCAGTTGTGGGAAAAGCTGCAAGTTGGGGGAAGGGACTCGCATGCGAGCAGAGAACCAACCTGTGCGGCTGTCTTGTTGTGATAATGTTTTCATAGCATGGGCAAGAGAGACTCCTCTTCCTAAATGGACTGAACAAGGTTATTATGGAAGTGGTAAACAGACTGAACATCTCAAGGGTTGTCTTTTTCCATTGTCAGTGGGAGAAGGGAGAAAGGTGGGGGGAGGAGAAGTGTTCTGAAGGTGTGGTATGATTTTTTTTTTCTTCTTTTGGGTCTGTTAATAAACTTCTTTATATTCTTTTCAAGTTTGGTGCCTGCTTTGCGTTTCTCCTAATTCTTATCTCACAGAAGGTAAACAGTAATGAGTATTTTGGACCAAACCACTATACTCATAACCTTCAAGGAGGGAGAATATCCTGCCTGAGGCATTGCAAGTGGCTAACTGGAAAGCTGAAAGCAGAACTCAGTTCTCCAGCCCAGTGCCTTGCATGATGAGCTTCACTCTGGATTTGTTACTGTTTTCCCACATCAGTGCTCTGCTGCACTAATTGGGATTAGGTCCCCATTGCACTTAATGCTTCCTGAGCACAGAGGAGGAAGCAAACTCTGTCATGAGAAGCTCGACAGTTGTAGCTGCTTAATTGATGGGGTTGTTTTAAATCCAGTCAGTTAAATTGCTACGGTCACCCTTTATTATAGCCTCGGCAATTTTATTTCAAGTTAGCTTTAATCAATTAGGAATTGATTTTAGCTAAGTCAGTATAAGAACATCTGATCTGGTTTAACAAAATTGGTTTTAGAGAAGTGAAATGGGTGCAAATTCAGCATGAGCCCAAAGAAGGCTTGCTTTCTCTTTTTGCCTGCTAATGATCAGTTAGAGGATATCCTAGTAAAATCCCAGATCCTGCACATCCTCAGCAGATTCTATCCCAATCTTAAGCCCTGGCAAAACAAAACATACAGAAAGGCAGATAATGATGGTTGCCTGAATGAAGGACTCTCTCCTCGGCAACTTGTACACGTGCACAAGCACATCCTCATCCTGACTGCACTGGTCAGTGGAGGAGCTTTGGGAGCAGCAAGCCAGATGCAAATTAAGAATTTGCTGACTTTGACGGCCCAGACTGCAGCCCCCCAGGCCACTGAGGCAGCAAACCATCTTGGTCTTCCACTATGTGCTTTTAATGCACTTGTTTTCTGCCAGTTTAGTGTTTTGAAGAGGTTTGCAAAGATGGCTGAGCTGAAGGTATGGCAAAGAAAGAGGAAGCAGCAGCTCTGCTTCTTGGCAGAGGTGTGGCACTAGATTGTGAAAATGGAAATCCCAGGAGAACTGAGAATTTCCAATGGAGAATTTTGAGATGCGACAATTTCTAATGATGTCTTGCCTTCAGGGCTATGAAACACTTGGAATGTTTTATGACCCTTTTGATGCTTTTTTCTCCAAATGATTATTCTGATATTTTTACCATACTGTAAATCGATATTATGTTTAAAAAAACCTATCTTGTTCTCTTCAGTCGCTGTTGTTGTTTTTATCATGATTGTTATGAGTTCTCATATAGGAACTCTTTATCACTGAATGTTGGAATCTTTCATTTCTGTTCTTATAAATGGTAAGAATTAAGCTACTGCTGTCAAGGACCCACTATTTCTGGTAAGAAAAAAGCAGTATTTCTGCCTAGGATTTGTTTACTTTGTGCCAGAGAAGCTCCCATGCTTGAATTCTTCTGTAGGTACAAGTAGTGTTAATGAGGTGTTAATGTGCATGTAGCTGATGAAGACATAGATTTGCCTTTGATCAGACGGTGTTATTTCCTTTTTCTTTTCCCCCTTTTTTTTTCCTAACCTCGAAAAGCTGTTTGCACTATGAAAGCCTTTTGATTTAACAGAAATTTCTCCAGGAGCTGAAAGAACTTCTGAAAACAATGTCTAGTGAAACTCCCAGTGACTGCAGTGGGGTCATTGTTCCTTTGATTACAATTTTTTGAAGAGCAAAAACATACTCCCAAGGGTTTGCCTACATGCAGTGTTTGTACTGCTTTAAATTTAGGCTTGAAACTAGTATATTGAAAGCAGTATATAAACCCTAGTACAATGCAGTTGTGCTATTATCAGGAAGTTATGCTGATCTTGCTTGATCCCACAAATGCAGAGCAGATCACAGTGTCTCCCTATCTGTATCAGTCTCATAACTTCAATGTTTTTTTAAAAAAATGCACTCCTAAGGAGCTAACTTGGCATAGAGACTGGGTGTGTTAGTTTCTTGGTTTATAATTATTAACACACACGAGAAAATGAAAGCAAGGCATTTAAAGTGAGAGAGCTCCAGAAAGTAGAAAAATTATGCTCTCATCTTATAGATGTGGGCTTCCTTATCCTGTCACCTTTGTTATCTCTCTTATTCACTCCTGCTGACCGAAAGCAGCATCACCTCCTGTTTATCTGAGTCTCATGAAAAAAACAATTGATCGGGTGTGTGTGTGTGGCTTTCATAAAGCGAACGCGTACAAAGTGAAGTTGAAAAGGTGTCCAGTTCAATGCTCACATCTCCTTCCCCAGACTCTAGGCATCCTCTTGGGACTCTGAGGCCTGGCACAATCTTATTTTCAAGTGGAAGACTGCGTGGGTTTCTGCATGTATCTCTCTTGGGGCATCCTGTTTGCTGCAGTCATGCCTTACAAGCAGCCAAGAACAGGCTCTACTGTCCCAGGTGCTGCAGAGTCAAGCCAGCAGACAGGTCCTGCCCTCTGCACAGCAGCCTGAGCCGTGCTGTTGGCCTGGCCACATGCAGCAGAAGGGAGATGTAGAGCTCACAGTGGGAGACAACGGCGTGGTTGCAGCAGCCAGTGTGCTGGCACTGAAGCTGGTGGAAGGCCGAACCCAGGAGATTTCCCGAGAAGTGAAGCTGAAATGGAAAAGGAGGGAAAGTGAAGTGAGAAAGAGGAGATGGGAAAGATGTCTATGCTCCAAGAAAACCGTGATGCAGGCTGGAGGAAGCAGCCCACTAGCACAAATTGACAACCTAGTCAAAACTATATAAAAAGCTCCAGGAGCAGCTGGAGGCTCCCAGTGATGATGGCTCTGTAACTTTCTCTCCTGGCTCTCTACCTTTCCCTCCTGGCTGGGGTCTCATTCTCAATTCAGTTTTCTCCCACAGGCCACATGGCAGGAAGAGGAATCAGGCTTGAAACAAGGGAAATTGATTTAAATCAGCCAAACTGGGCTCCTGTTCCAAATCTTGCTTTAGAGGATGTCTGTCTCTCCCTTGTAACTATAGAAAACCCTGGTCTGATTATCCTTGCCAGACTTCAGTCAACCTTTGGAAGTGCTTCTCTGTCTCCTTTCTTCTAACTCACCCGAGAATGAGGTATGAAGGTAGGAGAGGTGGCTCATGGCATAAAGCTATGTCCAAGGGTTGTAAAGATGTAGAGCAGCTGGAGGACTGGGTCCCAGTCCCAGTCCAGAGGTTTCTGCCTTGTCTGCCTGTGATGACTCCAGTTCTGCCTGTTTGTGTTTGGAAGAATACACCAACTCCTAAAATAGGAGAGGGAAAGTGCAAACATGCTAGCAAAGAAGAGGCATAGCAAACTATGCACAACTCTGTGTATGTCTTATTTATGAACTTTGTTACCTGAACCAAAGCAAGCCTATTGCAGCAGAGGTAAAACATGTGGCCCTGGAAACATTTGCTGTTTCATACATAAGCAGTGGCTTCAATTTCATCCTCCCTCTCCCCAGTTTATTTTTTGCTGTCCCAGTTGGAGTTTAATATGCTTTGCAGTTTCCTCTATTTTTCTTTTTGAGTGTGTTTTGATTTTTTCATATTGAAGTCTCTGCTGACAAAAGGTGCCAGCCCATTTAACAGCTGCTGGGAGACAAGTGCTCAATGGATACAGACAGCACAGCAGTGTCGGAGGCCAGACGAGACATCCTTTGGGCAGGCAAGCACTGTGTGTCCTTGGTCTCTTCAGCTGGGCTGCTTAGAGCACATCATGGATGATGCTGATTTTTGGAATGGGAGCTTAGTGCTTTGGATGTGAAAGCATGCTGTATGTTTTCACACCTGAAAGCTCTTCAAGGAGAGATCTGAGATCTTTGCTTTTCTGCGCATACATTGAACTTTCTTTGACTGGCTTCAGACTAATTTTTTTTTGCCACATAAGGTGATTGCATCCAATCTCCAAACTGGAGACATTTGCATTCCTAGTTTAGGGAAGACTTGACAGATATTTGATTTTAGTTGGTTTGTTATTTCTTGTTCTGGCTTATTGCAACCACAGTGCCTGCTGTATCTCTATTGATTGCAGACAGACATCCTGAGGGATAACTCTGTCTTCCCTTTCATTTAAAAAGGAGAAAAAAAGGCATGTCTCCAGCCCTACTAGTTGTGGAGACAGACACAAATATGTAATGCAGACTGTTTGATGAGACTGAAAGTTGTGTCACTTCTAAAAAGTCATCATTTATTCACCCTCACTTCTCTGCCCTTCTTTGAGCTACCCACAATGCTAGTGTGCAGAACTGTGCTGTGAAGGCTGCAGAAAATAAGTACGTGCAATTTTTTGGGTTAAACTAGCATGAAAGTGCTGAAGTAAAGCCATGAAGGACACCCAATCTGAATTCCAAACTCTGCCAACTCTAACGCAAAATTGTGCCTGACACCCCCTACTCCTGCTCCCTTTTTTCTGTCCAGCCAGGCAAACTCTATTTGAGCACTGGGTTTAGCAAGTTTGGGATAGTTTCCTTGAGCCTTGTTTAAAGAAGAAACAAGGAAATTTGGTTTATATTTGTATCTCTAGAGCACTGGAGTCCCAGGGAATTTCTCTGGCAGCCCAGATGTTGTTCTCAGTAGAGAAAGGCCCTGACCATGTCCTATTGTCTGAGTAGTGCAGGGGAGAAGGACAAGTATGATTATCTGCTGGCACTAAAGACCTTGCTTCTGTCATTATAGAAACTCAATCAAAGAGCCTGCTTCAGTTCTCCAGCATTGCATTCTCTTGCCTGACACACCTGGGCTGCTTCTCTGACTTTCCTTTAGGGCACTGCAGGATTTGACTGCTCTGAAAATGAAGGCAGCTTGTACAGGTAAAAGTGGGCCAGAGTAAAATCCTTGAGCATGGGTAGCAGCGGCAGTGCAACTCCTGTAACAGGACAGTAGCTCAGGAATTTATCTCTTGCCTCTCTGTTGCACGTTGCCTAAGCATTTGTGGGGGTCTCCTATGTATTGCCCCATGCCTCCTCATTTAAAGCCAGCATGTCCAAGTTCTCAAAATAATTGATGATTCCCACAAATGAAGGTCTCTGTCTCATAGGATGAGAAGACAGTGAGTCTTCACCTTTTTTTACCCCTTTCCTACAGCTTCTAGAAGTGAAAATGAGGCTAGGAGAAATGGCAAACATCATACTCCAAACCTTAAAAATTTGGGGTTGCCAGAGTACAAATCTTTTAAAGCAACATGCTTGCTCTATTTCATTTAATGAATTGATCTGGTGGCTTGTGCTCCTGTGAAGCCACTGCCTCTCTTGCTCATTTAGTTTTCCTTCCTCCCTCTAAGCCCCAGAATTTAGACCTTTCTCATCAAACTACCTGTCTGTTGGAAGGAGATCTCTGCTCATTCCTGCCAAATGAGAGAAAATCAAAGTCTGTGCTGAGCAGCAGTAAAAGAGCAATGTTGGTGCCTAGAATTGCATCAGGAGCTCCTTCCTTATTAGACCGTGCAAGTGCTACAGCAGTGAAACAAGTAGCTGAGCTGTTCAAAAACCTATGAATTCTTTCGTGCATTAAGTTAATTAATGAGAAATGAAACAAGTAGCAAGTGCATGAAAGAAAAGGATTAGGTATCTTGTATCTTAGTAGCTCAGTGGAATTGCAAGGAGAAGGGATCCAACTTGTCAATGATAAGAAATAAGTGTTTTCTCCCTGTTTCAATTTTGAGCAAAATTCAGTGTGTTTTACCTGCTGATGGACAGAGAACATTCAGCTGCTGAGGCAGACGTGATAACAGAATCCAGGGAAATTTGTGTGACCAGTTAGTGCTCAAGCACAGTCCTGTCTGAACCACTTCCTACTGGCTGAGAAGCATCATCTAATTCCCTTCTGCTCTCACTCTAACTGGCTGACACAGGGAGTAGAAAACTCAAAAATGAACACACTCACTCCTCCCCAGCACTTAGCAGCACCAGGAAAATAAGGCAAACAGATGGGAGTCAGTGTATCATCCAAATGAAATCCCACCCTTCATAAAAATGCGCCAGCTGAAGAGGAGACAGGATCCTTATTGGTGTCCTTAGCCATAGATAGCAAATGTGATTTTTTTGGCTCAAAGACAGCAGTGAGTGCTTTGCTTTTTTCCTCCTTTGGGTGCCTGTCATCTTGGCCAGGTGGTCTTTGAAGCTTGGGACATGCAGAAGCATGAGACTTTCTAGAGAAAGCTCCAGATGCCCTTGGCAAACTTGTTTCTCCTAAATCCTACTTTCCTGCTGTGTCTGTGGCTGGGACTGAAATTTTCACAGAAAAACTAGTAGGGTAGTTAAGAAAAAAAATAACAGGCTCTTGAGTGGTATTTTATGTGGACAAGATGTATTTCCATCTGGAGCTGGGGTGGCAGCTTTTCCTTGCCTTGCTGACAGACTTCATGTTGTCATGAACAAAACTTGCTTTTCATGGGTATTGGGATCCCTTTCCCCTTCATGTGTTTCAATTGTGACATTTGGAAATATTACTCAGGAAATCTCTCGCCATCTGGGCCTCCAGCAGCCTCAACACCTGCACCACTGACGCACCCTTGTCTCTCTCAACAGTAAGCCCATCTCTTCCCCTGCAGCTGTTCCCTTCAGACTCTGCCTCAGTCTGTCAGCAGCTTCACCAACAGAAACCAGCTTTAGGATCATGGCCAGTCCTTTTTCCAGCCTATAAATGTGACAGGAGACTTCTCTATTTGCTCAGTTTCCATTACTTGGCATGAAGTGAGGAATGTTCCTGCAACATTTGAGGAGGTACAGATTTACCTGGAAGTCTCCCCACCTGTTCATAGGGAGCAAGACATCCCTTATCTTCAAAACTCACATGACAAGTACTTCTTCAGTCTGAGTTTTGAAGGGGGCAGCTTAGGGCTGCCTATTTCCTTTCCCAGCTACAGTGCAGCCTCACTATGCCCATACAAAGGCACAGGATCACCTCTGCTTTGCTGTGCGTCTCCCTTAGCACCAAGCAGCCTGTTGAACAACCCTCTTTCTCCGCTTCATCCTCTGCAAGGTTAGGTGAGAGTGGATAGGACGAAGTTCCTCTACCACCTCTGGAAGAGCATTGCTGATCTCTTCTCAGGAATGATGGTAGAGCTGAGGTAACCCCACGAAGTACAGCTGCACAGTCATGCACTACTGCTAACCTGAACAACCTGCTAGGGCCTTCACTCACTGTGGTAGTTGCCTGGTCTAGTTAGGCTCTGAAGGCTTGTTTTCTGCTTCAAAATCGAGCTGGGGACTGGCAAGAAGTCTTTACCAGCTGTACTCCTTCCTAGATCGTCACACAGGTCCCAAGCAGGGTAAGCCAGCAGACTAAAAGTGGGTAGGTGGGTATGTGCAATTTTAAGTTTTATACATGCTCATAATTATATGTACTATGCTTTATATCTATCTATCTATCTATCTATCTATAGTTACATACATACATATATAAAATATTTATGTACAGTTACTGAGGAGAACTACGAGTGTATCACTCAGAAACCATCCAAGTTATAACACCACAGTACAAAGCTGGATCAGCTCTACTGAAGCCAATGGAACAATGAATCAGATTAATGTGCCATTTTACTTGGGTAAAGAAGGATATTTACATGAAGTACAGTATTTCAAAATGGTCAAGGGTGCTTTAAAGTCCATGAAACACTGTTTAAATATATGTGTAAAATTTCCTATTCTAGCTGGTAAGAGCTGCTAGAGAGTTTACTAGCATGAGTGGTCTTTTCCAAATTAGTTTTACACTTTAATTAGAGTAAGTACTGTCCTGCTAGAAGACAGAGAGAATATGGAAAGAGTGTTAAGTTCATTCCAGTTCTAGGTTTTACAGGTAGGTATCATATGTCGAAAGGGTGGACATACTATGGGTGTCCTAAATATGGCTAGCAATTCCATCTAGCTAGTGAGTTTATGTAAAATCATTGACCTTGATCTGAGGATAGACCTCTTTAACACAATCAATACAGGTGCAATCAGATAAGAACATTCTACTGTTTTATTAAAGTGCATCTAATTCAAAACTCAATAACTCTCACAAATCCTTAATCAGAGAAGACATCCTGGGAGGTATTTAGGTGAGTGATCTTATAACTCTTGCTCTCTCCTTGTTAGGATGGCATTTTACAAATAGACATGTCTGTTTCCTCCTTATCCTCCCTGCCATAATTCTTTCACTATACAGTTGTGTTGATTATCATGCATTTATCAAGTATTTTTGCCTCCATTTATTTAGAGAGACTGAGTCAAGTGGCAGCTTCTGTTTACCCCGTCCCCCTGCATCACTGTGGCCAAGCATACAAATGCAAATATGGCTCATTTGCTGGCACTCTGAGTCCTGTGTTCTAGTCCTTGGCTTAGATGTGTTACACTATAGGAGGTGTAGTGTTAATGCATGCTCTCTAGCTCAGGGTGGCCGGGGATAATGAAAGAAAACAGTCCATGTGCAGCATTATGTGATAGTTTAAGCGGAATGAAAGCCAAAGGCAATGACTGTATTTTTAGAAATTATTTTAGATCAAAATGATGCATACCGAATAAGACAAAATAACCACATGGTAGAGAGCTTCTGAGAGCACTGCTTACAGTGAGGTAATTATTATTCTTTCCAGGTGACCCCCAGCGTGTTCCTCGATAATGCAAAACAAATTGTAATTTGGAGCAATTGAGCTGAAGGCAAATTTCTTTTTAGCCATTTAAGTTCATATATGGCAGACTGAGGGGATCAGATCTTTATTGTAAGAGTGAATGGCTACACATGCTTAACTAGACCCCTGGTTCCCTGCGTTACACAAAACAGCACTTAGCCAGTCCATACAATAAAATAAGGAAAAAAATCAAATTAGTTTGTAACTATGTACAGCACAGAGAGGCTCAAGAGACTGCAGCACTGCAAGTCTCCTTAACATATGTGTCCAATGAAAAGAGAGGATGTATGGATTGCAGATCCTCACAGTCAGGAGTCTTCTGGTTTTGATTCTGATCCCTTTACTCCCTCAGACTTGATCCTAGTTATTTGGAACTTTTATAATTTTTATATTATGAAAAATTACTGTGCAGACATTTTGGGTCTTCCTCAGCCATCTTCCTCACTCTGTTTCTACCTCAGTTGTTTTAATCAAGATAATGCCTACAAAGGACACAATTACCAAGTTCTAATTTCCACATGCATGAACTGACCAACATCTGTGCCTTCCTGGAGCAGAATTCTGTGTCTCCTATTCCAGGTGGGCCAAAGTAGTATCTCACATGGTAGAAACAGGATTTGAAAGGTGATGGACTGAGCTAGCTGGTTGTGTTCTGCTCACGTTCTACTGTCTGGGAAAAACTCAGCTATTATCTTTCTCTAGTAGGGAATGTGGCCTGGGCTATCTTCTTCTGTTCTAAGGAGACAGATTGAGAGCAAGAGTGGTGAAAAACAGAGAGCCAGGCAACCTTCCTGAAACTGGTTTGGTGATGCTACTACAGATGAGGGCAGCAGAAGGAAAGAGTTGATCCTTCCTGCCCAGCCAACACGGTAGCAGTTGCCATCATAGGCATTCTGGCCTTCCCTTCTGTTCACACCAAGCGCATGAATTTCCTGGGAGTAGGCAAAGCAGGGCTCACAGTTACTTTGCTGTTTCTGGCTATTTCTATTAACTTAGATGGCTTTCTGCTTGGCTTGTGCTTCATCCCTGTAGTCTCCATTGTTCTCCATGTCCAGAAGCATGCTTGCTCCATGCAGTGATGATGATTCAGTGATTCCTGAGGCACTGCAATACCTCTCAGATACAGCATGATGCTGTGTTGGCTTAGCTTGCGTCCTGAGGTCACTGAAGCCTTAGCACTGCACAGTGCAAGATCTAGTCACTTTGTCATTAGCATCATTTTCTCCAAAATGCCAAGGTGATTAATCTGAATTCACACAACAACTGGAATTAAAGTACTGATGAAAGTCCTACGTATTTGCATTGTTTTTTTTTTTTTAAATCTGTTTTAAATTATTGAGCTTTTGATTAAGCTCAACTATCTCTTTAAAACACAATTTTTAAAGATGTGATGGACAGCAGAATGGTTAAATGCAAAGGCATGCTAAGTATCTTGGCCTTTGCCGCAAAAAGCATTGCGGATTCAAGACATTACATATAAGCTTCTGCAGCACTGCAATCTCTCAGTAGTTACTCTAGCTTGCCTTTTCACTCTCCTTCTGCAAGGCAAAATAATACCCTCTTTTTATTTTTGTGATCAGAATTTATATCATATCATCTCTGAAAGGTATTTTTTGTATATTTCAGCTTTGATAAATGCAGCCCCCGTCACCAGTAGAACAGAAATAAAATTAAAAATGCTCACTTCCATGTGCTGGGCCTGCAGTTCAAAAGCAGTCTCATTTTAGAGTGCTTGGGGAGGAGGAGAAGCTGGTGTATGGATGTACACAACATTTTAGATGAAGAATTAAAAAGGAAAATGCTATTTCTTAATGCTAAGGGGAGAAACAACAGTGAAAGAAACTGAAAAACTGTCCAGATGCTGCATTATATCTGCAATGATATGTAACTGTTCTGTATTAATGAAGTAAAGCCATAGGCTCTGAGTAAGTTTGTGCTTTTTCCTGATATGTTGGGCTCTTAAGGATTCCCACCACCCATGGAAAATAAGGATACAAGAGATCTAATGAAAAATGGGAGCTTGAGAAACACAACAACACTTTAAACTCTTCTTCTACTTAATGGAATTTGCTGTGGTGTTAAGTAGTATTCCCCCCTGTCACTCTGACATGAAAAACATTAGTGAATATTTGATTTCATTTTGGAACAAATTATAAGGATATGGTGGTAATAATGAATCTTTGAGAGAAAAAAAAGTGCTCAAAATGGTACAATCTCATTTAAAATGTGCATGTGTAAAATAGAGCAGAGATACATGTTGTCTGCTACTTCACCAAGAGACTGTTATTTTATGAGCTGCATGCCCTTTCAGTGTAATGCTCCACATGTACAATTCGCCTGTCAACCCCACTCTTACTGCAAAGTCCTTTCTTTATACAATTTGGGCACTGGGAATGTATGAACTGTCAGGTTTCAGCTCCTACTTGGCAATCCAAAACTGCAAGGTCAGGTATCAGTGGGCAGAAAATCCTCCCTGTCTTTCCAGCTGATTCTCAGACATTATGGCATTAAAGACTGATCACTTCCAGTCAAAATGTAAACAGCCAAGCCACCATTTATGCTGGATTTGTTAAACTTATTAGTTTAATTTCCACTTACTTTTATATGACTGAACTCCAGGCAAGAAAGTAAGGAAGACACACCAGAGATGAATGGACCTAGAGGGATTTTTTAAAAAAATTGGTTTTTTTAGGTTATCAATACATCCATTACTGAAGTGGGTGCTGTCAAGAGAGATGTCCTCTGCTACCTTTTGCTTTTAATATTGCACTGATTTTAGAAAAGTTGTTGAGAAAAGAGCTTCGGCTCACTTGAAGATGAGATGAAGAGTGACTAACCTTCCAAAATCCAGCCCTGGCAAGGACAGTCTCTATACCTTTGACCAAAAACCTTCATTTGACTTCTTCCTTGGTAAAATGAAAATAACACTGTGCTTGCAAGATTTATTAACAGGAATATGTCAATGAAGATAGGAGGCCCTTTGGTAAACACTGGGGTCAACAGGAAAATTTTCAGTCATTCCAGTAGGTCAGGTCATAATGTCAGTATGGGAAGCTGTAAAGTAAGTTTTCTTGTCCAAAGGAGACTGATGGATTACTTGGGACATCCTCTGGGAAGCCAGAGGTTTGTTGTCCTGTCACATCTTCTCAGTAGCAATAACTTTCAAAGTTTTATGGGAAGTTTCTATAGAGGAATGTGCTGAATTTATGGACTGAATTTATATGCTCTATACATTGTTTTTCCCTTGGAACTCTTTCTTCAGCAGACACTGCCCACTTTCCAGAATGTCTTGGCCCTTTTAGATGTCTGTAAGTATGACTTGAGGAAGGTATGCATGGCAGTGGTAGGGGGAGAGCTACTTTTTGCCCTCATAAATTCTCTCTCATAATTCCTCTATGATGGCCTTTATCAGAGAATATCTCCAACAAACTCCAAGGTGAATCTGGCTTGGCCTTTTCAAATTTCTGTGTGCATCTTCAGCATTGCTGCTATTTTTCTTTGCTGGTCATGAATGAAGATTCCCAGATTCCCTGAAGACCATATCTCAAAAAAAAAAAAAATTAAAAAATTTAAAAAAATAATTCACTGAGTTTTTCATCAGCACAAGAAGATAATTTTGTTTTTCTGTCTTTCAAAATCAGAAGTACGTCTACACCTTCTATGGTTTGGGTCCCACAGTTGAACATGCATGTAGACCTTGTAGCAGGGAAACAATTTTTTTGCGGATGTTATTAAGGTGAATTTTACTTTATTTTTTGAGCCAGAGATTGTTCTCAATGTCACTAACTTAATGACAAATGAATGTGAATGATGAATGTCAAATGAAAGATCTTTTTGTTATAGCTGGCTTGGCTTATTTTTATAAAAGCATCTAAAAAATAAAAATCAAGAAGGGTATAAGTATGCGCTCCTTTCCTCGGGATGCATCATATAAGCCCTTTGCACTCTGTTGAGTGATTAAATGAAAATGACTTGGGCCAGGGAAGATGTGAAATGGATTTTTGTCACTGAGCAAGCCCATTGAAATGACTCTGTTTCACAGAGCCAGCAGCATGATGTTTTAAACAGTTTGTTTTGGAGCATGGGTCACTCTGGGGCAGGTTTGCTCACATAAGCTACACACAAATGTAGGCTAAAGAAAACAATAAATGTGAGCTGTCAGGAGATCTTATTAAGAATTTGCAGAAGATCATACTCTTAAATAGGATGGAGAAAGGAAATATCTCACAATCAAAGGCTTCACTATCTTCACGGTTAGCCATCGTCCGAGCCAAAAATGTAGGACACATTTAATATAATCTCACTGCATAATGTAATCAGACTGTCTGAGGGATATCTTATGCTACTCTGATAGTCAACAATCAAGTGTGGTCAAGGACAGTCAAATTGTTTTATTGCACATAACTTGGCAAAGGCTAAGGAAAAACGTGTATGAATTTAATAGCTCAAGGCTTTTATTACTTTCCCAATAGGTGTTTTTTAAAATGTACTTCCTTGCCTTCATGTCAAATGCAAAGTGAAATGGATGGCCTTAAAAATCATAAGTTGGAGAGAGAAAGAGAAAGAACAGTATTCCTCTGATGTGAGCCTGGAAGTTGGTCTAAAGAGGACCTGAAGGCCAGCAAAGAATGTCCTAGAAGACTCAGGACAGCTGTAAAGGGTGACACTACAGGACATGTGTCAACTCATGTTCAACAGACCTGCTATTAGAGGACAAGCTCATGGAAATTTCAGTAACCAATTGAGGAAAGGCTCCTGCTCTGCTGCTCTAGAAGTACTGTAAGTGTCCTGTCCACCCCATCTAAGCTTCCTTTAATGGAGAGAAGTCCACGGGGAATGAATCAGGAAAACAAGGGATTTGCATGATTCATGTACGAGAACAAATATTTGATTTGGGAGATAAGAAACGAGTTTGAGGAAATGCATTCCCATTCTGTAGAACTGAAGTTTTTGTCCTAAATCATCATCAGATTGAGGATATGAGAAGCAAGCCAGAATTATTTTTTTCTGTTTGATTACAAAGCCCAGGTTACAATGTTAGTAAAGTGCAACTTCAGTGAGTGATTTAATCTTTATTACAATTCTGATAGCACAATAGAAATAGAAATAGTGTTGATCCTAGATTTGGAAATAATTATACACTGACCAATATCCTGCACTTTCAAAACATCTATAAATGTTCTTTTCCATGTGTGTCAGGTAGCAATACTGGTAGTAGCCAGAACAATTGTTTTGTCAACCCACAGCAGTGTCCTCAAGTATGGAGATTATTTTGTTGGTTTGAGATGGTAGGGAGCATGACTAGCTGGAGTACAACTACCCAAAGTAGGTTTAAACAGGAGGTCATAGCTGGTATGTTACAACTCCTGCACAAGTGCAACACAGTCCGTCAACTGCGAACAACCAAAACTTGATTTGAATTTCCGTCGCAAAAAGGCACAGCTCTGGTGCTCAGCCTTAGACAAGATTTGCCATTGAGTTGGTGTTGGTCAAAAAGGCAGAGCTCCTCCAGTTAGAACATGACCTGCAGAAACAACCCAGATTTTTTAAAGACAGTTTGGTCTTTGACCAAACCCCGTGCATCGTGTAAAACTTGACAGGATCATGTTGAAGAGGCTTTAATGCTGGATTTTGTGGAAGTGACCATTGACTTCAGAATATTCACAGAGACGTGAGGTAGGTTGCCTGATTCTGTCAGGAGATTTGTCCTGGGGGCACTGCTGGAGATATTTCTTCTAGTGGGAACAGACAGAAACATTGAAGATTAATTTGTAGTCCATTTATTTTTTTTTTCTAGATTATCTCTGACTTTTATCATGAGCTTGACATTTTTCATATGGTCTTCATAAATTTATACCACACAGTTAAAGATCTTTGAGGAGTCTAAGTTTAAAACAGGATTGAAATATTTTAAAGGACTTTATAATGACACACTGGTAGCATAGCAAATCCCTTGATAGCCTAAATGGATGGAAACATCCTAGAGTACAAATGAGTTAGAGATTAATTTATGGCACCTTGTACAGGCTTGGGGAATTCTATGTGTTGGAAATAGTTCTGCAGCACAAGCAGTCTGCTGGACAATAGAAATGTCCTCTCAGTCTCTCCTCACTCCCCAGAATGAGTGTTTAGGGGAAGGAATCTTTCTTCCTTTGCTGTCCTCCCCATTGCAGCCTTTTTGTTGTCAAAGAGGTTGAAGAAGTGGAAGGACATTCCTCTGCGTACTGCAAGTTATGGAAAACGTGTCATAAGAATTCAGAACCCAGGAAAAAGACTTGTTCACATTTCAAAGACTGTAGACTAAAAGTAGCTTAATGCAGCTGGCCATATAAAGAGCATTCAGCATTATGCATCTGCTGGGAGAAAAATGACCAAAATGCCCCATTGTAGTTAGAGCCAGGAAAGCTTGCTATATCCTTACATGCCCACTGAAATTAAATCAGGACTTGGAAGCAGGTTTGCATCTTTTGTTTGAAAGAACAACTTGCAGTAAACAAAATATTTTTAGAATCAAAAAGAACCTCTACAAGGTATCATTGCTGGAGAATCTTCAAGTGTCCTCCACTCTCCTTTTTGTTTCTAACAAAAAGGACAGCAGGACTGAGGATTCAGGGATTATTCAGATACCTTCTCTTCCTCCAAATGATTAGCAAGAGCTGAAACTGGTATTTCCCCTAGGCAATAATCTTTTTATTTGTGTATTTGTATTATGTCTGTAGATGAACTCTGAAGTAGCTCTTACCTTTCCCAGTACTTCCTTTGATGGAATCAAATACATCCTCTTGCAGAGGCTCCAGGCCAAGAAAGTCCATGTACTGCTGAGTTTTTGGCACATTGTGATGGGTTCACTTTTGTGGTGGGTTAGCTTTGGCAAACACCCAAATTGCCATCCAGCTTCTCACTCATAACCCCTTTCAGTGGGGCATGGGGAGAAAATAGGATGAGAAAGCTCATAAGTCAATATAAAGACAGGGAGATTTCTCACCAATTACTGTTGTAGGCAATACAGACTTGACTTGGAGAAAATTAATTTAATTTATTGCCAATTAGAATAGAATCTGGCTGTAAGACGCAAAGAAATACAAAGATATAGCCTCCTGTCCCCTTCCTTTCTCTCCCCTCTCTTCTCCTCTCCAGACTCCTGTACATGCTCCCCAGGTGATGCAGGGGCAGGGGGGCAGTTATGGTCAGAACATAGAGGTTTAGTGATTTCTCTCTCCTACTCTTTTCCTCTCACACTTTCCCTGTGCTCTGATGTGGATTCTTCTTACAGTCTGCAGTCCCTCAGGAAATATCTATTGCTTCCTGGGCACTCCATGGGCTGCAGTTCCTTCAGGTGTACCTGCTCCTCCTCTGACCTTGATGTTCTCTCTGCTGTTTCTCATTCCTTTTAGTTCTCCTCTCTCTCTGTGTTATCTTATCACAGAGGCACCACCTGATGGGCTCAGTGTCCTGCAGTGGGTCTGGTGGAGCCAGCTGGAGTGTGTCATGTCTGCCACGGGGCAACTTCTCGTCTCTTCGCTCAGACTCACCCCTGTAGTCCTGCCTCTGCCAACAACTTGCTGTGGCCATGCAACACAACTTTGCAGTTAGGAAAGTGAGGCAAATGTTTGTCTGTTTTGACCAGTAAGCTTTGGAAAATGGACAGTTTTGCTCACTGCATTGTGACTATTCAAGACTTCTTTATGATAAACAGGACAGCTTTTCTTTTGCTACTGGTAACTAGGTCTAATTGTTTTTGCTGTCCTGTTCAATTCAAAGCATGCAATGACTTACCCAGCCTGCACCCCTCATCCTACTGTGTTCCAGGAAAGCTTTTGTTTGTGCTGGAGCCATGGGGATTTGGGCAGGTGGCACATAGCTGGACTTCTTGGCATTCCTATCTGAAAGCATTCTCTGCTTTTCCTACTAAAAAAAAAAATACACAGCTCTTTCCTAAAACAATGTTGCCCAAGCACCCTTGGGTGATTGCTGTAGATTCTTCATGAATACCGCTTTCTGAGCACAAACCTTCTACCCAGACTGTGCTAGATCAATTCAGGCTGTGGAAGAACAACTGGCAGACAGCTGATGAAAGAGGTGAGGTGGGCATAGGAGCTCCTGCCTCACCGTTTTCTTTGTGAAGATTAAAGGTGCAAGAGTGTCAATCATCTTCTATGTAAAGGTCTGAAAAGGCTCTCAGAGCTCAGTATTTTTAGCTCTTTAACAGATTATCTCTTTTATTTTTAGAGGTAACAATAGCTCTTAGGTTAAGAGGGAGACAAAAGCCTCATTAGTTTTGGAATTTCAAATGAACTCAATAAGGCATTGAGGAGATTTTTTTTTTTTTCCACAGGAACCCAAAGAGTTGTGTAAAGGATGTTGTGACAAACAGGGGAAAACCTCCACTTAGAGGGTCTCTGTGCTCATGATATACAAATATAAGCAGCCTTGGCATGCCATGGAGCAGCTCAGGAGCACACTCTGCCCCAGCCAACACAGCAGCAGCCCCTCTATGCTGGGGTGAAGGCAGTGTCAGAGGCACAGAGGATTAGATGAGCCAAGCTGAAGCCTCTCTCCTTGGGCAGTTCGAGTTAAACAGCCACAACTGCCAGGCCTTACTGTGCTTGGGCTGACCACTCCTTACCAAGGGGTCGTGTAACTTGGACAGAAACCATCCAGGGAGTCAGTAGACCTCTGCTTGAGGTCCTCAAGAGTGTTGCTGCAGCTGGCAGAGGGATTTCATGAGGTCTCACGTGTCCCACTCATAAACTAAAAAAAAGTAACTACATTTCTAGTTTGGTCAAAATCAAAAATCAATATGAAGGTGTAGCAGATATTTGTTGAAATTTTTTCCTTTTTTTCCAGTCAAGGCCTTGCTAAGGGGATTTCATCTCCTTACTCTCCTCTAACTCTCCTCTTTCAGTTCTGTTTTTTATGCTTATCTCATCTAGATTTCTGTTGTTGTTTATTTTGATAGCTATTCCGGGTGTTATTAGTTTGAGTGTTTTCCCCCCTAGGACATGATAAATTCAACCACTTCCTTGCAGATTCCCTGTAGCAGGAAACTGGATCTCCACCATTATGGTGTTTGAGAATGGAAGCACTTTTTTTTTTTTACGTAAAAGCCTCTGTGTTGAAGCTAAACTTTTGATGAAGCTTATTATTGATGCATGATGCTCATCCAGCAGATCCTGAGCACATCAGTAAATTGAGTGGCTTCTCCAAGAGAGAACGCTTGGGACAGAGAGGACTGGGTACCTTGGAGTCCACGCTAGAACACAGTATTTCCATGTGGCATTTTGATTTTCCTGTTTGGGGAATGCTTTTTTCCAGGAGTTCCATCTGCTTACTTGCCATCACTGAGTTTCTGCTGAACTCTTCTTCCTTTGCACTTTCTGTAAAGTGCAAAACAGAAAGAAAGGAAGCCTAAAAATGTATATTTGAATTATACTGAGCACATTTCTTTTGAAACTATAATTTATAAAAGTGAGTACATATAATTTTGCAATTATAAATATGTGAAATAAATGCATTAGTTAAGAAGTTAGGCTTTCAGAGCTGCTAATTATTAACCAAATGCATTTTACAGTGTTTTAACGACCACTTTTTCACATCATGTTAATATCCATTAGCTATATTCATACTAGTAATGCTAACATTGTGCAAAGCCATTAGTTAGCTACAAAGTCAATAATGGATGATACTGATTCCAAGCCTCCTGCACTAAAAGATACGTACAGGGGTTTTTTTGTAGAGTGGGAAAGTTAACCTGAGTTTTCACTTGGATATTGCCAATGAAGCTGTTTATACTGATTACACAGATGAATGTGGAGTCAATTATTGAGAGCCTATGAACAAAATACTGATCTGCCTCTGTCTACTCAGAAGCAGAAACTGGCTTCAAAGTGAATTGCCCTGCCTCCAGAGGAGGGCTCTGAATATTTCTCTTCATGGACCTTATCTCAGCTGCCCTGTAGAGAGAACACCTTCATTAGTAATTTCTCATTAAGAAGTTTCAGCAACATTTCTTAGACAAGATGTTTTTAAAGACAACTCTGGAATACTTAATTTGCTACATTATCTGAATGTATTTTCAGGCAGTTTATCCTGTTATTCTTCCTCTCAAAAACATTCACTATTATTTTGTCAAATCTCTCCTCTAAGATGTAATCATTGTTTGGGTGGTGGATTGAACCAGGAATGGTTATGTAGAGAAATTCTAGTTGAAGTTGCACTACATGTGTGCCACATTTTGCTCCTTGCTTTGGGAAAACTTTTATAAGATTATTTGCAAGTAAAATATTTTATTATACTAATATCAGGAGCATTTTATCATACTAGTAAAATGTGTGTATTGTTTTAGAGACTGGATTGTAAAACTAGCTTGTAAATCAACAGAAAGAAGAAGCCTCAGTGGTTGTCTCAGATATTAAGCATACAGATTTTAGTAATAGGGTGTCTCTGTTTAAATCTTAATTTATTTAGCCACAATATCTATTCTAACTTAAGGCTTGCAAAATGCAAATATTGAAAACTTCTTTAATACAGAACATGCACACAGACATTTGACTTCCAGCTTGGTATCTTTCATCTGCTTCATCTTCTTTTGTAGGGTGTTAACTTCTGGGAATAAACTACTCTTGGCTCTAAAAATGAACCCTTAGCCCATGTGTTCATGAAATGGATTGAGTTCACTGTGGTGCTGATTTACTGTAACTAGATGCAAGATTGATGGATCCAGGAGAAACCATTCCATGTATCTCATCTGTCTCTGGAACTACCTCTTTAATCTCTTTAGTAGATTTGATTGTTCTCTAACAAACCGACAAATACCGCTAGAGCAGGTGAGATTAGTCTTTCAGTGAAAGACCCAGATGGGATGAGCAGAGTTATTGTGGACAGGACAGATTAAAATGTCTCAACTTAGTGTAAGCATCAGCAGAAATGGGTTTGGGGCAAAACTCTTTTGTCTTCTTATTCTTACAGCAGAGGAAAGCCAGACAACAGGAAAAATAGAGTGGAAGGTAAGAGCCCATGCTGTATCCTCTTCCTGTGATCCTGATGCTCTGTTTCTTTGCCCTCTTCACTCTGTGATGGGGAGACTGACTTATGGTGGGACTTTTGCTGCGGTGTGGATTTGGGGCTAGGAGGCCCCATAAGGAAGATAAAAGCATTATGCAGCACAATTAAAAAGTTGAAGCCCAAAAGAGCTCTGCAGAGGATCATGGAGTGATTCCTCACTGAAGTGAACTAAATCAGAAGTAACTCCATTTAAATCAGGCAGATTAAAACCTGTTTGGAGGAGATCAGAAGTGGGCCCTGTGTGGGAAAACACAAAGCACTTTAGATAATTGTGTGGAGAGCAGGGAGCAGCAAAAAGTAATATCCTACCTGACAGAAATTTTGATAACCTGGAAAACCAGGTGAAAGCCAGGAATGTAAACATCCTGTCTTGGGAAAACAAAAAAAAACCCAGACAATCACTTGACATTTAAGGAAGACTCGATCTCCTAATGAAATAAATGCTAAAGAAGACCTGACATATCTGAACAGTGCTTGTGGAGATTCCCCAGGGAAGGAAGACCATGCATAAGAGCAATCCTCCTGTGGTGCTGGGGAGGAAGGGATTGCAGGCTTGGGAAGCCAGCCTGGAGGAATCAGACAGAAGAACAATGACAACTTTTTATTTCATCCTGTGAAGTCAGTGGCCTGGATTTATCTCAGTTTTGAGAGCATGATTCTAATAACACTAAAGTTTTGTGTTCAATCCCTGTATGGGCCATTTACTTAAGAGCTGGGCTTGATGATTCTTGGGGGTCCCTTCCAACTCAGAATATTCTGTGAATCTGTAAAAAATTTATTCACAAAAAATGCTCCTACAGAAAAAAGAGGATGGGTATTAGTCTCCTGCAGATCAAGGAAAGAGTTTGGAAACGGAAGGCAAACTCCTGGGGTTTGGATTCTAGAAAAAAATTTCTCTTTCAAAAAAAAAGGACCCCTGAGTTGGGTTTAGTCCATGGTACTGCCATTTATGGACCAACTGTAATCTGTTTAGGCCCATGTTCTGTATTTACAGGTACTGGAATCAAATGCTGACAGCTCTCACTAGTGCATAATTAAATTCTTGTTCCCAGTTGAAGTCATTGGCAAAACTTCCACTGACTTCAATAGTGCTGGATTAAGATTTCACTGAATGTCATGAGAATTTGAAAAGCAAAATCCAGATTTTGCAAACAGTCTCTTGTCTTTATTGTGGATGAAACCAAAACCATAAAGTAAAAAATCCCAAAAACTTTACCATTAATTAAATAAGAATAAGGAATCATATTGGTATCCTGAATGCTTTTCCAGAAGATAGGCAAACTGAGTCACTTGGGGGTCAACAGTGATAACAATTGTGTAAGTACTGTGTAGCAAAAATTATTTCTTGGTTAGTCTGCTCTTTCTGGCACAATCTTTCTGGCAGAAATGCATACATTTATTTTGTTGTAGCTCAAGAGCTCCTGGTGAGTAATTCCTGCTCTGCAGATGGCATATGATGTAGATGATTTTTCAAGTCCAATTTCAAACTGTAGTGCTGTGGTTTATCACAAAATGTTTCACTGTAGTCTAATGGCAAGAACTCTGAGAAGCCAGTTTACACTGTTAATTTTCAAATAAATCCAGTCACTTCCTAGGTGTATCCCTCATTATAGATTTTCAATTTAAAGCCAACGAGAAACAGGAATGCCTGGCTGTAGAGGAAGTTCTTCCCTTCCAAGCCCCATCTACACCATGTGAGCCAAGGTTGCAAAAGTTTGGGAAATTGGTTAGACTGCAGAGGTTTTTCTCGGGGAGAGTGATACAAAAATAAGCATAATTCATCTTAAAATACCTGCCCCCCCCCCAAAAAAAAACAAAACCAAAACAAAACAAAAAAAAAAACCAACCCCAACAAAATAAACCCAAAACAAATTCAATAGAACAGACTAACCTTATGTAGAAATAGCAAATGTATTCAGTCTATTAATAAACCACAGTTAGAGATGTGTGGAATGGAAGGTGACCTGAGTTTCCCTTGATGATTCAGGGGATTATTCTGGTGCTCACTGGATAGAAGCTTGTCAATAACTGCTGTTCCCAAACATATGCTTTGTCATAGCAGTGACCTCTAGTCCTTGCTACAATTCCCTTAGGATCAGAAGGAAATTCTGATCAGAAGGAAATTCTGCCAGGAGAGATGAAGAGTCCGTTTCTTCAGAGATGCAAAGGCTAGGAAAAACAGTTCACCCCATTAACAGGAGTTAATGCTCCTGCTTTGCTGTTGTTACAGTACTGTGAGAGGACTGGACTTTCCACTCTTACCAGCTGAACTATATCAGTAACACTCTATCCTTCAGTCCTGTCTTTGAGTTGTCAAAATTTTTATTTGGCTTTAGTAGTGACATAATAGACTAAGTAGGGCTCAAGCAGATACTGCATTTCTAGGGGGGCACCAGAATAGGACTGCAACTGCTGTGATCACTCATCAGCATGCCAGACCTGGACTGCCCTTCTCTGGCTACGGGCTTTCTCTCCTGTCCGCCACTGCCCCAATATTCCCAGATCCCCATCCCTTGGATAGAGGGAGTTGTCAGCTTCTGTCTTAGCCATACCTCAGCCTCCTTTTGCCTTCTGCTCCTGCCTGTCATGGTCCAAGGGTTCCAGGTGCACAACTACAGTATGTAAATATGGTTATGCTTTCTGACACCTCTCATAAAACATATCAGCTGTATGTTGTTTATCAGTAATTTCTGATTACAACTGAAGACTGGAAAACATGTACCCAGTCAAAATGTTTACACTTAATATGTTTTGCGTTCTGAGATATTTTATCCTTGTTTTTTTCCTATTACATTTCCGCAGTTTTCTGGCAGGTCTGTTTTCCTTTTCAGAGTGTGTGAATTTTACCTATCAGATTGCACTGGAGAAGAAAACATTTATTTTCAAATGTTTATGGGAATAAAATAATAATGCTATTATCTACACTCTTGATTACCGGGATTATCTCATATATATACAGATCCTCCAGATAGGCAGATTAAGTGATCAGAAGGTTCTTAGTGGGCCCCAAGCTCAGAGCATACACTAAAGAGGATCAAGCCTGCTTTAATTCATGTGCTGCTTTGCTAATGCTCCTGCTCTTTCTCAGGAGAATTTCTGAAATATGTTACCTGGGGTGCAGTGTGGACCCGTTGAGTTGGATAGACAGCCTTTGTCTTCAATGGACAATGAATTGGGGCTGACTAGGAACAATAATGTGTAAAGAAACGTATTTTGCTCATCTGGGGCTAGAGCCATCTCAGTCTTTCACATGTGCTGGCAGACCTTCAGTATCTTGTTCTTGCTTGCTTAATGTTGCTAACAAATGCCTCTAGAATCTAGTGAGCATGCCTCTGTAGCCATTCACAAATCCAAGGTGTTTGAGGGAGCATAGGAGGGGGCCAGCTGTGTCACTTCGAGAAAGAAAGGAAGTGGAACAAAGGCTTTTGCTAACCGATTGAACAGTTTTTAGGCAGGCAATGGGACTTGCTTACAAAGAAAGTTTCTGAGAAGCTGACATCTCTCCATGGCCCAGCTAGCATGTAGCAATCTGAACAATGAATGTAGGAAACCACCCTGTAAATATGATTTATCCACCAGCTTTTTTTTTAAAAAAGACATGATTGCTTTTTGACTAGCATATGTGCTCTGAATTGCTTAAGAATTTTGAGAAACTTCCTTTATAGAGCTTGAAAATACAATAACATAGAGATGAAAGACTCCTTTAGAATTAATGATGAAGACAGAACTGAAGTAACATCCATGTTGAAATGCCACTATCTTAAAATGTTCTTTTCCAGTTACTGTGTTTCTGAATGTGCCTGTGGCTCCCACTCTTTGTCATGTCTGCTAGTAAATATCGAAGCTAGAAGATGACAAGAAATGTGCAGCAGTGGAGAGTGTTATGGGATAGGAGTGAGCTTTTGACACTGAGTCTAAGAAAAAAGAAGTGGAAAAATCTTTTTACTTAAGAATATAAAATTGCATGAAAATTGGGGCTGATAAAAGAGAAATAGACAAGAATAGATGAATAGATAAAGTGCCTTGAAAGGAACAACGGGGGTGGATGCAAAAGTTGAGGAAGGGAGGTCCTGTGGATGTGGGAGAAACTTCACTGTACCTCATAAACAGAGGTAGAAGACTTGAGTTTAAAATTCAAGAGTAGGAAATAATTGAAAAAGGGCTCTAGAAATCTGAGGCAACCAAGAAGAAATGACAATAGTGTGAGTTCAGTAGCAGTGTTCTGAAAAGATTAGGCTGTAGTGATTTCATTGGGTAACATTCCTTTCCTCACTTCTCATGTTTCACAGGGAGGAGGGTAATCTCATTTATTTATAAATATCCCACGTGTGAGATGAAAGTCAGAGCTGGTTATGTTTGGCTCCAGAGTCCACCACAGATATAGGATCCTGTGAGAAATCCTTATTTGTCAGGCCTCTAATTTTATGCTCTGACAACATTATGCCATAGCAATAATCTCCCTTAAGACCCAGCGACCAACCCAGTTGCAATGCCAATCTGCCCAGTTTAATTTGAGCTTCCATGAACACTGGCTTTCAGTGTAGGAACAGTGCTATGAAGCAGAGATGCACTTGTATGACTACATTGGCAGAATGAAAGCACAGCCTTCTGAAATAGCTTGTGTCTGTCCTTTTGGCGGTCTGCTTAACAACCTCGCCCAAATAAAAGGAGCATACCATCCAAAAATATTATAATGGAGGCAGAAAGCAGTGTGCTCTCCTAAGGACAAAGCTCAGAATGAAAAAAACCACTGTCAAGAAAGACCCTTCTTTCTGCTTTTAATTTCAGAAAGGCTAGTTTGGTAAAGCTTGGGCTGGATGGCTTTCAAATGCAAATCCTCCAGGCTACTTCAGGCAAACTTGATATCATCTTTGAGTCAGACTAGTCTCTTAAAATGCAGCAGGACCAAAAAAGGACTTGTGATTAAGGAGACTGCACATCCTTGGTGTCCTGGAAGCATGCCAGGGTATGAGATGATATTTCAGTCCTTTGCATTCCTAAGAATGTCCTTTTGTCCCATGAAAGGCTGACATCTTCCTGTGTCATAACGAAATGATGATCCAGGGAGGGAGGTGTCTGTCTAATGAATCGGTCTAGAGACCAGCTAGCAGGCTGCTGGTGGGGTGATTGACTGTTGCTTTTCTGGGCTCTCCAGTGAAGGGGTGCCAGTCTCTGATGCTCATTCCTGTCCTCTGGCTGCCCCCTGTTGGCTGGTCCACCCCATCTGTCAGCACGGACCTGGCATCCCCCATGTGCAGTACTTGGAAGGCCTGGAGCCAAATGAAAAGGATGTTCAAAGGACGTCATCACTTAAATTACAGAATCCTCTTTTTGTGTGTCCCTTAATGTGATAAAGTATTGCGGGTCTCCTTTTTCTGTTGTTTCTGTTTTTTCTCTTGCCAAACTCTGTATGGTTTAAGTTTAAAAGGGTGATGACTACACAATTAAACTTTTGGAGCGCTGTGCTGGAAGCAGGCAGCTGCTTTCATTCTGCTTAGATTTACGTTCATTTCTGATTCATATTTTCTTTCAGTGGCTTTCTTGCACACAAAACCTCCTGTGCTAAAATCATTGCTAACTTTATAAGTATAAAATGGCTACATCTGCCAAAAATTGCCCTTGTATGAAATAGCTGCATTCAAAATTCCAGACAGGTAAACTGCTCACAGGTTGTATCAAACATATTGAAATGTGAATTTCAGAAGTTCTACCCTCAGCTATTCAAATACAAGTTGCACTGTGGTGGGTGGGAACTTCAACAACCTTACTGAGGGCAGAATTGAGGCATTTCTGCTGTAAAGCAGCTGGGAAAGACGTGCCATTTTTTCTGCTACCATAACGTGTCTCCCCAGAGATCCTCCTTTAGAAGGTCAGGAGAACTCTCCTCCTAGATTAGAGGGCCATCTAGCTCAGTATACTAGGCTGACAGGGCTCCTAGCAGATGTTTAGGGAAAGTATATAAGCACAAGGCACATACAGCATGACCTTTCCTTTGGTGCATCCTCTTACCATCCAGAAGCCACCATACTTGAGACTTGCTATGGAGAGGCTGGATAAGGTCTGTCACTTTTATAGCCACCAATGAACTAACACAGCGTCTAAAAGCTGCCCTGTTACTCATACATATTCACCTGTAGCTCTGCTAACTTTGTGAACTCCATGCAGCTGTAGATGCTTGTCTCTACCATTATTTGACTAATATATCACAAGTAATGCTGTGAACTAATCTCCCATTCTGGAGGAAATTCCAATTCTATTTTCTCAACTAAGGTCCTATCATGCTCCTCTTCTTCTTCACTATGGTATGTGTGAGCAATACACATCCAGCTGTGGATGGCAGCTGGCCTACCTCACAAGACAGCTGTGTGCAGCTGTTTTTTCAAGAGATGTCAGGTGGTCAATCAATTCACAGGCTGTCCGTATTGTTGTTAGTTATGGGCAGAAATAGTATTCAGTGAGTCTCTGCAGTGGGGAAATAGATGGAATGACGGTCCTGCTTTGGCCCTTTAAGCATACAGCAGGAGCAGGAAGATCCCTCTTCATGGCTCCGTGCTGTGTGTAATGGACATCTCTCCATGACGGATGCCAAGGTGGCTATTGCGATGCTCACGGTAACCTAGAAGTTGACCTTACCAGCCTTACCCTGTGACCACATGACAAGGTATAGAAGTTAGAACTACTTTTCAAGCTCAGTTAGGTTCCTGGGGACTGCAGCAATTCAAGCTGCAGAACTTTCCCAGGCCTCCAATTTAAGGTGATCATGAGGTGAAATGGAGCCAAAAAGAGCCAAGTAAGACCCTCAAAGACTCCAGGTGTCATTAAGAGCATGTACTTCCAGCAGAGGATGCACAGGAGGCCAGCAGAAATGGGATAAGTGACAGTGCTACGACACATTTTGCCATGAGAAGCAGAGCCCTGCTTTCCAGGCTTTCTAGGAGTCCTCTTGGTGGCTGTGCCAATACACTCTGCACTGCACCCCAAGACAGCTGGAGGATAAATAATCTGACCTACCTCGTAGTGATGTGAGACTGCAATTTATTCACTACAAAAGACAAAGATCATGCTGTAAGGCAGAATTACTCTTTTGAGACAGGAAATTGATAGAAATAGGATTCAAAGCTGATGCCCAGCAAACGTAATGGAAAAAAACATGTATGCAATTTATGAGCATGGATTCTTTAGTCCAGCATGTGTCAGTCTGCTTCATTTGCAGATGGTATATCAAGGGAGCCCCAATGGCTAGTTAGAGCAATTCCTGCACTAATGTGAACAGAGCATTTGATTTCATGGTTTGAAATAAAATGACCCAAATATAATTACGCAAGCTTATTAATTTATTTGCTATGGGTCGGTAACCTTTCATAGTCTATAGCACCAGTTACATGAAGGGCCAGGGGGATTAAAGATCGAATTTAGCAGAGTTGCATTTCTATATCGAAATTGGAAGAAACGAAGCACTAAATTGCATGTTTTATGATGATATCTTATTAAGAAACAATTAATGCCCAACTTTGAAAGCACCAAATTCATTCTGAACATAAGCAGTACAAAAAGAACAGCTTCATGAACATTTGAACTGAATGATATATAAGCAAGTTATGTCTCCCTATCCAGTCCTGGAAACATGGACAAATCTTGAAAGTTATGAGCTCAGGATGGCCAATATAACATGGGCTTTCTGTCTGCAGAGGGAATTTCTACAGTGGTGCCAGAGGCATTAATGGCAGATTTAGTAAAGCCAGGATACTGCATAAAGCATGGCAGCCTACATTCCTCTGGATGACATCTGATGCTTTGTCCTCAGGGCTCTGTGAGCATTTCAGATTTCAGTACATGGAAGTCTTAAAATCCTTCTCCTACAAAGTGGATAGGGGGTTGTTGGATCAGACTTCTTCCATTCCCAATGCAATAGGCTGTTATCATATAAAGTGTGTGCATCAAGTGAATGACTGTGGTCTAAGCACGCTGCACTGTATTTGGGGGCTTAAACAAGACAAAGAGCCTGTCGCACCCAAAGTCGAACAGAATAGGGATGAAAGGAGTTGGGCATTTAGTCTTGGTGTTGCCAAACACTTGTGGAGTCTTTGTTGATACTCTCAGGAAACTATTACATCTGTGTGCCAGAGTGGAGGAGCCACCTGATCAATGCACTGATCACAGAATCCATTAGGATCGCAGAACGTTCTGAGTTGGAAGGGACCCACAAGGATCATCAATTCCAGCTCTTAAATGAATGGCCCAGATGTTACAGTATACTTTTCTGACATGCAAAAGGTGGCCTGCAGGCCTTCCCAGCTAGACCTAGAGGTAATCAGGACCTTCACTTAGAGCACCTCACAAGGGCACAAACTTTGGCCACTGTAAACTTGATTTGAGCCTGAGAGCCAGAAGCAAGGGAACTGCACACTGCCTCACCTCTTCAAACTACCTCTTAAGGGCTTTTATCTTACATGGTGATACAAAACATTACTTTGTGTTTCTTCCTGCAAAACTGTCTTGATATGTGTGACAGAAAATCAAGGTAGAAAACTTTCCAGCAGGGATAAAAATTAAACCTCATTCATTTTTCCATTCATTTTTCTCCCTATTTTCTCTACTCTGTCCATGAGGAGGATACATATAATGGCTATGTCAGTGTCAATGGCGCAGTTTACGAGTGCAGCTTCATCTCAAAAGACACTTTGTACCTAAGTGACATTCTGGTGGCCTCCATAACATAGGCCTGCTCATAAACTTAATATTAGAGAAGATGGCTAAATGTCTTCCCTCAGAAGTGGGAGCTGTGAGGTTGAACCCTTTTAGGTATAAATATCAAACTGGAGCTCACTGCCTGTATAAGTGTCCTAAGGTGATGGGAAAGGACTGTGCCTGAGGTGTGATAATGCTTCAGTTCCTTTTCCAGAGTTACTACTAGATTATTTTTTTGAGGTACATATATCCAGTCAGAGATAGCAACTTCCAAACATCAGCATATGCATTAGTATTTATAGAATTTTTCATGTCATATACTGTGATTAGGACTAACCTTGATAATGGTGATTTATCTAGCCTTTTGATGGAAAAAAGCCTTGCTGTTAAATTAAATGACTGCTTTTTTTTTTTTTTTAGAGGATCTGAACTGTTACACATGGCTGTAATGCTCTCCTAAATTGGAGTAAAGATGATGCATTTGACTTAGGCAATAAAACTGAATCCTGCAGGTGATTATTTTATTGCAATTCATAGAAGTTTATTATAGAAATGTAAGAAGGAATAACAGCATCACTTTAGAAGAAGATAAAAAAAACCCCCTGACCCTAATCTTCTCTCTGCACTGAAATGAAACCCAAAGTTATTCCAAATTAATTTTATAGAAGGAGTCTTATCAGGTCTCTACTCTGCTTGACATTTTACCAAGTTCTTTTCCTCCTGGTGCTTTTCTCACAGGACACAATGAAATTTAGCATTCATAAATTGCTCAGGGCCTTTTGTAAAATTCCAGCCTGTGATATCAGGAGCTTCTTTCCTCATTCCGAAGATCTTGTTGCCGAACTCAGATCTTCCATTAGTCTCTAGCTGGGGTCTGCTTGCCATTGCATGCAAATCCCACATCTTCCAGGGCAGATAAGTTGTTGAGGATGCTTCAGCACCACAAGACACAGTGAGCAATAGGCTTTTTGATGGTGGTGATAAGGGGCATGCAGGGAAATGTGAAGATCAGTTTTTGCCTCAGTGACTTCTGTGCAATATAGAATCATAAGATAGAGTAATTTATGTTGGAAAAGAGCCTCAAGAACATTGAGTCCAAACATAAACCAAACACTGCCAAGTCCACCCCTAAACCATGTCCCTAGGAGAGAACACCATGTTCATTAGTAGTCATTTACCTTACTACTGTAGGTAGCACAGGTACACTAGCTTCACAATACCAAGCTCTAGTGATGCTCAGTGCAGCTGCAGCAGAATACAGCAAGGCATGGATTGCACCTTGGGCTGAAGTAGCTCACACAGATCCATGCTGTATCAGCTTCAACCATTAGGGGTATACAAGCTGTCTGGTTTAAACTAGTACAGCTCTGCCTGTATGAGTGCTGTACAGCTACAGAGAAGGAGTGGGAACAGGGATAGTAGCAGGCTTTGGTTAAGCATTGAGCTAAGGAATTGATGTAAGCCTTCAATTTTCCCCTGACTCCTGAAATGTTCAGTGTATGTCTCAGCTTGTATGAAGGAAATTGTAGGCACAGAAAAACTGACCCTGCTAGAAGAAGAGGTTGGATTGGCAATGGTTAGGTTAAATGCCCACTCTCAGGAGAATGCTTAGGAGAAGCCGACACACCATGGCTGCATGGGTTGTTCATTTTAAAAGTGGAGTTCTTATGTGACAGCCTTTCAACAACTTTTTCCTGTAGAACCTGCATTTGGCTGCCAAGGTACAGCTGATGTACTGGTGCTGTTGCTCCCACAGTGCCACAGTCATAACTCTTCTTCTATTGCATAACAGTACTCCTCATCAACACCTCATGGCTGCGGGGTCAGGATTTAATTAAAACATCATAAAGATGTCTCTGGGGAACTGGACACAAGATTATTCTGAAAGCAATGCAGTATTGCGGGAAAAATGTGACTCTGTCTACTTGTGTGTACCCAGGGCACAATTCAGGGGACCAATAAAGATTAGCCAAAAACTTATAGGATTGAATATGATATAGAGTGAGCTTGGTTTCATGAAAATATACATAAGGAGTGTTAATTTCCAGTATGCTTTTGTGAGCAGCGTTTGCTTGACTTCTACTAGAAAATAAAAAGATGCTGCCAGAATAACAAGGGAAGGAGCAAAATCAGTCTACCTGAAATCTTGTTTGAAACACCTTAAAAGGTCTCTGATGTCAGGTAAATGTTGTAAACAGAACTTACTTCTGAAAAATCGTAGGAACATAGTTAATGACTAATTGATCAGTTTCATTTTGCTATAAAATACCAGAGTGTGAAGTGGAGAAGGACAAACTGCTACTGCAGTTATCATTGTGCCTTCAGCTAGGAAATTACAAGGACTGTGTTTACTTCTGTCTCTGGCCCACTCCTGTTAAGTCAGATATGTGGTATCACCTGTACCCCTGGTTTTGAGCTTTATTCCTGAAAGATTTGATTCACCACCAGATAAATTCCACTTCATGCTGCCATAATTCCACTGATTTCAGCTAAATACAGTGAAGTTCTCTAGTGATGATAGAGTAGTAATTAAAAAAAAAATCTTGTAAAAATCTTATGGATCCTTTTTGATTTTAAATAGTACATTTTAGTGTTTCCGGCTCTTAAGAATTAAAATGATCCAATCAACAAATTGACAACAATGCTTTTGTCACCTTTTTCTAGTCTGTGTGTGTGAGAGAGAGGGAGAGGACAGGGTAGGGGAGTCCCTGCATTATCTCTTTCCAGCCTGTCTGGGTTCCAGCTGGTCCCACTGCTCACCGGTCCAGCAGCAGTGCTAGTTTGCTGCCCATAGGATAAGCCACTTTATTTATGGTTTTGAGCCAGAGCTGCAGACTGCCAAGGAAGGGAAAGACCTGACACTGCCTGCCATTGCTGCAAGTGATGATAACTCTATTGATTTCAGTGGCATCAGGCAGCTTCAGAGCCAGAGAGAATTCCTGGCCTGACAGGATTGGTTCCTGTGTGAGGAAGGAAAATTTTATTCTCCCAGCATCCCTGGATCATATACAAGGAGTTACACAAAGAAATGCTAAACGAAAGAGAAGGTGATGCATCAGCTCTTTGGGATTAGTGATGCATTTTGTATGACATTTACTATTTTTCTTAAAGGAAAAATTGGAGAACAGTGTTTCCTTTCTACCCCAAACTAAGGTTCATGGACAAGTTTTTAAATATACATATTTAAATAAACCATTTAGAAAACTCATAGCATAAGCCAGTCGACCCTCACCAAGCCATATTTCCCCTAGTAGGAAAAATCATCTCTCTGGGGACAATACTCCATTTATTAGGTTCTCAGGGGAAATAAGGGATAAGAACTATAAAGATGAAGTTGGCAGCCAAGGTTTGAGGACAAAGACTTGAAAGAATCCCATCAATTCTGGAGGGAATGTGCAAATTCCTCTAATAGACCTGTGTCATCTTTACTGGAAGCTGTTTAAACATGACTAAGATTGTGAATGTTTGGCTGTACAACTGTGCCTCTGTTAGAGGCTAATAGTGGTTTCAGTGGGTCAAATGCCTGATGTAATTACTGCCTGGGTTCGGGCTGCTTGGGAGGGCTTTTCTCATCCTTCATACAACTTCTCCCGTGCCACAGTTATGAATGGCTACTTGACTTCCTCAGCACCACCAGTTCTTTGCTGACACCAGCCAAGGGACTTTCTCTGCTCCATTGAATCTGAAGGATTTAAATTGGAGGCTTTTATCAGATCTCACTAAAAGCCTTTCTGCTCCCTGAACTTCTTCAAAAACCATCACTAGTCTACTTGTCTTTCATCACATAAAACTCCATTCCCAGTGCATAGATTCCTTGGGTCTCAAGCAAGTGTGTGTTCTGCAGCATTAAAATGCAAACCTCAGTATGGGACTCATGAGGGTCACGTGTCATCTTGCCGTCATTGTCTTCCTTGGGCTTCTCATGCTAATAACTGTAATGGTTTCTCCAACACTGTAAGATGTAAATTTGAGCATTAAATATTATATTCACTGCTTGGATTTTTTTTCTCCTATCTCACCTGTGGCTCATTTTCACAAGTTATTGTTTGTTGTATAAGAGATTCTGCCTCATTTTTTCCTGAATATATTGTTGTCCTAGTTAATAGGCAATGTTAATTATGTCAGCATAAAGAGAGGTACATTTTTTTCTTCATATTATACACATTGTTTAACTGCATTTGGCTTGCCTCTAATCAGAAGCTGGTTTTATGTGTTCCTGAAAGAATAACAAAAAAGTGGGGTTTTTCTGTTTGTTTGTTTAATTGGTTTGGTGAGGGTATTTTAGCAAGCAGTAAGGAAAAGTTTTCTCCATCTGACAGGCTGGCTTGGATTGCATGAAGTTACCTGTACAAGCAATGCTTCTTTATCCAAATTTGTAATTAATTCTATAGCCATGAGACATTAATCTGTCTGTCTATCCATCTATCTATTCTTTGCCACAATTACTTATATTGCCCTGTTTGAAAAGGTTGCTATGAGCATTTAAGTGACATGATATTCTCACTCTACTGAGAGGGTTTGTCAGTCAAATGTGGTTGGTAGTGTGCATTGCTTTGTAGAATGTGCATGCTTAGCCTTCTCTGCATTGCCCAATGAGGTCCCATATATTTGATACTTCATGGCCCTGCTTATTGAAAACAGTTCTAAATTTATCTGTTGATAGCATTTTCACTAAGATTTTTCATTTCTGTGTGCCTTCTTGGATTTGCAGCTTATTAGTATGCCAGAGAGTAAACAAGTCATACCTGCCTGGTCTTACCTCCCACCCTTCTGTCCCCCTCTTGGGACAGATTCTTTCTAGTCTCTGCTTGTCCTGTTCATTTTCTCTGATTTTTGCAGGAGTACAAAGGACATGGAGAGAAAGAGATGGGTGACCACACTTTCTGAGATGAAGAAAAAAATCTCCATTTTTTAAACATAAGAATGGAATAAAGTGGTTTCTCCTCTGCATATGTAAAGGGAATTTGGGATCTCATTTATCCCTTTTAGAAACATGGTTTATGAACTCTGAATCTTTCTCTGGGAAGATTCCCTGAGGATGAATATGATTCTGTCACAGGACTAAGTTTTGTTTCTAAGCTTTTTTTTAAAATTAGAGTGCAACATGACATTTGACGTTGAAATGATGCAAGGATTCCAAAGGTGATGACCATCAAAAAATCTTACTTCATTATTTACATCATCACTGGCTTCATTTACATTTCCCATGCTCAAGGGACCAAACTAACTGAGATAGCCACCTAAGTCTTGAAATGTTAACTGAAGGCACACACATTTGAAACCTCAGCTCTTGGTGTTTCTGGGTCATCAGCAAAGTTTCACCACATCACATAGAATTACCAAAACTCCATTACATAGAGAATGAGAAAAAGTGCTTTCTCTAGATGCTTCTAATGCATTTACCACTTCAAAAATCCATTCTCAGCACTGAAACATGGAGTAAGGGTTTGCCTGATTTTCTTTAATGTTTAAACTTTTTATAACTTTCATAAAAAAAAAACCATAAAGAAATGTAACAAATAAATAATGTTGAATGTCGCTACTAATTGAAAATATAAAATGCTTTTATTATACAACAAGGCAGTGATAAAACTGAAAGAATACAGTCAGATATAAAAGACTAAAAGAAAGAGTGTCTGGTTTTGGCCAAGGACTGGGTAATTTTTTGTAGCAGCCATGACAGGGCAGAGCCTGGAGCTGTGTGGGTGTGGCCAAGACTTTATTATTATTCCATACTATCTTCAGTCATTGCTAGGAGCTGCAGGGAAAGGGACTCTTTGGCTTCCAGGAAGAAAGGGCATTCCTTTACGGTCATGGGAAAGCGTGGTGGGCAAAGGGTCTGTCCACCATTTTTTTCCATCACCCCAGGCTTGGTGAGCATTTTGCATGTAACTCACCCTCTCTTCGTATATTTTTGTTACTAGTATGTTGCTGTTATTGTTCGTTTTCTTATCTCATTGCTGTTTCCAGTAAATTTTTCCTGTCTCAACTCAGGATCTCTGCCTTTTTTCTCCCTCTGAAGTTGGGAGGGGAGTGGCTCATGGGGTTTGGTTTTTTTTAATGGTAGAACTAAATTGGGGAATACCCTTCCTAAATGACAAAGAGAAAACATGATAAATATAAATCTGGATTTGGTGAAATGTCATCGTAATCTCTAAATAGTGTGACAAATATTATATTAACACATTGGATCGCTCTTTTTGTTTTTATGTGAAATTATTAGCCCTGACATCCTGCCAGAACTAATCATATGTATAGGATGCTGGAAATCTGGTGTATATTGTAAGAAGGGATTTTACCAACGATGTCTCCAGCTGTAATAGAAAAACAGAGAAACAGCCAAGGCAGCTGAAAAACTGTTGCTTGTCTTGTATTAACTGATTCTTCTTGAAGTTTTGTTCATGCAGTTTCCACCTTCAGAGCATGTCTACTGGAACATTTTTCTTTGCAATTACTTCAATTTGGTCAGTCTAGTCCTGCTACTGTCCTGGGTGTCCCTGCACTGCACTCCATTGTTGTAGCACAGTCCTATGTAGAGAGAGTACCATGTGCTTGATAGCTTGCTTCAGCATCACAGTAAGCTGGTTTTCCTTATTTTGGGGTGAGTGTTCCCAAGGGAAGTGAGCACTGGGTCCACTGGGTGCTGTGAATTGCCTTCTGTGCACAAGCTTCCCCAGACAAAAACACCCTTCAGCCCTGACCCTTCAACCAAAAGTACCTATTGGTACCATGCCTTTACATCTTCATGTCCTCAGGAAGGACTGAAAGACTTACAGTATTTCAGCTTGGGCTTTTTGCCTGAGGCCATTACATGTTGTCTTGAGGTGACTTTATGATGTGTATCCCATATCACTGCCCTATGCCCAGAAATTAATTTTGTGCCTTTTTATGTCTTTTAAACTGAGCCTGAGAGTGGGGAGAGGAAAAAAATGAGCAAACTCTTCAAAGCAGTTTTGCAATTTTATTTTCATGTTTCAAGGAGACAGAGATACAGACTCCTCTTGCTTCTAGCAGCAGCAGCAGGAGCGGGAGGAAGAACCCGGCTTGCTTTCTTTCCAGCCAGCTTTCAGCTAGTTTTTCAGCTCCTTTTCCTCTGGAGAGTTGAACTTTGTTTTCCTGGGACTCTGATTTTTCCCTTCTTCTCTGCTGGACTGTTTCAACATCAGAATACATTGGGAGTACTTTCCACCAAGGTGGAGGCCCTGGAGGTGGGCCCACCACCCCATCCCAGCTCCAAGGAGGGGGAGAGAGAGACTAAGGAAGGACTCCAAAATTTTCCCAGGTTTCTCTCAGCAGAGTGAGAGGTTTCATTATTTAGCATTAGTATCCCTTTCCTGTGTGCTTGTTAAATAAATGGTTTTCATCTTTTTCACTTTCCTTTGAGGAAAATTTATTTTCTCCGGAACCTGGTGGGGGGAGGGGTGGCTGTAACCTGCCTTCTCTCAGAGGATATATGTCCAAATTTGCCCAAACCAGCACACATGGTAAACAAAACTTTCCCCTCCCTTAATCCCTGCATTTTCAGTGGCCTACCAAGTCAAGATCTTTCTTTCCTGTTATTTTCATGGCTATTTACTTGTGAGCAAGGCTTTAAGTTTTAAATACCTGAAGTTACTTTTTGCACAGTGACACAATTTGATTTTGAGCAATGGTGGGCAGTGCTTTCATACCCACATAGTCAAAGCTAGGCTACAGCCTGGTTGTCAGGGCACTCTCCAGCAAACTGCAGAGTGAAATCTCATCATCTTCCAGCCTCTCACCCAGCATGCAAGTAGTATTTTGTACTGCTGGAGATGGTGAGTTTTCAGATGAATTTAGGGTTTCTAACAGGTACAGTGTGAAATCTTATCACTCAGCTCCAGTGTGCCTGAGAAATAAGCCCTTGGCTGCTCTAATCTGCACACCCTGCCCTGGACATGAGTAGGCTCCAAAGTAGGAGCCATGGGAGACTGCTGCATGGAGTGACAGTGCTGACTGGTTAGGGGTTTTCCAGAGTCAGAGGGACTGCATCACTCTGTGTCACCCTGGGGCAAGGGAGGAAGTCTGGTGTTTGCTGTACTCCAAAGATGAAGTGAAGTTCTTAAGAGAGCAGAATTGACTTGACTTCTCCTTGTCTATTCATATAATATGAAACTAGACATTGTCTGTCAGTACTTGTATTGTAGATCTCTCAAGCACAGCCAGATACCTTTGCATTCTACACAGATGCTCTGAGTTTATGTGGATAAAAGCTCCCTAAGGGGGGACCATGGCCCAGATCCGATAAAATATTCAGGTTTCTCACTTCCCACTTAAATCAATGATCAGCTATTAACTGCCAAGCATTTCAGGAGTACTCCTAGTTCCATGGAAAGATCAAAGAGGAGCAAGACCTTAACCTGGTAGTGAGATATTTGTACAAGGAATGAGGTATTTCCAGAGACCAAGACACATACAAGGTAAAAAAATAGACACATAGAAAGCAAAGAGCCATAAACTAGATTTTGGACTTAATGAAGGAATTCTGTGCATCGAGAGTACTGTCTGTGTGGACAAAGATTAGAAGAAGAATGAGAACAAGAGAAATCAAAAGAAACATTACTTCTGGTTTAGTTCAATTATATCATTCTTGCATTACCACAGAAAATTGATCTGAATGTGGATTATCCAAAGAGTTTAACTTACATTAAAGCACAAACACAGCAGCACCAATGATGATAACAGTACAAATCTGCATCTCAGATTGTTTTGAGAAACTACATAAAATACTGTAAAATTTGATGTAGCTGGGATTACCCAAGTATACTCTGAAGAAGCAGGAAAGAATGTGATCTGAGGAATAATATCAGAGGTTTGAAGTTTATCAAAAATGAGAAGTTTCTAGAGAAAAAAGGGGAAGACTGGGGAGATGAGAGATATAAAAGCCAAGGGAGAATAGGATTTTAAGTATGTTGCAGTCATCTGAGATAGCCAAAAGAGTGAAATATTTGACAATTATGAGATTACTAAAATTTTTTTTTTTTTTTTTTTGTGGCCTGACAGAGGAGGTATTGGAAAGAGTCTAGAGCAGAAATGGAGGAAAGGACTTCTTATGTTGACTGCAAGAAGTATATTCAATAAAGCTGAAGGGGAAAAGGAGAGGGAGGGTAATGAGAAAGTGGGGGTTGGAGAAGCAGAGTCAAGATTATTTTTTCTTTTTTTTTTGTCCTGAGAATTACTGTGAAAGAGGAGTCAGAAGAGACTAAGTTGCTGAGGAGTAAGGTATAGAAAGGTCATACAAGAGTTTATGTCATGAAGTGAAACATCTGCAGCAGGTAGATGGGCTGTAAGAGCAGGGGAAGTTTGGCTGAGAACTGTGTTTGGTTAAGAGGGAGTAAAGTGGATGGTCCTTTCCATGGGCAAGAGAAGTTATGAAAGAGCTACAAATCTAGTAAAAACATGAGGGAACAACACAGGAAGCTGCAAACCAAGAAAGCTCATTGATACTGAGGCTGATGTCTCAGATGAAAGATTGAGATGAGAAGAACCAAGATAATCCAGAGCTAAAATTAGAGGGCAAGGCTGGTGGAGAGGAATTGCGGGGATAAGAGATGGCAAGAAGGGTTGAGGTGAAAAGAAGTATGAGCTACATTGTTGTGTAGAGGATAAAGAATGGGAAAGGGAAGGAGGAAAGACTTAGAGGGGAAGTCAAACTTTTCCACCACAGCCAAAACCAGGAAGGGGAGAGGAGAAAAGCCTTCTGTAAATGAAGATGACCACAAACAACAGACAGAGACTTAATCTTTGCCAGAAGGAGATTTTCATAGCTCTTAATGGAAAATTGGGAAAGTCTACTTCCTCAGCTCCCAGAGGGTAAAGGGAGAGAGACAGAATAAACTTAACAGTGTCTGTGAAGAACTTAGATACAAGGTGATAGAAATGTTACATTAGGAAAGAAAGTAGATTATAATCCTAAAGATTTTCTTTCCAAAACCTCATTAACCATATTCACAGCAAAACTGTGAGAGATCGAAGCATAGAAGGAAGGTTTCAGGAGACAGTACTTTAAAATATACCTGCCAGGATCCAGCTCTTAGAAAATCATTTTAATTTCCCCATATCTTGTCTGGATAGAGTTCAAAAGCCTTTTAAATCTTGTTTTGGCCTTCTGCCTTCATAACTATTTATTTCCTATGACTTTTATCCAACTCAAACTTCGGGGGCTATTTCACTGAGCTGTTTAAAATTTAGCTGAGACATTCCATTTTTCTTAGACCAATATCTTAAATGACTGGAACTCCATAATGGTATGAACCTTTCTGTGATAAGTGAAAGAAAACGGTGATGCTGGTTGCTTACTAAATGCCTGGTGTCAGACAAGACAGTCCAACCTACAGACAACCTTCAAACAGAGCTGGCAGCAGGTGGGACCTTCTGTCCAGGCTTTTGAAACAGTTCCACATGTTTTTTTCATCTAAAATCAAGACTTAAAAAAATAATATAAAATTTGAAACTTCATGTAGCAGTAAAGTTCTGTGAAAATTTTTGTTGTAACTCAAATTTTCAAAACATTAACCTCTACTTAGTCACACCTCCAAAACTGAATTAATGTCTCTGGAGCCTTTGAGGCACAGCAGTGTATCTGGTGCAGATGACACCTCACAGCTTCAGAGTAGAGGTTTTCCTAAGTGCCATGGTAGGGAATTGTTGGTACATCGCAGCAGTTATGCGGAAAACCCAAGGCTGTTCGAACAGAGAAGGGCCTTCTAAACATAGCAAAATACTTTTCTGTAGGGGTTTGTGTAAACAGTATTTTTTCTAGGTGATCTATCATTCTCTGAGGAAAGATCACCTAGATCTAGTTTCACCTCAGACATTTCTACCCAAGAAAAAGTATCTCTTCCTGTGTGGGCTCAGCTCACTTCAGCTAGGGCTGGGAGGCGAGGAGGGCCTTGCACGAGGGTCCTTGGGGCTCCAGAGGCCTTAGAAGCATCTGGCCCATTATACATAGAGCCAGGGTAGGAAATTAGGGGTGACCAAGAAAATAGCTGCGCCCTTTAGTTTTTTCTTTTTTTTCTTTACTCTGTAGAAAAAGGCCTGAAAAGTAATTTCATTTTTCAACTATTTACATTGACAAATCTTTTTTAAATTGTTCATTGAAACATATTGTAGATCAGAAGAGAACTAATGAAATGGTGAAGACAGAAGACCCAAGTGGAGGGAAGCTGAGGACAGAAAACACCTCAGGCAGGCAGTTTAAAATTCCAGTGGTGCTTTTCTTAACACCTATTTATCTTCAGTGGATTAAGAATTTAGGTAAATGGCACCAGGATCAAAGAATTACCATCTCAGTCCCTGCAGTTGTGGAGACACAGAGGCCACATAAGTTCTCAGTGGGCATGTCCACCTGATTGATGATACTGAAACACCCGTATAACACCCGTATAAGTCCTGCTGGTTTTTATTTTGGCTGAAATGTGTGTAAAGGAACTTTTCTGATGGCACTGTGTAAGTTTATTGAAGCCAGTGGATTGGTTTATAATGAGCTGGAATGTTTGTACTAACGTTATTCGCACCAGCCTGCACCAGCCCAGGAAGCAAAGGATGGCTAAGGGAGGAGTTCACAGTCAGTGGAGGCTCATTGGAGACTGTCTTGCCATCAGGAATCATAAGCTTACCCTCCATGAGCAAAGGCACAACTTGTGTCCAGGGCTGTGTGCCCCTTTGGTGGCAGTTTAACCACAGACTGGCCTGAACAACTCAAGAAATCACAGCCTTCTAAAATTTTCTTTCAGTTTTACTAGACGGACAAGATCTGAGGCCTGAGGTCCCCTGCTAAAGGGAAGCAGAAAAAGATATGGCATTGGAGCCTTTTTACGGAAAAGAAGGAGGTGGAAAAATTGTCTCAGGGAAATAAATGTCCCTCACCTTATCTGATAAGACTGGTTAGAAATATGCTTTGTGGATCATCTTTGTGACAGGAACTTTCAGAAGTACCTCAGGAGCTCAGGAGCCTCATCAGGTCAAAAAGAGAGTTTTGTATTTTGAGGCTGACTGCATGTGGTTCTGCACATGTTGATAGTTTTTAAAAAGGTAGGGTTTGTCTTTACCCTTGTAAGCTATGGCATAAAGGTTTGATTTGGTTTTATCCAGAAGACAGCTAATGTGGTGAAAATACCTCCCTGCTAAATCCTGTCTTGAAATAGGGAGCCTGTGTTTAGTACGAGATAGCCATGGACCTTTCTATTTTAAACATAAAAAGCTGTGTTTTTTTACCATACACAAGAATTATTCCACAATAAAAACACAGTGTAGACAAGGATTGTAAGTTTTGCCAGATGCAAATTTACTGAAGTGAGCCTCATAGCTGGTACAGGGCTGATCTTACTGAATTTACCTTATGGCAAAACTACAGCACATTGCCTGTGCTGTGCTTTTACCTCTGGCTGAACAAGAATGTTGCCTGGCTGGGGGTGGGTAACAGAAAGGACCGATACAAAGGCAGTTTAGGTGCAGTCAGCAGTCTCTCCTCACATGTTCTACAGGAAATAAAACTGTCTTGGTCTCTGCTGCTATTATTGCAGCAGGATTGGGAATTTGCCCCAATTGTTCATCAGCAAAATAATCTTGGTGCAGCAGGGTCGCAGCTCAGGCAGAGGGTAGGAAAGCCTCCCTGAGGGGATTGCTGCTAAGACACACTTGTGTGTGCAGCACGTACATCTGCATTCTTAGACACATTAAAAACAAAAACCCTCAGCACACTGGGAACTTAGCATGGGCTAAGCTGTAATGCTCGATCTCTGCGCAATGCTGTTATCCTATAATTTTGCCTCAAGACAGGCTTAGCCAAGCCTGCATACATTTATCCATATGAATAACAAGTATTTCATGGAAAGCAGGAAGCAAACCAGGTGGGCTTGCTGGCCAGGGGACTCGTGGTTTTATTTACAAGGAGTGAGTGCCTATTGAGTGCCTCGCTCCATATTTCCTTGTTACTTACAAGTCCATCTGGTTTTGGCAAAGGCGCTTTCCAGGGCTTGTTGCTGGAATCCCGCAACAACGGGGGACAACGGGGAGGTCTGGGATGGTGGGCCACACGGGTTTGAAGTATGTCAGCTTAGCTGCTGCTCACCCGCTACCATGAGTAAATGCACTTAGGAGCCTTCTCCCTCTTTCACTTCTCCACTATTTTTTTCCCCCTTTTGGTCATAGACAGAGGAGCCTTTGAAAGCTTTTGATAAACTTATGTAATTGGGTATGTTTTCCAAAGCACGTCTCTGTTCTTTCTGAGGGCTTAGCTAAGAACATTATTCCAATTCTTCTCTAGGCCTTCAAAAGTGCCGATCCTTTCAAACATGTGCAGTGTGAAGGATTACAAATTTGTTTTTCAAAGGACCCCAAATCCCTGCAGCTTTCATCAGTTCCCCTCCTTGTGCTCCCAGTTTTCTCCCCTCACCACAGTCTCATAGCCCCAGCTCTGAGCTGCAGGATGCTGACACTCCCTCTTCTCCTGTCCCTCCACCTCTCACTTTTTCTTCTCCTTTTCAGCTCCCCTCACTGCCCATACTCCCCAATATTTTTTTTATATGAAACAAAAGTGCGGAGAAGCATTGCCATGGCAGCAATGCCTCAGTGGGTCCTCCCCTCCGTGTGCATGCGAGCTCTAAACTTTTAAAATAATGGCCTGAAAAGAACAGGAAGGGGACAGCTTGAGGCAGAGAAAAAGAGTGAGGGAGAGTGCAAAAGCAATGAAAAGTGGGACAAAACCATTGGAAATGCATTCAGGCTGACATCACCACCCTTTCCCACAGTGGTCATTCACTTCGGAGGCTCCAGTGTCCATTCACTGTCTTAAAGCTAGCTTTCTAGAGCCCTGGGAGACCATCTTTCCCAGCCTGAATGCCTTTTTTGTTGTGAAACAGTGAACTGTTTCTGAAACCCTGCATAAAGGGCTGAGTAATTCACTGCAGTTGCCAGGAAGTCTGAGCCACTTGTAAGCTAACAATAGTTAACTTTATCTGCCGGCCCGAGCCCCCCTTCCAGCTGTAGGTCCTGAATTCTAATAAGGGCTTTACTCATGCCTCTGAGGTTATGGTAATATTTTATACATCTTTTTTCATTAAGACACAGTCATAGCTACTGTTGATGCACCGGAGGCAAGTGCTGTCAAATGACGTGGGGTGGGGGGCGAAGGAGGGAAAAGAAAGAAAATAGCTTTTTATATCAGGCAGGCAGTTTGGCCATTTTATACTAGAAATGTAAACTTTGTTTGGGCAAAACCAGAGATCATAATTTTTAAAAATTCACGTTAGAAACCCCAGCATCAAGCAAGACCTTATGATTGTTTTCTAGCTGTGAAACAACCTCAGCTTTTCATAATTTGGGCTTGCTGGTTTTATTTTTTGCTCTCCTTCTTCTCTGTCCCTGCACTGCAGGCACGATGGTGGCAAGTGAGTGAATCATGAAGGAATAGATGAATTTGTTTGGGTTTTCCTTTTAATCCAGATTTGGATGTTGATGCGCAGAAAAATTCTTCACAGTGACAGCACAGCTGTGTATAAGCAGTGACACAAAACAGTGATTCATGCCGTGGTTCTGCAATGCCGATAACAACAGTGTGTCTTTGAAAGATGTGGATCATCAGTTTTTTTCTTTACCTTCTGAAGTAGTTGCTTTCTTGAGAACCGAAAAAATCAAGTGTAAGGGGAGTTCTAAATTGTCCCTTTGGCCTCCAGTGTTTTGGAAAAGAAAAAAATGGCTTATTCCCCACTTTTAAGCAAATGATCACTCAGAGTGGAACTTATTTCAGAGCATCACTGTGACTGTTCCTGTTCAAGGTAAAAGACATCACAGCTTGAACAACTCTTCCTTGTCTTTGGTGTCTATGCCTTACTTGCTATGCCTTGAGAAACAGCATTAGAAACCCCTGAATGAAAACAAAAGCACATATTTCAAAGTTCCACTCAATACTTTATTAATGTTTATAAAAAGTGATTGAAAGGTGCATACAGGTTTTGTAAAACTAAACCACAGAAATGTACTTGATGTATTCCCCTATCACAGCAATACTTTTTCATCTGTACTCATGACACCAACTGATGCCAGTGGGAGCTGCATGTGTTGTGGATGAGGTCACTGCAGGGTCACTGCATAGTAAATAAGTTGCTTGGCTTTTTGGGTAAGTTCAAGTATTGAATCGCTTTCATATCTTCTCTCCAAGTGACCTTTACCAGGGGGGAATACCATGCTCTGATGGAGTGACAGATTTGAACTGGCCCTTTTGCTGTCTAACAGCAATGACTTCTGAACTTCGCTGTGAGTTTGTCTTGCTGAGAATGAAAAGCTGCTTTCAGCAGGTGGAGGCTCACAAGCCATGTGTTGTGTGTGTGCAGATACACAGGTGTGCATACATCCCCCCCTCCCCAAAACCTCTATTTTTCCCTAATCCAAATGAACTGTGAGAGTAGTCAGATATCAGAATTATTAGAGCCCACAGGTGGCACACAGAGGGGAGAGTGGGGATGCTGGAGAGACATTTTACAAAAGACTTTTATTAATAGTGAACTAACTGTAAAGTCATTAAAGCTATCCCCATGGTCCTGACTGAAAGCTCTGATCTACTGGTAGTGTGGCTTTCTCTCAGCATGGACTGCTTCTGCTCTTGAGCTGAAACATGTGAGCTGAAGCTGACTGTGTTGCGTTTTGACAACGCATTTAAATAAAATTAATCTATTTGCTAATCCTTTGCAGGGAGGAAGTATAAGTTAGAGGGACTAAGAGCATATCATGGAGAGAAAAGGAATCCAGCTTTCTAATCTATGGTGACCTTCAGGATTCACCATAAACCTTTACCATCCACAAATGCACATTTCATCTCATTCTGGAGATAAGTTTTGAAGCATGAAAAAGTCTGTCCACTTTTTTACGTGCCCAAATACAGACCAGGCACTTTTGAAAGTCATGACCTGTGGTCTGGACTTAAAATTTGTCCCTTAGTAAATAATTTGTCAGATGTGTCTGTATAATGCAATCCCTCTCTAATCATCTCCTCCCTTTCAGAGCAATGTAAATACTCCAAGCAACTACATGCCTCAACTACATGGCTCAACTACATGCCTCAACTACATGCAACATGATTTCATTCTCTCACTTCACTGGTCTATCTACCCACCAAAAAGTGCAATATTGAAGAATCACCACCAAATTTGGGTGTGATAGGATGCCAGGAAAAAGCCAAAACAAATCCTGAAAAAAATACAGTAGCACTCCTGTTTTTCAAATTGATAGGCATGATTTCTTCTGGAAAATGATAGTGACTGAGAATTTTTTAAAATTTTCTTGATAACCAGGTCAAATATTTTACACCCTGTGTTGTGAAACCTCAAAACCTCAGCTGTGGAGTTACCTGGGAGGGAATATCTCCAGGATTTTATATTTTACTTGTGTTTTCAAGTTCCATAAATCAGTGTCTTTCATTTCAGTGCCCTATTTGGCCCCTTTTGGCTCCTAAAGCTCTGTCCCCTGTTTTTAGTGATTTATTTCTTTCCTATTTCTAAGCCTGGTCTCTCTTCCCTTCTGTTCTGACAGACCTTTCTCTCACTCCCAGAGTTTTCATTATTTAGCAGGATTCTTTATCGTCTTCTGCCACCTCGACTGCCTCTCACTTGTTCTTGCTCACTCCCACTTCAAAGGCTTCTTTGTTTCCAAGCCTCTCTTGCTGGACCTGGCTTTCTGTTTTATTAGAAAGTTCTGACTCAGCCTCAGCATCCTGTGAAGGACCATCTTGGCTCCTGGTAAGGGTGTTCTACAGCCCAGGAACTACTCAGAGTTACCTTGGAATCCAGAACTCTGGGGAGAGCAAATAGCTAATAGCCTGCTCAGAGCTCTGCTCTTCTGACAGCCTCTGTTCTGGAAGCAGAGAGGTTGCCTTTCCATGCGACTCCTGTGTGACAAGATCCAACATCTCTCCACCCATCTGTGGCTTGGGGACAGCATGGAACCCCAGGAGGTGAGCTGTAAGAACAGACTTACTTTTCTGGCACTGCTGTTCCATCAAACTTCAATGGCTCCCCAGGCTTTTCCACATTTGGCTTAAGAGAAATGGACTCTGAGCCAGAAATGGCAGGAGAACCTTAGCAGTAGTACTTGGCACTGAGAGCCACAACATTCCTCCTCACTCTCTTCCTCATACAAGGAAAAGCAAGTGTCATGAAAGCTTTAAGAGTGTTTTATACATGAATAAAGGAATGTTTCACCCCATGACAGTTCTTAGCTAGAACCCCTCTTACATGGAGAGCTGAGGCAGGAGGAAAGGCTTTTCCTCTTTTTAGGTCTTTAGAGAGTAAATATTATAAAATAAAACTGCATAAGAGACAGTAAAGCCAGTGAAAGTCTCTGTTATATCCAGCATTAACATACCAAAGTCACCGGCATGAGCCCAGCATGTGGAGTTTGCCTGTTCATTAGCTGGATTGCTCTATTTTGATGTTGCACTGGTTTAGCACTGATGTCACACCTTCACAGTCAAACACTGTGAGCCTGGTTTGAAAGACTGTAAGCATTTCCTTCAGGTGGCCAGGCAAGCAAAGCGAAATGAAAGCTGCTGCTGGGTGACAGGAATAAAAATACAGGATAAGAGAGTGTGATATTTCTCAGAGCCACACTGGGAACGCTGCAGGAATCCTAAAGAACACATCTAAGCTGAAAGGAGAGAGGAAGAATTTTTGGCTAGAGGTGGTGCAAACAATTACTGTGCAAGCACCAAGAGCAGGCCTGCCTCTTGTTTTTTTGTTTTTTGGTTTTTTTTTTTTTAATGGCTCAGGGAATAGATATGGCAACTCTGTTTTCTCATTTTTAATGCTCTCTGTAACACAACTAGAAAACTTGATGGAAAATGCCACTTAAGAATCGAGCCATTGGTCCTTCATTCAGAAACCTGATGTTTGTCCAGCTGTTCTCCTAATTCATCTTTCCCAGTGAAGTTTAATTTCAAGTGCATGTGTGTCCCTATCTTTTCTGAAGCAGGAAATATTAATCACTAAATCTGATTGGTCTCACTGTTGCTTACCCCAGGGCAGCTTTTTTAGCTTATGAAAACTAGTGTCAGTTGACACTGTCATCCACATGGCTTGATGACTAAGAGCTGAAGATAGGCTATTTCCATTTCAACTAGACAATAAAGCAGAGAAGCTGATAAACGCTGAGGTAGGGCAGATTTCAGCAGAGAAGTTTTATGAAATGAAGTTTCTCATTGACCTCATACCACCCTATCACTGGAAATGGAGCTGCCTCTGCTTATCCTTTTAATGTTTTTATTAAGAGATGTCATCAAAAGACGGAAGAACACTGTGCAGCCAACTGAGAAAATTAAGGGGGAAAAGGCTTATTGTTATATAAATGTCCTTTCTTCCCACTTTTGCAGAGCTGCTGTTGATCCTTTCAAAGCAGTCTCCCTTCGAGAAAAGAAGATGCTGTTAGCTGGAATCGTGCAAAGAAGAAATTACACCAGTTAGTCTTTTATGTTAATATTTTAGTCCATTAATGCTATTATTACTTATCTAGCACAAACTGAATGCTAGAGGCTTTTCAGATAGCAATAGAGCGTTGCTATATTCATATATATATATATATATATATATATATTGCTATACTCAGATAGCATCCATGTCCTGATGTATAGTGTACGGGTGATATATGCAAGAGGATGCGTGAGCTGGCATCTAATTAGGTGCTGGTGTGTACCTGAGGAGATGGGCACTGGGCTCCTAGCTCTGCAGCACAGGGGTAAGCCAGACTAAACAAGCTTTTTAAAGTTGCCCCGCTCTCAGCTTTGAGGTATGAGGCCTGATCTCTTCTCTGTGCATTCCTTTTCCTGCTGGTAAAAGAGAAACTACAATGCTTTGTCGCTGTGTCTTTAGATTTCAGAAGGTGTCACGAAACGTAACTTCCCATGTAGATAAGGACTACTTAGCATACTGGGACATGCTCTCATTAAAGGCCTTCATGCACTGCTACAGCATGATACCTCAATAAATGCATTTCTTTCTCTGCCAGAACACCTTTTGATTTTCTGTACTCAGTTCCACAAACAAGCACTGAAATTTCACCTGTATTTTTAATGAGTTTGCTCCATTCCTCCTTTTAATTTTTTTTAAGGACGAATATTTTAAATGAAACAGAATAGGAAAGGGGCAAGCCAAGTATAGGGACAACGCTTACAATGCTTAGGATGAAGCTTATTGTAATTTCCTCCATTTTCCCCCTCATGTGCTTCCTTGGAGACAAATTTGAATGGAAAATCAGGCAGAGTTGATTCTCAATTTCTCTGGTTACCACTGTAGAGGAAAATTCATTACACCTAATTGCCTAAGCCATTGCCTAAGCAGGCAATACCTTCTGCTCTCAATAGATAGGATTTTCTAAGCTGATGCACTCACCTGTCCTCTAACAAAATCTCTGGAAACTGGAGATGAATGGTTTTCCTGGTCCAGCGGGTCTTCACCATTTGGCATGGGGGGACTGAGGTTAAGCATCTCCACAGGGTTACTGCCACACATTCACGCTTGAGAGAGACCCCCTTCAACAGAAGCAGCAGGTTAAAAGCAGGGCATAAAGGAAGAAGAGGCTGTGTTTCTTCTGAGCCTTCTTACCTGCCCAAGCCTTGCACATGCCAAAACAGAGGTGACACAAGAGCAGCAGGAGTGGACTCCTCTTTGCTTTTTGAGAAGGATCAGGGCTGGTCCTGATGAACTGGAAAAAGCCTTTCCAAGTGCCCTGGGGCATTCCGTGGCTTCACAGACAGCCAAATGCTAAATAGGGATATGTTCAATTTTGAGTTTCACACAGCCCGTTCTGAAGCTGAATACCTGCATGACATTGTGCTATAAACTCTGACATAAAAGACCCTGAGACCCAAGGTCCTCTGTGCAATTCAAGGTTTGGTTTAGCTCAAACAAACAAACAAACAAACATGTTTGGTTTGGGACACCTGCCTATGGCTGAACCATATTATAGTTTTGGCCCAGTATCTCTGACTGCAAACTCATCTTCCTTTATATGCAGGTTGATGGTTGTGTGTACACACAGGCAAACGCAGAGAAGCCTCTGGGGAAGGCGAGCAGTCAAGTGGGGAATTCTGCATGTTGGGAGCCCACACAGAGCCCAGCCGATGAATAAATAAAGGAGTGCTGGCTTCTGACTGTGCCAATTTCTTAACCTTTGGGATCATTAACGACTTCTCTCTTCCACTGGAAAAAAAAAAGCCATCAGTTCCTGTATTTTTCTGAGACACAAGCAAAGCATTTAGCACCACAAATAAGCTCATAATTTGACAGGCAAAATGCCCAGAAAAGTGAAAGCAGATTTCTCCCTCCAAGTCCCTGAATATCTTAGTGATCCTTTACTTGGTTTTCAAATGCTGTTCCCTTTTTGTTTAATCACAGGTTTGGGTCAAGCCACTCTTCAAAATATCATGCCCTGTCCATGTGCATTTTCTTAACCTTAAGTATGTTCACAGTTTCCTGCTTTGCCAGCAAAAACAGACACCACACATAAATGCCTACACACATCCACAGCAGTTGCTGAGTAGGTCTCATTTTTAATTTACCTACCATCCATCCATGTATTTTTTTCCCTTATGCACGAAGCCAGTATCCACAGAGTTGGCATAACAAGTATTCAAGAAGCTATATTTGCTGTGAAACTCAGCAAAGGGAGTTAGCTACAGTATGTGAACAATAACTTTAGATGGCAGGCCTAAAGAGCTGAGGCTGATAAAGGCCACAGCCAGGCAGAATGTTCAAACCTTTTGGAAAGGAAGTAATTCTGTGTCTTTCTCAAGAGACTTCCAGCCAAGGACCCCAGGAGATTCTCCAAAGGGCTGAGGAAGCAGGTGGCACCCTGGGGTAGGGTCTGCCTGCCTCAGGTTCTGTGTAGGAGATAAGTCTTTGAGTGCTCTCTTGGAACTGATCTGAGAGGATTGTTGTCCATCCCCAGCCCCTCTGAAGGAACAGGCTTCCCTGTCACACATAACCATCCAGTCCTGGATAAACATGATGCTTCAGCACTGTGGGTTTCCCAGTGCTTACATTATCTAGGGAGGTGGGTAGGAAACAACATAGCATGGGGCTTTGCTGCCTTGCTGTGTGACTGCTGCTGCATCAGAGAAAGGTGATAGCTGCATTTGCGAAATTCTGACTGAGTATGGGGAAAAAAAGATCAATGTGAGAGTGGTTCAGCACTGAAGCAAGTGCCCACCAGCGCTGTGCACTTTCCATTCTTGGACAGCCAAAGTTCAACTGGACAGGCCTCAGCAACCTGCTCTAAGTCTAAATTTAGCCATGCTGTGGGGTTTGGACTGGAGACCTCCAAGCCCCATGCAACCTAAACTGTGCCATGATTCTATAAGAGAGAAGGACAAGATGAGTCTTCCCTTTCCACCCTTCCTCTCCCATGTCCCTTTCCCCCCTCCTCTCGCCTCCTTTCCCCTCCCAATACATCTTTTGGATCAGTATTTGGCTGTTTTTCTGCTAGAAAGGAAAGTTTTGAAGGTAACCCCCTCACACCACATACACACCTGATTTTGATGAGAAACCCATATCCCAGTGGCAATTTTAGGCAAAGTTTTCAATATTAAATGACTTACTGAAGACCACACAGTACATTGGCAGCAGAACATGACTCTGCCCTGGTAGTCTGAGCACTAATGTTTTGTAACCAGAGGATTCACACTTCCTTCTATCCCTCTGAGAAAAAGAGAAGGACCTTTCTCTGGGCAGCCTGTGTGAGGAGCCCGTCACCATGGTGAAATGCCAGTTGTGATTATCCTGTGGAAACCACCTGAAATCCACGTGTAAAGTAGCAAAAAATTAACCTTTAAACTAAGCCCTACCAATCACATTAAAGCAAGAAGAATGGCATGTTTAATTTTGTTTAATACTCACCAGGGAAAGAACGGACTCCAGCCTTTTCCATTAATGTTTAATAAAAATCTTTATTAATTTTCTTAAATAAAGGTTTTAATGTCTCACTTACACCTACTTCTTGGACTCCAGAGGAACTCATCTTTGTTATCAGCTTTTGCATTTGCTTTTAGGATCTCTTTATTTTTTTATTTAAAAGAAAAGCTGCTTATTCCTTCTCTTTTTCTTGCTAGTGAATTCTAGATAAGTTTTTCAGGCTGCTGGAGGACGACATCGCTCCAGCTGGGACAGCTGGAAGAGTGAGAGCTGCACGCTGGTTGAGTTGCAAACAGACGCGGAGCTGTTTCCCCTGCCGTCCTCGGGAGCCCCCCAAGCTGCTTGCACACCCCACTCATTCAATGCAGAGAGGTAGCTAGCAGCCCCGTGCCATAATTAATTCATTAATTAATCGTGCCTTAATGAGATACATGGCTGAGGTGACTGCTGCAGGAGTGCTTTAGGGAGTAAATACAAAGCCAAGCCCTGCTGCCATGCAGGCACAGCCTCATGAACGGGGAGCTGCGGCGAGGCCCGTGTGCATTCTGTGTCCCGGCTTGTGACCTGGGGTCACTCTGGGCATCCCACACGAAGGAGGAAGGGAAGCCCGTCAGGCACAGCCAGCCCTTCTCCCCGGCGGGAGGCTGCGTGCGCTCCCGCTGCTCCCCCGCCTGCCCCAGCCCCGGGCAGCGCCGGCAGCGCGGGGAGAGCTCATGAGCAGCGCCCGCTTCGGCCCCGACACCGCCTGTGCTTAACCCAAGGGCAGAACGGGTGGGCCTCCCGGCCAGTTCTCGCCATTTATCTACTCTGGTGCAGGAGCACCTGGGCCGAAAGGGCAGAGAGGGAGCAGCGGCGGGGCTGGGGATGCCTCCGAGCGCTGCCCGGCGGTGGCGGCACTGCCCGGATCCGCTCCGCTTTCCTGCTTCCCCAGAAAGACCTTGAAATGAAGAAAAGCAGCTCATGGTGGGACACCGACGGTAGAGGGAGGGTGGAATGGAGATTTTTCTTGATGGGTGTTAATTTTTTTTATTGCAGAAGAATTTGTAAGTGGTTTCTTGCCGCTCTGGATTTTCTTTTTTTTCCCTTCCTTGAAGCTGGGAATTTCCTGAATTGTGAAAAACACAGGTCCTTACTCAGGTTTTCAGGTCAGCAACAAATCTGTGATTGTCTAAGATGAAATTGCTGTGACTTTTCCCGGGATTAGTTTGTGATATGCCACATTCAGGGAATGCATCGCATGCACCTTCGAAGCTGAAAGATGAAGTTGAGGGAATAGTTCCGGATTTGCCCGCATGTAACAGTGGCTTATTTGGCCAAAAGCCTGTCATAAGGGAAATCACAAATTATTTCTGAAGTTGATTGTATTATTTTGTCACACAGAAAAGGGAAACTGCAGGCCCACTTCTCTTTCACAGGATGTGATTAATTCCCATTGATTTAATCATTGCTGAGGTGTGTGTCAGGCATGGATAGAGTGTGGCAAGGAGGAGAGAGGACCCAATAGCAGGCAACCATCTATGATTATCTCTAATCATAAATTTTCCTCACTGGAAGTCACTAAAAGGCCTTGGCTACAGGATAATGTTCATACACCTATTTTTTCCTCTTGTAAACAACAAAACATTTTATGAACAGAGTAGGGAATATGGATTGTCATGTCAGGGCTCCAGATTACTTCACTCCTTATGGTAAAGCGCTGCAAGTCTGGATTTGAGAGGTAGCTGGTATCATGCTGCAGGGTCTTGACACAGCAAACAAATCTCTGCGAAAATGGAGACACCTTCCCTGTGACAGGAGTGCCACTGCCTACACAGCTATTGGCAGTTTGTAAAGCCTGTGTAATCGTTCATGGGGATAAAGGACAGAAATATTTCTGGATGCAGCACTTTCCTGCTGATTTCAGGATCTTCCTACAAAGTAATATGAGCAGCCTCGCCAAATCAGCTCTTGCATGTTCCCTTCTTCTTGAGAACTCTCCTTTCTTCAAAAAAGAACAGTATCTGTCAAGGACAACTAATCCCTATTGCTTGCTCTCAGGGGGTCCTTTCATGTGGCAAGAAAAGACCACAGCTTAGCTGAGTGAAAGTGGGCTGATGTTCTAATTTTGTTCTTCTACTTTCCTTTTGTTTTACAATCTATTTAGGATTAGAAACGTACTTAGCAGATGTAATTCTCTTGAAATGGAGTTTCTGTCAAAAAAAACCCCAAAAAATGTCATGACAAGGAACAATCTTAAAAAGTTTGACACTTCTTGTTTCAGCAGTCTTTAATGGAATAGTGCTTAAAAAAAAAAAAAAAAGAGACCATAAAATTGCTTTGTTTTGACATTTACCAAATGAAACTTTTGGATCTTTTGTGTTCATTTCAAAGTGAACTAAACTAAAAGGAAACAAAGTTTAACAAGAGAACTAAACACCTGGAGAATGAAGCATGTATTTCATTTTGGATTGAATAGTTTAGTCTGAATTACTCCATCAAGAAACCCAGAATAGCTTACTGTAATCAGAATGGCATTTTCCTGATTTGTCAACAGAACAAAAATAATAAAACCATCTCTTATACACCTCAGCTTTAAGCTAAGGACAAAATAAACATTTTTTAATTTGATTTGCAGCAGCAGCAGGACATGGCAACATAGCAAAAGAGCTGCCTAAGATGCTTCTAATTTCTGTGGTGAGTGGGAACAGGTCAGTTGCAAAAACACAGCAACAGCTTACCCAGCCCCACAGCTTTTGGTGATGTGAGAACTATAGCTGTGGATAGTAAAGCAAACAGTAAAAAAAAATTAGTCTACAACTAAATTTCTGAGCCAAGAGGCGGTACCTATAGCCACCAAATCTTTTCCACTGTTGTATTCTTGCAGTGAAACACAGCCCTAAGAACTTTAATTTTGTTGCTGAAGCCCTGCATTACTGACCTGGTCGCCTCAGCTTCCTTGGAGCTCTTATCACATGCCCCTCAGTGCTGTGGCTGCTGCCCATGTGCAATGAGCCCCGGGGCTAAAAATACCCATTACAAATGCTGCTGCATAGCCGGAGCATTTTTTTCTCCGTATGAAATCCCTGCATGTGGATTGTCTTACCATCCCACCTCAGCTAGCACATGCCGTCTGGGATTAACTGGCCCATGAAACTCAGTCCTGGTGGGGACCAGTGCAAACCCAATTCTGCCCACACTCCAGAGCTCCCCTTGAGGGCGTGTGGGAGGCTCAGATGTGCTCTTCTCAGCTGCCTCTTCTGGGAATTGTTCCTCACAGGAGTCGGCATCTATTTTACTTCCCCTCTTCAGGTATAGTCCAGACTTGGCAAGAGGTGGCCATCAGTGTCCCCCTCCCCAGTCCCCATAGTGACTTCCCCTTCAGGCTCCCTGGCATTTGAGCTCTGTTGTAGTTCCCCTGCTTAGTGCTGTCACACAAACTTTCATGTGAAGACTTTTGTTCTTTCTGCTGGAAGCCTTTCACATCTTTTAGGAGATGGGAAGGGGACTTGGTGAGGCCTCTGCCAGGAGCACGTAGATAGAGCAGGGGACAAGTGTGTAGAAAACTTACCTCTCTTTAGGTTATCCCATCCAGACACTTTGTCACTCCAGACACTTTGTCACATTCTGTCACTTCTTACCCTGTAAATCTAGTGCAGTCTTACCAGCATGAGAGGTTCCTCTTTTATCTGTGCATGAGGTCAACATTTGTAATGTAATCTGTCCTTGCCATTGTGTGTGTGTGTAAGTATAAAAGTAGCCATATATATGCCTATAAACTAATGAAGTTCAGAAACTCTATGAAATTAGGAACATACATGTTACTGTAGTAGCTTGAAAAAATAAGTGATGCAAGGCTTAGCCCTTTCAGGCTATCCTGTCTTGTTGCAGCAGTTTCTGCCAACAGGGTGGCTGGAGGGACTGGGTTCACGATGAAGCATGGCACCCTTCAGTCTTGGCTGTCTGGTTGAGGTGTGACTCCATCCAGCAGTGCCTGCAGCTTTCTCCCACCAAGAACAGTTTGTTATTTGTGTTATTTCTTCCAGACAGAGACCCCTCACAAACTGTCAGACCCTTCGTTGTGAGCTGAGGTTCCCTTTACAAAAAAGTTTGTGAGTGGGAGTATAGGAAAGATGGTATTTCTTTCTTTCTTGTAGTTCAGGGCCAAGGTAAACTGGCACCAAGGGCACAGCTGCACTTTCCCTGCCCTGTGCAATGAGGGCTTTGGGATCCTGGATATATTTGCAGCATGACACTATCACTGGGTGTATAAAAGAGCAGTTTATTACAGCAAAAGCAAAATGCTTATAGCATGGTGCCTGCAGTGAACTCACAAGGATGGCTGGATTATTAAGGGATGTAAAAAGAGCCTTTTAGAAGTGTCACTCCTACACACTAGGGTACAGCAGGAGGTGCACAGCGGCGGTCTGTGTGTCTCTCACAGCGGGGACTGTTGGCACAATGGCTTCTGTTTTTGCTGCCTGTTCAGTATTATTTGTTTTATGTTGAAACTGTCAATGCACTTAAAGAGATTATATATTTTTCCCATGGCATAAACAAAATTACTTGCATTTTGCAAGGAGAGTAATGGTAATGAGAAGTCAGGCTTCAAGGGGAAATGATAGTAAGTTTGACAGCAAGGAGGAATAAATCTTGTACATTCAACTTAGTCCGAGCTGACTGTCATTTCCTTAAATAAATTAATAAAGTCAAGTCCCCATGTTCTTACCTTATGAGGATGGGGAGAAGAGGGAATGAGCTGTGACCTTGTAGCAGGCAGTGTTTTTAGTAGGTGATCTCTTACCATTAGCTCGAATCAAGCTTCAAGCAAGACATGAGTTTGGTGGTTCTCCTCAGGCCGATGTCAAACCTTTGCCCTCCCCCTTCCATCTATTACCTTGCAGCAGCCCAGAGCTAGACATGATTACAGAGACAGAGGATGATGTAAGGACTCTTCTGAAGCCAGCTGGGCTTAACAGGTCACTTCAGAAACATCTCCAGCCCTTCTCCCCTAACCGCTGTCACCCCTCCCACTCCCTGCTGAGGTGTGTAGCCATGAGCTAGACTGAAATGGGGAGGGGGAATCATACTATTAATAACTCTGAATCACTGCTCCCTGGAGGATGCCGAGCATTTGTTTATCCTTTGTTCCCAGGGGACAACATGCTCTATGTTACAGCCATTTGTTGGTTTGGTTTTTTTTCCCCACCCAAATACAGAACAGTGGCAGCTGAACTGCTGTATGAGAATAGCATTAAAATGTGTAATGCACCATAAATAAACAGAAATAGACAGCCAGGAAGCTGTGGTAATCACTGCTTTGATGTAGCATGAATTATGATGTGTGTATATATGTGAGCGACTGTGTGGGGGCGGGGTTTCAGGGTTTCATGTTTCTGGCTGTGCTTGTTTTGACTCAGCTGCTGTTGCTCCGAGAGGAGAGCGAAGCCAGCCTGTCATTTACCTATCTCCACCTTCGCACTGACAGCTGTGCACGTCCCTTGACTCAGAGGAAAGGGATCTCAACCTCCACTGCCCGTTCCCTTGGAGTTCCTCCCTCCGCCTCCTCCCTGTCCCCTTTGCCCCGGTAGCAAGGCAGAAGGGGTAATCCTGGCTGTCTCCCAGAACCGGGTCACTCCTCCTGCAACCTAGAGAGGATCCTCTTACATCCTGGGCTTCAACATCACCTTCCAGGCGTAGCTGATTTATGTTTCTTGGGTTTACATTAGGCTGTTGGGTTTTTTTTCTTGCTGATTTCCTGCTGCTACTGGGATAGTGAAAAAGACAATGGTTGTGTTAGCACAGACAGGTGAGGTTATTCACAACTCGGTGTCATGCTTCCCTCAAGATACCGAAATTAAAAAGATGGCTGTGGCAGCCTAGTGCTCTGAGATCAGTAAGATACACACAGTAGGTGGAAAGAGAGGAAAGCCAGCAGAAAAAAATGTAGCACGGGTGTCTCCTTGTTGATTATCTCCTATCAGCTTCCCAGGGACTGCTTTAGCTGGCACAGCAAGCTGCTTGTTTGGAATTATCTCCTGCCCATCCCTGCTACAGCAGCAGGACCGCTTATTAAAACAGCCTAGCTTTCTTTTCGTGCTCTTTGCATTAATTTTTTACCTGGAGCCAAAAGCCTCCCTCTGAAAAACTTGTTTGGTCTGAATAGCCACAAATGAGTCTAACAGTGCTTAAGTGCTGCTCGGGTTCAATGAATTCTCTGACCTTATGATAATTTAGGTGTCACAGGGCACCAATAAATGCCAAAAACTGTCTGCCAGTCTGTAACTAGCTGCATAACCACCGCCGAGCGCTGCGGTGCTCAGCCAGCCTGCGAGGCCAATTAATGAGCCTCGAGCAGCAGAGTCCCTCCGGCCCTGCGTCCATCCGCGCCCTCTCGCGGCTCCCGGCCGGAGAGCGGCCGCGGCCCGCCCTGCACATCATCCCGCCCTCCTGGCTCAGCTCCGGGCGCTGGGCTGAAAGCATCAACTAAAAGGTTCATTCTTCTCATACAAGAAGCTCCCATTTCCTAGCTGGGGTGAGGCAAGGAAAGCGCAGGGCTTGGCTCTGCTGTGAAGGAGTTGTCTTGAGCAGGCAAAAGGTTTACGAACGCAGAAAACTGGGAACACTTAAATACCTAAAAATTTTTCAGCCGAGTCAGTCAAGTCTGACCGGCTTAGAGGGTCCCAGTGAACTGCTGAGCACGTGCAAAATTTTCTTGCAGCGGTGATAAACTGACATAACCAAAGACCATGCAGAAACTATCCGAGTGAAGGAGTGGTTTTCAGCTAGACAGTTTCAATGGGAATTTGGTATCAAAATATCACCGAGCATCCAGAGGTGTATTTTTCTCATTGTTGTCACTTAATACAGTTGCACTTTATTTTATTATAATTTTAGCAAAGAGGAAAGGTTGTACATTAAAATCTTTCTACATATAGGGACTGCAATACATCAAAGCAAGAGGAAGCCCTGCAATTTTTCTCTGAGGAATAAAGGTGCACCTTGGTGGAGCTGAGTTAATGCTCTAACTAATCTCTCCCTGACTCAGCAAGGAACTGAGGGATGTGTTTAACTTTATTTGCAAACTTTAAGAAGTTTGTGAAACAGATGAAGCCTTGTTGCTGTGTGGCATAGCTTCACACTAATGGATGCATTAAAAAATGCTGTCACAGCGCACCTATATTGCCACACATGGTAATTAGTCAAATTGCAAGACAATTATCATTCCAATGCTGAGATTGCTGACTTGCACTTGCATCACAAATGCTGGAAACACCTTCCTCATTCAGAACTAGCAGGCTTAATTCTGTATTATGTTGTAGCTCCACTGCCCTCCAGCAACACAAAAGGTCTGAAGAGGCTAGAAATAGCCTCTGGAGAGCAATCTCTGACATAAGATGTTCATCCCAGCCCATCTGTTGGCATACCACAATGCTCCTCAATGCTAGCTCACTCCAACTGTCTCACAAACCTCTGCCTGGGGCCCTTGTTGGGAAGGGGCCATGTGTTTGACACGTACAAGCAGAGAGCAAGAGCACTGCCTAGCAGTAGCTCAAAAGCAGCTTATGGTCCTAGGGGCTAAATTGAACTCAGTTCAGGAGACAATAATAATTCCTGAAGCGCCCCTTCCCTCACACCTATCCTCCAAATAGCATCTCCTCCTCCCCTTCTGTTCACTGGCTGTCCCCCAGGAGGTCCTTGCTAGCACTTCCTCCTGAAGAGAGGTTGAGTTGGAGCAGGGGGATGGTGCAGGACTAGGCAAGGAGCCAGTGGTGGTGTATTTTGGAGATGATGACAAGCAGGAGAGGGAAAAGAAAAGCAGGCTGTGTCTCCTTCATCTCAATGACCATCTCTGTGCACAGAGTGGCAGGATGAACCCTGGGAAGCCCATGGTGAGCCAGCCCCTGTTTTTGGAGACAGCACAGTAAAGTGGAATGTCTCTGCCTTCATTCCAATGTGCCAGCTCACAGTGAATGGGCAGAGGGTTTTGGGCAAGAAGTGCATTTTTGAGTCACCAACAACTCCCTGACTTTTGCTCAGGACATAAATGTTCTTCTGTCTGGTCTTTCAAGTTGCCTGTGGCTCTGTCCTCCAGTGGGACTGGAGCTGTTGGTTCTCTCCCACCGCGGGGCCATGGTGGCCCTGGGCTTTCCAACGCTGTCGCTGGAGTGCAGAGCAGAAGGTTTCCCTGCTGTCCACCCACCAAGCATCAACCCACCAAGTACCCACTTCTCTTCCTTCATTTGGATGTTGCTCTCAGCATAAATTCTACTTCTGTTATACACAACATTTTCAAAGCAAAAATTATATAAGCATGAGGAAAAGGCACTGCCCTTGACTTTAGATTACTTTTCAGTCATTGTAAAGATAGGACTTGATAAAGTAACAATACAAAATGGCTTCTCCTGAGTCATATTTCTTTTTTTATTAGATTTAGAGGCTCAAACCACCCACAAAGAACATGAGAGTTTTTAATGCTCTTTCTTGATCAGAGGAAAAAATGAGCATAAGGGGATTCTGCTGTGCAAGAGTTATTTGACAATGCCAGCCTGATATAATAAATTATTCTGCTAATTTCTGTAAGTATGTAAAGCATATGTAAACCACCCCAAATGTCAGTATATTCAGACTTCTTAGAGTTTTTAATTTCTTTTGCATTGCAGAAGAAAAATACATTTTTTTTAAAATGAAAAAATATTGACACTTCTGTTCTCACCAGCTGAATTAATAGAAGGTTTGTCATTGTCTTAAATGAAGTGAGAATCACACCATTGCAGTCCTGTTTAGTGTCATAAAGTTGTCAAGCTGCCAGTTTCCTGTTGGCATGTTAATGGCTTTTTTATGATATTCAAAGCAGATAAATTATTTGTGTAGTGATTTATTCTGTTTTGCAATTAATTGAAGTCATTGAAATATGTTTTATCTTACACTGGGGTTTTATTTTATATGATGAGGTCATTATATTTCCATTTTTTTGGTATTTGAGAGTTTTACGTTTGCCCAGAAGATGTAAGTATGGCAGTTAATGACTGGATGCAAATTCAGTGTTCTGCTTTCAGGAAGTTTATGACATTCAGTCAGTGTCTTTGCTGAGCAGAGGTTTACACTTTAAGGCTTTATTTTTTTTTTTTAATCTTTGACATACTATTGCTAGGATTTCAGATAAATCCAATATTTTTGCACTCCACATTTTTTGCTCTTATTTGCTGGTTTTTTCATCTTCAAGGAATAACAAGAATGAAATGTGTATATAAAACCATGATACATCATAAAACGCATCACATTTGCTTTAAGATACTGCTAGCATGAAAATATTAGTAGTTATAAATCCATCTCCAAGAGAAATGACTATATTTCTCTGCATTTAACCCGCTGTTCATTAAATGGAAAGATACTTCTTCTAAATTGTCTAAATGCTAAGGTCGTGTATCTCCTTGGAATGGCCCAGTCTTTGAAGGAACATTCTTCCAGTTGTTAAACTAGCTCTCAACATAAAGCCTTTTCTACCGTTCATGTGCATGCAGATGAAATTGGTATTCACAGAGAGCTAAACCAAGGCTTGTATTCTTTTTCCCCTGGAGCTCTACTCTCCCACCTTTGAGATGCTTCTGCTTTTGAGGTGTGGAAGCGCGTGTGAATCACAGAAATTGAAAAAGCAGCCAAAATTGCAGATTTCTGGTATTTCTCTGCCCTTCATGTTTTACAGTGCTCATTGGGCTCCCGAACTTGACAGAAGCTTGGCCATTCATACTGTGAAAACCTGAATCTAGGAGAGCTAGTAATAATGAAAAATAAGATGTGCTACCCCTTGAATGACTGTTTATAACGTATGGATGGGAATAGAGCATTACATTGTGGGGAAGCTTTACCAGAGTTCCCAGGGGATGGAGTGACTCACCCTAGAATTATATCAATACCACTGGCACTGCAATCCTGTTCAAAGGCTCCACTGGGCAAAGAGCTGGGCCTAATCAAAGACAGCTCACCTGGTATAACTGAAAGCATTTCTGCTGATGCAGGTGGCACAACTGCGAAAACACTCCTAGTTCTGGCTGTCAGTGTCCTGTCTGTAATCAATCTAATGTCTGAGTTTTAATTCCTTAAACAATGAGGGAGTTTTTGTGGTGTTTTTATAATAAATATTATTGAATGACAATTTACTCCCAAAAGTAAGATTAGCATTTATTCAGGAATGCTCTTCTATTTAGTAGTTTTAAATGAACACATAAATTAATAGATAAGCCTGTTAACAACTCTGAAATAAAATTAATTTGTTGATGTAAATTGTTACTCAGCAGGAAATTCATGTCTGCAAAATAGCTGCAGTTTTAGTTGCTGACAGTCACAGTGCCTTAAGTAAGTTATTTCCACAAGTTCCATGAAGCAGCTTATAGATGCTTGTATTTAATGTCATTATTTTATATTATTCTGATGGTAACATTTGCTCTTCTTTCATAAAACAACTTCTCCCAGACACCGGACTCATGGGAAAACTGGAAAGAAAAAGAGAAAAAAGAGATCATTCTAAAGCATCCATTCATCAGCCCTGTATCATAGGGTTAAAATTCAGAGACGATAATAAACTTTTTTAAAAAATTCTTATCTCCAAGCTTTTGCAGGCAGAAATAGTAATTTCTATATAATAGAGCAAGTTTAGCCATGTGGCAGCAACTGATGTTTGAATGCTGTAGCAAATGGATGATCTCTGAGTTACAGAAATTAGAGGTCAGTCATTCAAATACCAGTTATTTTATTTGACTCACATAATTAGTGGCCATTACTACCTATTATGACTGACTGGTAAAAGTTTATTTACTTTTGCATCACGTCCCCAGAGCAGCACAAAACAGTCTCAACGCTGGTGTGTCTAGCAGCAGAAAACACGCACACTGAAATCAGAGGTGTCATTGCAGCAAGGGCAGAGACACCTCTGGTGGGGTTAGCCTGGGTGCCTCTAGGGGGATGCTCTGCATGTGGTCCTTAGTGCATAACAGCTGCCTCTGCGTGTACTTGTCATCTCTAGGCAGATCTGTCCAATTTATCCTGAACTCCCAGTGCCACAGTGTGCTGCTGCCACTGCCCAAGCTGGTTTCCTCAGTTCTAGTACGTCTGTGTCTGCTGACATCATGACTCTTGTCTCCATGAACATGCCCATGGAAACAGAAATGCACCAATCCTCCCTTTTTAAAGTGCTCATGCAAGATTTGCAAAATTTGTGTGGTGGAGACCACTGATGAAAGAAGTTCTCTGCCAATGGAAAGAGAAAACCATAGAAGCATAAATGCAAGTGCAGGAACTGCAGTCTCACCTGTGCTCTGGGGAGTGCAGTGACTTCCCAGCTGTCCATACTAGCTTGCTCAGTGACTTACCCACTGACAACGTGTTTGTGAAGACAGTTCAGTAGCCTCAAACGAGACTGTTTGCATAGAGGGTGGGATTTTCCTGATACAGACAGCTGAACTTCAGGAACTGACTGGGATCCAAAGTCACATAAGATAGATAGTCATATGTCCAGTGGATGAAATGCTGTGAACTCAACTGCTGCTCATGGCTGGTGGGAACTTTCTATGAGGATGGATGGGCAAGGCATAGAAATAACTTGTTCTTTATTATTTTATTATTAAATAAATGATTATTTATTATTCATTGTTTTTATTTTATTACCAGTGGAATATATGGTGAAATAAAGGATTCATAAAGCTCATCTTCCCTTATCTCTGCAATACTTTCTTGGGCTCACTGGAGATATAATTTGTGCTTGTTTCTCCATTTACTGCAATTGCCCTTTATCAGAATTCAGGCTATACTTTGCCAGCTGATTCTGATAGCTGGAAGTAATGCAAAGAGGATGTTTTCAAAGTAGACTATTACAGGGAAAAGAAAGACTTTCTATCACCATGATGCTGTTTGCAAAGGGGATCTAAATTTTCTTTCAAACAATACTGCAACTGCTTAATCCTCTCTATGAATATTTATAAACTCAAGAATACAAGTTACCTTTCCTGTCACCCCAAAACCAAACATATTGATAAAGCAATATGAAATAAAAAAACAGTTTTGACTTGAGAATTTCTCCCCTTGGTAGCGAAGCAGATATGAAAATAACTTAAATAATAAGCTGAACAAAGTCAATAATCTTCAATGTCAGGGTCATATCTGTGCCTGGTGCTAGAGGGATAGTATTTGAGGGTGACAGATGAACATTCTTTTTCCTTCTGGTCTTAAAAATCTATGAAATCAGATCTCTCATCTCTGGAAAAGTGCAGCCCTTTTCTCTGAGGCAGCCAGAGCCACAGAAAAGCCTGTCAGACCAAGTCCTTTCAGGGCACCTTGAAGGGCCTCGAGGGAGCTGTGATTAACACCATGGTGGCTCAGTCAGTGGGAGCACTGCTAACATGACACTTGAAGAGTTCAAAGTGGCCTTTGAAAGCTGCCCAATGAGAAGCAGTCCTGAGTATTTTGTGAAAATTTCCTTCCCCAGCTGCTGCTGGCATGAGTCCTATGGGTTGGGAACTGGTCTGGCTATGAATCTTCAAGATGAGCAGCTGCCTTTGCATGTGTTTGCATTTACTTGCATCTGAATTTGTTGCTCTTAAAATATGGAGGTGCATCCAAAACTCAGCCTCCCAGCCCAGGATGAAGAGGAAAGTCAGCATGATGTAGGTGGATGTGACCAGCTGCATGCTGGGGAGGAGAGGCTGTGTGGCTCCTGTCCCAGGCTCTGCACTGAGAGCAGGGATCTCCAGACAGGAACAGTGCTGGCCACCTCCTTCCTCCTGGCAGGGCACCAATTTGCAGACGTTATCCCCAAGCAAAAGGAGATGAGATGAGCTGAGCCAGATGAAATTTGGCCAGTTCAGGTGATAAAGCACTTTGCTGCTTCAGAGCTCATTATGAACCTCACAGCCCTTTCTGGACCTAGGAGATAAACAAGGGAATTCATTAAATGCATTGGCTTATTAAGAGTGACTGACTTACCTTCAAGATTTAGTCTACTTCATTTGTTGCTCATCATAGGTAATTGTAGATGATTAAGGATATGAGGGCTATCAATTTTCCAGATATTGGGTAAACAGCACTGTCCTTGGGTCTTGTCCTAATTATTTAGATTTGTAAGTTCTGATTTACAGTGACATACAATATTTTTACCTTTTTTTTCTTTCCCTTTTTTGTTTTTTTCAGAACTGGGTTTTCAAAGACACAGCAAAGAAATTTTATTTCCAAGAAAAATTCCAACACAGCAAATTTCAAATCTTTGTTCACTTCCAGTAGCAGAAATGTCTCTGGAGTTTGAGGTACAAATACAAGAGTCAATAAATAGCTAGTTGTTGGAGCAACTAACCCAAAACCCCAAAAGGAGGAAAAAAAAGTTCTCGGAGCAGTGAATGTGTGCTGGGTCAGCCTTTAAGTATTTACATCATCTGAGTAGGACCACAAATATGAAAAAAGTTAATGATGATCATGTTAAAGCTATGAAAATGGAGAACAACATGAAAGTGAAGAGAAATAGTTAAAAGGACTGTGAAAAATAATTAAATGCTTAAAAGGCAGCATGTTTAAACAACAGAATAGAGAAGGCTATTAGAAGTAAAATACTCATCAATTTGAATGTGGAAATCCTGTCCAAATGAGGAAAATAAAAGACCAGTTAAACTCATCCTGTTGAACATAGAACTCTAATGAGGCAAGCCAAAAAAAGATTCTGAAGAGCAACTTCCTACAGGCATAAAAGTGACTAATAAGAACTTTCTCAGAAACAGGAAGCCTTTTGGAAAGTCAATGGGCTGAGAAATGATTAAGGTGCAAATAGGATACTCCAGGAAGCAGTGCTATGGTGAGAAAGCTAAATGAATTATTTGCATCAATGTTCTCTTCAGAAGAGGTCATGAAGGTTTCCACACCTGAGCCATTCTTTACAGGTTCAATCCTGAAGAGCACTCAGAAATTGAACTGTCAACAGAGGAGATTTTCAGAGCAATTCAATAAAATGAACAGTAGCAAATCTCAAGGACCAGGTAGCATTAAACCAAGCATTCTAAAGAAGTTAAAATATGAGACTGCTAAACTACTAATTTCTGAAATCACTCTTGAAAGCAGAGAAATAGAAAGTTGCAAATGTGATGCTATTAAAAAAAAGTCTAAGGAGCAGAACACAAAAAAACTACTGACCAGTAAAATTGATTTATGTACCAGAAAAATTGGTAGAGATCATAGAAAATAGAACTGGTAAACACATCATTTTGTAGAGCACAAACATGCCTCACAAATCCATTATCATTCTTTGAAGGAGTTAATGAGAATCAGACTAAGGGCATGCTGCCTGATATACAGTGGACCTGGGTTTTCACAAAGTGATTCACGTCACCAAAGGGCCTTAAAGAAATTAAACAGTCATGGGATAATAAGAAAGTCCCCTCACATGGTTTAATACATGACTTAAAGAAAAAAAAAATGATTAAGGATAAACTGCCATCCTTACAAAGTGCAAATATGGGGTCCAATTGAATCCCACACGGCCCCTGTTGGGAGCCATGCTGTTCTGAATTAGATTTGATACAGGAATGGGGATGGAGCCAGCCTATGCTCCAACTTTCTAGTTTTCAACAGTTTTCTTTGATCAGGAATACAGTTTAATTTGAGTACAGACTGAACAGGTTGGTTCATAGGCCTTTATGACCAGGAGACCATTGCCAGGCTTGTGTTGTTGAGATATTGTGGATTGGCAAGCAGGCTTGCAGAGAAAGGAAGAAACTCTTTCTTTCTTAGGTTAGAAACTGCGGTAATGGCAGGCATCAGGGAATATGTTGTGTATGCCTCGGACTTGACAGAGCTGGCAGATATTCCACCTGTGTATGTCAAGCAAATTAAATGCTAATATTGACCCACCACCAGCAAATATACTTGTTGACTGAGGATGGGAGAAAAGAAACGATTTGCCAATCTATAGACCAAGATGTCGAATTATGATACTACAACAAGAAGCAATTTTTTATCATTGAAACATCAGATTTTCACAAATTTTTACGCTTAAGCAGTTTTATTACTCTTTTGCATGAATTGAAGCTCTCTATATGTTAAATTTGGCTATCTGAGAAACCTAGGTAATTTTGTACTGCAGTTATAAGGAGATAAATGATTGTCAAAAGCTAAGTGGTCACAAGTAAAAATTATTTTCTCTGCTTTAATTAGTGAGCCTTTTCAGACACTCTGAATCCTTAACCCATGAGAACCTTAGGGCAAAAACAACCTTTGTATTGTTAGGTACACCTCTGTGTTCTTTCTTTGATATTAAATAACTGCAACATTTCTCCTTTAGAGATGTTATGGTCCCATTAAATGAGATGGTGTTTCAAAACTTATCTTTCAAATAAACTGCACCATAACTGTTGCTTACAGCGATCGTAACTCTGAACTACGAATCTATTCACAAGTGCATTGATGATACCTAGGGTTATATTTCTAAGTCTTTTGCTTGCATAACTGCTGTTTTGGGGCATGGTAGTTAGTGTGGTTGTGTAATTTTTACTTCCAAGTAACATAACAGCCTAACAGCAAGTCTCTGGTGTAAGAAATACCTATATCTCACTTTCAGTGGAGCTGTGAGTAAGGAACAGGTAAATAAACCTTTGTATGGTTTGGTATCGCTTGCATACATATACACTCCCATATCTTCATATATCCTGCACATCTAGGGCAGAAGGGCAGGCTGTAGGTTATGTGGCAGGTATATGGCAGGTACTGTGTATGTGCATTGTGTAATCTACCAGGGAAAACTCCTGTATGGGAAAATAATGATTTACAGACATAAAATTAGTGAAACTCCCAAGAAACCACAGCACAACGCTGTAAAAATCTACTTTCCCACTCTTGCCATGATGGTGAAGTTAGTGTAATTGAGGAATTTAATTAGATTTCTGCTTATGCTGTTTGGCAGTGCCTCGTGTTTTGTGGAATAAGAGGCTCTGCCATCAAATTGCTCCAAGCTCTGGTTAGAGCAACTCAGTTCACATCAATTGACATGAACAGTGTAATGACAGGTTACACCATTGAAATGTGGAGTTAATGTGCAAGGCAATGCCAATCAGAACTGACAGTGGTTTATAGTGATGGTGAGCAGCTGTCAATGAGGACGCAAGCGCATGGAGACAGAAAACCCAGAACATCCAACAGATTCTTCTTTTACTTATCCTCCTTTTGTACTGATTCAGTGAAATTGCTTGCATTTGCAAGGATAACAGGAAAAAATTAGGTCAAGTAGCACAATATTGTCCCTGAAGTACTTCCATTGAAAGGGGTAAAATGATACCCACTTCTTTCTTTCAGGGCTAAATTCAGCCCATTATTGTTTCTGATCCATTTTGCATAAAATGAGTTAATCAGTTGACAGGTTTAGAGTAGGAAGAGATTAAAAAAACCCAAATTAAATCTGTTTTGTGATGTTCCCAAATATGCTTTAGGCTGAAAGAAACTTCTATGAAGTCTCTTTCTATCTTTTCCTTGTTTGTGTAGTCTTCCATAGACACGTGTTGTCAATTACGGTTGATAATATGATGCTGGAGGAGCTGAATTTTGGGTTGAGCTGTTAAGTCCATTCCTATATGAATGGTGAAAGGGCAGCACCTTCCCTCCCCCCCCCCCCCCCCCCCAATTTCTGCATCAGGACTGGGATACTAAAACCTAATGACCATGTGATTTGGATGTTTCTGAGAGACTAGGGAACTACAAAATGACTAAGGCAAACAGCTGCCTGAACAGATATCACATGGCTGATTTTTCATAATTCTTCTTCTCTTAGTATATTTGTTAATTCCTGTTCCAGCAAGACTATAAATGAAGCTCAGTTGACCAGTGGAAATTGAGAATAAGCACTGAGTTTGTAGAAGATAGACTGGATCTAGGGAACAGAACATTTCTTCTGCTTGGACAATGCTCTTACCATCAGTGGGATGAGGTGAACAGATAATAAGTACAAATCTTTGGTAATGTAACCATAAAGTTTTACAGCTAAAATTGAAAAGGTCAAGCAGTGCAAAAATCAAGGTTTCTCTAGCAATCTTTAACTTGGCTTCATTCCACAGCTGGAGTATTTTCTTTTCTTTTTTACGTTGCTAAATGTGTCATGCAATATATTCCTCTTTGATGCTAAATGTGTATGATAAGTATACAGGGCATGAATTGTGGTAGAAATAACTGTTGCCATGGGAACTTTAACTTTTGCATATGCCAAGTTTGACTCTGTAATTGTGAAGTCATATGACTGCAATGAATGGGAGGGTGGCACATCTCTCTGACCCATCCCTTTGAAGCAATCCTCTCTTCTCTCTTGTGTACCTCCCTACCAGCTCCATGCTCCCATATCTGATCCACAGCAGGTCCCTACACCAGCTTGGGGAAACACTGGAGTGCTCTTCTGCCTCTCTTTGCCAGAGAAGCCATTGAGTTTTTCCTGAAACTGTCCACTTCCAGGTGAGCCTCTAGAGGCTTGCAAGCAGGATCAGGTCTGACCTATGTTGCCTTGTTCAATGAGTTCATTAACACGTGTTTAACAACACTTATCAGTTCTTTGGCAATTCCAGATGCATTTTGCCTTAGCCACTCATAGCTACAGAGTTATGGACCTATTTTATATTGCAAAGAGCCAAGGTATTTATTGTATGGCAGCTTCTACTGGACACAGCTAGAACCTGGAACTCTACTCCAGGAGTCTGAACAAAGTTATTTGTTCCCTGAGCATTTACGCCCTCAGTTTCCTAGAGAAATACACTGCACAGAAACCTTCTTTTAGGCCCTTTCCCTAACCTAGTCCTAAAATGGGAATTGCTGTCTTGCTGAAATTCGAATGCAGCAGTGTTTGTTTACTTCTAGATAGACCTCAAGCTCTGAAATATCAAGAACATGAAATAGATCTGCAGAGTGAAACATGTTTGTGGATAACAAAACTGTTCATTTAGTCAGTCTCTGAAGAGGCTCGTCACCTTGTGGGGATTTTTTCCAATATCTTGTATTTTTTTTCTTTCCTGTGGCCCAGAATCTCTGGCTGAAATACAGCTCCTGAGGGATCTCAGTTCATAGTGGGGAAAGACCCAGACTGTGTGTCCATTGCACAGTTCTGTGGGCCTCTTCTGATGGGAGAACCAAACAGAAGTGATATAGGAATACATTTTCCTGGGGAAATGCAAAGCCACTGTTGAGACATTTTGATACAGGCTGGTGAGGTAGCCTGGATGGCTCCACAACCTCTGTGTGTTCGAACCATTTGATTCTCACCACTTTTCTGTCCAGTGATTTTTCATAGCTTTAAATTCAGGAGAAAGAGGAGTGGAGGAGGGAAGGTGTGGAGAGAGACAAGGAAAGAAGAAAAAAAAGAAGGAAAGAAAGTTTGTGTGTCTCTCCTCCACAATACACACAATTCTCACAGGAAAGTGACAATCAACAGAAATTGAAAGGTAGCTTCCCAAGCAGCAACACTGTGTGCCATCTCTTGATGAACAAAGAGTTTATTCTTTCCCTCTTGGGATTATCATCCATGCCAAATATTCTGGCACGTTCTTGAGCCTGCTATCCAAATAATATTCACTTACTAACAGGAACATTTGTCTGTGGGTAATGCTCTAAGTTATACTGCTGAGCTTTGCAGGGCATGAGAATTTTCAATGTTGGAAAGAGCATAAAAGGCCACCTCCTCTCTCTGCAGGCAAGCAGAGACGCTGCATTCTCTCCATGTAGGGTCTTCTTTGTCTTTAGTCCAGAGATTGTCTTGGGTCCAAGTCAACCAAACAAAAGCTGATTATCTCACCTTTAAATAGAGGGATTACTGAGAAGTTGAAACTGGGTAACCGATCTCCAACTTGAGCAGCTGAGAGCGATAACCCTTCAGATGAAACAAATTTGATGGAAGAAAGGGAAAAAGATTTCAAAGTTGAAGATTAATGCAGAACCATTTGACTCACCATTAACAGTTATTTGTATCTGTATAAAAAGGGAGGACAAATAAATAGCAATTTTAATTCCCTCTGGAGCAGCAAACCTCCTTTTCCTCTAAAAAATTCACCATAAGGGAAACTTTCTTGAGTAGCATTAAAAAGAAGAAAAATGCCAATGTCAGCATTGACATCTTTATCTTTTCTCTTCCCACAGCCCCACAACAAATGTTTTAGGTTTTTTGTTAAAAACATTTATTTCCTCATACTTATTGTTGATGACTTGAAACTAAATGGGCTGCAATTAAATTCTTGAAAATACCCTCCCTGGAGCAGTTCTCTGCTAGGAATACTGTAGAACAGGTCCCAAATTAGTACCAAGAAATTCTCAGCAGAATTCGCATATTACAACTGTGTAAAGGTAATTTTAAGCAACCCTTTAATTTTTCCAGTCCTTGTTTACTTGTGCTGGTATCCTGAAAATTATTTTTCATCTTTCATCGTAAAACACAAGGCAAAAACACTGCTCTTAGCCTGGGCTTCCTGAAGGAGATTTGGTGGCTCCTGGGTTCCCTTGGGGCACAGGATCATATAGCCTTTCCCTCTGTCTGACCATAGTGTCTCCATAGTCTGTGTTGGGGGAAATTTGGAGTTATTTCAGCCTTAGTGTGCTCACAAAGGGTTTTCATATGCTGGTACAAACTCCCTGAGTTGCCATGTTGCTTTGGCCTAGCAGAGAGATAGAAGCTAGTTTTTGACTTCAAAATATACTAAAACTGAAAGCAGTTTTCTGGCATGACCACACTCACACTGTTTTGACTCTGGAATGGGTATATCATTGAAGATCATAGGGATCAAGAGTCCTGGAAGTAAGATAAACAGGATTTTACAGCAGCTTTTTTCTGTTCTCTATCTAACTCACAAAATTTAATACTTGGAATTGTAACTGCTGAAGATAGGTTTTTCACTAGACCAATGTATATGGAAATGGGCCTGATTCTGCTTTAAGCTGGTGCAGTTTCAAGGAGATGATCCTGATTTATACTCCGGTAACTGAGAGGAAAATAATTTCTATTACATCCATAAGAGTGCTCGTATTTTAAAAGGGCTAGAGTTTTATGCTGTCATTTTAGCCAAGACAAATAGATTTTCTTGTCACCCATCCTCAGAGTCCATGACAGCTCAGAGTTCTTTTAGATGGATTTTTGAGTTGGGGAAGGATTGGAACAAGCTATGAAAACACCCCAGAGTGTCTTTCTTGTATTTCACCTTTTCCTCTGGTCTTCTTTATATCATCATAATCTAGATAAAACAGCAGTGCACAGCATGAGTAGCATTTTGATGTCATTCAGGCTACCAAAGAGGTGGAAGATACAGCTTACTTCAAAGTGCCAGACATGCACTGGCAAGATTAATTTACAGCAAAGTCAGAAATCTGAGTAGGTTTGAATTATGCTCCTCTGTAGTACAAAAAAAAAAAAAAAAAAAAGAAAAATATTGCACTATGGAAATTGATGTGGCATAGTGCACAGGGGAAAGAAAAAAACATTTTCATTCTACTTTACAGATAGAATCAGAGTCTAGTGTTAAGCCAAGCTAGTGAGAATATCTAATACTGGCGTTAGAAGAGAAAGCAATTTGTCTTCCCAAGTCAGGCCAAATTCTACTCTTCTTAATTGTTATGGGGAAATACAGATTTACACCTGAGCCAGTAAAAGCAGGATGAACTCCTTTTCAGCATGCAAGAAGAGAAGAGACACAGATCGCTCTGCAAAGCAGAAGGAAAGAGTGCAAAGTAATTTTCACCACCAAAACACATTTCCTCCTCCAGTATGAAGCACTGGGGAGCAGCAATCAAAATGGATTGTTCCAGTTAAAATTCTACATCATGATGTTACAGAAAAAGTAGCATGATGAGCTCAGCTTTTCTACGTGTCACAAAAAATATATGCAGGAGCCTGTTAAGATTAAAGAGTTCTTTGGCACATCATACATTCTCTTGATTCATTGTACATCATTAACATTTCTTTTTTTTAATGATGTTTTGTTCATTTCATGGACAAGCCATTAAATTCAAATTATATCTTGAAGGAAGTTTACTTCATTTAGATCTTACCATGGAAACCTCGAATGTATTTGTATTTCTAATGTGGATGAATGGGTCAGATCTTAATAGCAGGTTAGACAGGTGTGATAGTCATAGATGTATCAATAGCACTACACTTTTTTGCTTTAGCAGTCCCTTTCTACCTTTTCTGTGAAGAAGCTCCAAATATTTATGTAGATATGTAAATCAGGGTGAAAAAAATGATAGAAAACTTTTTTATTCCTCCAGCTCCTGAGCCATAATTTTATGTTTTATTTCTGATTACAGTGACATTAAATAGTCAGTAAAACAAGTATATCTGCATCACACAGTGCATAAACAGCATTTTGGGTGACTGTCTAAGTTATTTAAAACTTTTCAGTGGCATGATATTTAGAATTGTAGAATTTCTAAGAAATCCCTTTCGTTTTTTGACTCCTCCGTGGCAGCAATTTTTATGAGTAGGAGGCTAGAGCTGTGTAATCAACCTCATTACACTGAAGTAGAAAGTCTTTATTTGCCATTAATTTGAAAATAAATTATGTCACTAGGTCTGTCCCTTCATTGAAAGATAATCATTTTGTAACATTAAATAAAGTGCAAAGGTGAGTACGCAGTTGGAGGCTTGTGCAATTCTTGAGTCTTCTAAATATGGTCACAACTTCTCTGAGCAATTTCTGACTTGTGCTCCCCCCATGAATCCTCCTTCTCCCCCTTCCACCCTTACCTTAGGATTTGTCTTATGCAAGTAGGACAGCAAATCTGCCTAGCTCAAAAATGAAAGCAGGTTTTGTATACATATATTTTTTGATAGAGTTTCTAGCTGGAGCTTGTTCAAACCCTTCCTGGGTTTTCAGAAACCAGTGACAGAAATGGCTTCTGATTCATGGCCGTGCTTTGTTACCTTTCAAAACATTTGTGCTTGTAAGCTCTACTGTTGCTGGCTATGTCAGTGTTTACTACATGCAGATGCCATTATGCAAGGTATTGATCTTCTTAATGTGGAAAGGAGGAGTCTAGCATCTTGGAAGATGTCCACAGCATCTTGCAGGATCATGCCCAAACCCTAGAAACAGTCTTACTTCTGCTTTCACACAAACCATTGATGCTGAGTGATTTTTGTGGTAACAGTAGGATTTCATTTTATCTTGCCTGTAATTTTTATTTATTTTAATGTTTTGCTGTTTGCTGAAAGTCCAGTGAGATTTTGCATTATAAAGATAAACCTTTCTCTACCATTATATGGCATAATTATGTCAGGAAATAAAAACATTCCAAGGTTGTTTTCCAAGAGGCATCAAAATGTTAAGCAGGACTGCACATGAATTAATGATTTCATTTGATACATAACCGGGATGTCAACTCAGCCTTAGAGAGTCAGGGCCTCTAGGACAAAAACAGAATTACCTGTACTTATGCAAAAATGTTCTGGAGATCACCTGAAATAAACCCAGTAGCCATTTTGGAAGAAAAGTAAAAAGCATTCTCATCCTTAGCTAGTAGACCCCTCTAGGGAAATTATGAAAATGCATGAGTAACTCTCAGCCCAGAAGGTTGATAAACATAGCAGTTCTTCAGATTAACAATGATTTTTATTCTGGTAAAGAAAGTCATGCATGTATTCTCCAAACTATGTTTTAAAAAAAGCCTATGTTATAGTCACAGATCCCAGTCTTCACCTTAGTCATGGAATAGTGTCTCTCCTTAGAATCAGTCTGGTGTATCCCAAGTAGCTTAGTAGCAGTAGGAGCTCAATTACTGTCCTTGGCTTTAACCATTATAAAAAGAGGATTCTCCTCTGAACTACAGTCCTTCCCCATATATTCATTTTGTACAAGATGCATTTCCACCTGGGAGCTGCTAGTAAGCCTGTCTTTCATAGTACAGCAGATAATACAGCCTCTGGAATGTGCCTGTAGTCCTAGGCAACACTTTGGAAAAGGCATCTTAAATGTCTGTAGTTAGGCAGATTTTCGTATTCACAATATCCCTAGACTACACCTACATGAATGATAAGAACTTCAGTCTGTTTCTTCAGATGAGCTTCATCAGTGCTGTTCTTGTAACATCCTCATCTGCTCCAGAATCCAGCTCTTCCACATCCACTGACAGACCTGCATTTGCCCTTGACACAGGTTGGTGTATTGGTACCAACTTTGATGTGCTTGCAAGGAAATTGATCGTGACATCCCCATCAGAACTAGATGCTGTGGAAGGTATTCTTCTGGCACAGTTTCATATGCCTCAAATCTTGTCAATGTGGCCAGTAAAGAAGGAGTTTGGCTGTGTTGAGGACATTTTGGGATGGGATTCCTGTCTCCATTCAGCTTTCCAAACCACAAAGGCAAAACCATAACCAACCTGCAGATCTGTGTTTTGTTTAACACTGTGAATAAATAAGAGGTCTGAACACTTCCTGAACATATGTAGGGCAAATATTTCTCTTCTGGGGAAAGATAGACTTACCATTTATATACTGAAATTGCTTTTCTCGGTACTCAGGAAACACTTTCACTATTGATCATACATCGTAAATTGTGCCTCTGAGATGAGATGCAAAGAGCAAACTATGTCAACATAAACACATGTTTAGGCACAATTGAAAAGAGGGCCAGTGTTTGGGGAAAATGATAATTTTAAATTATGGTGTGCTACTGGCACTGCTCTGGGATACCACACCAGAGTCAGCCCACCTGCTCCTCCTGAGATTCATTGGCCTGGTCCTCGTTTTCATAAATCACAATTTGTATTCCTTTTTAAGACCATCATCTAATACACACATTTCAGTAAAATCACCAGATCTTAGAGACTCAGGGAAGCTTAGAAAAAAATCATAATGGCTTGTTTCTTGCTCTTAGATTTCCCAAATGTGCTTAATTTCCTTTTTCAGCACCCAGAATGCACATCTTATTTTACTACTAACTGCTAGTCAGAAATGAGCTTTGTTTAATTCAGTGGGCTTTTTTACAAAATGTTAGAGATATACTAGACTGTTTTATTATCCTTATGCTATGGCATAAATATTTTTGCGAGTGTACTAAAAACCAGATTACTTCTCCCCCTCTCTGTGGCGTCAGAGAAAGTTTTCTGTATTTTTCTGAATGTAGTAATGCCTTCCTGTTGTTTCTGAAGCCAGTGGTTACAGACACAGTCACTCATACACACACACACACACATGCACGCATACAGACTTGCAGATGCTTCATACAGATAGACTATCATACAGATAGCCAGCTTTCCAAAAACTCAGTCTGCATTTAGAGGCCTGGATTAAAAGACTTTTCATGGAGATTAAAAATCTGAAAAAAACACAAGTAGTAATTAATCAAAATAAAAGTGAATAGAAAACCTCCAAGTTGGTGTAAATTCTGAGAAATATTCCTTATCCAAGTCAAAACTAGAAATTAAAATCTGCTCTACTTTTGAATATCTCTCATTCAGAAAAAATAATACTGATGTAAATGTCTTGGCTTAAAAGTGCACGCTTTGATTTATATTTGCTAAAATCTTTTTAGAGAAAATTAACTGAGAAGTCAACACTGTCCCAGAAATAATTCCAAACTGAAGAATACAATGTTTCCTGTAGTGAGGTTGAGACCTGGGGTTGAGAACATAGTGCTGCTTTCTTGGTTGGGTTTCTGTTCGGAGTTAGGATTTCTGTCTGAAGGGGTACCAGGGTGGGGATGCTGGTTCCTCACTCCAGACTGGCCCCTGCCTCCGTGGTCAGTGATGGCTTAATGAAAGTGCACTCACACTGTAAAGAACAGATGACTGAAGTCCAAGCTGTCCCCATCTTAAAATGCCCTGTGCATGCATTTTGCCCTCATGCCTCATGTTCTTATTTATGCTGCAGTTCAGACCAAAAGAGAGGACTTAGGATACCAACTGGCCAACAGTATAAGATCCACTCCCAACACACAGGTCTGAACCTCTCGTAGGTTTTTTTCCAGGAAGAAATCCAAGTCCTTCTCTTCTTCTGAACATACTCTAGCACTGGATTACACCTGTGGTGAGGTGGTAAGGACACAAATTATCCCAAACCTTGCAGAGCTGTCAGGGACACACTGACAGAGAGGTGTCTCTGTTGCCTCAACCTAGGCTATACCAAGCCTTTGACAAGAAACCTTTATAAGGATGTGCCAGCCACACTAGATGGGCGTGCATTAGTGGGATTAATATGTCATTGTGTAGTGTTCTACAGTGGTTTGAGGTGTATAAATGTTTTTTAAGCATCAGAAAAATTATTCCCTGTTAAGACAACTATGGAATGGTATACCTTTTTCCAGAGTTTGATTCAAAGACCACCAAAGTCAATAAGAGTCTCAGTGTTACTTGAGAGGTTTAAATCTGGCTCATCAGGTGTTCTTTCCCCTCTGTCTGCTTGGATGTAAATTCAACAAAACTGTGTGTCTTTTGCATTGGGAAATCTATTCTCACAGCTAGAGGTCTTTTCTGTTAAAAAAGACTAAGCTTGAAAGAGAAGAAGAGGCTGGTCTAGGGAACGAAGAAAATTCTGCACTTTTTGTGGAGTTTTCAGCAGTCCAGTGAATGTTTTCCTTTTGTCAGAGTGCCAAATATGTGGTCTATTGCACAAGGCAAAATATGGCCCTCTGCTCTCCTTTTCTAGAGGATGCTACCTGTAAGGTATGGCCCTTCCTTATTTTCTTGGAAGCCATGGCTGTATATGAAACCAAACTCCACACCATATCTTTAGTATATGATTAATGTGGGAACGTAAAATTCAGAGACACAGTGGAAGGTCTCGATCTCACATGAAGGAGGATCAAGCTGAAGCAATCCCGTGCTAATTGCTGTGATATTGTGCAAGACACCTTGAAATTTCTCTGTGATGCCATTTTGTTACATCAACCAAAATAAAGTTATCATGAACTCTCACAGCCATTTGTAGCATATTTTTTGATGACTGTGCATCATTGGTATGCATTCCCAGAAAGTGTTAAGTATAATAATTAATAGGCCTGATTCTACACTGAAGTACCTAGGAGGATTTCCATCAGCTTTAATGAGTTATTTGGAGAGGGAGAAGCTTTCTAAATTCCATATTTCTCTAGCTCTGCAAAAGGTTCTTTGGGGTCACTGTCTGCTCTGGGTGAAATGCACATTTCCAGCCACAAACAAAAGGACTGCTCATCTCACCTGACAAAGCATGTTGGCAAGGTAAGGAGACAATAAAATAAACTCCATCCTCTCCAGTTCTCGGACTATTTGTTCTGCTAAATCCAGGAAAAAAGGACATCGTTTGTGACATAGCCAAAGGCTTAGTAACTTAAAACTCCTTTAGTCCCAAAGGCCTTGACAAAGAATAAATGCTGAACTCAGGATGCCTACTCCTTCAGTGGTTTCCTGCTTTTGTAGCAAAGAAGCTCGAGCCCAAAGGAATCATTTAATAGCAGCTGGGGGCACAGGATCCCTCAGGCTGTTGAAACCAGGGATAAAAGCAATAGTAGAGTGTGAGTTATCAGGCAGGATTATAGCCATATCTCCAAACAAAAGAGATGCTGATAGTAATAGGAAAGTCTAACAGAAAAGAGAAGACCTGTCTCATCCTCACACAGAAACTCAGATAGATTTTTTTGACAATGCCCAGGAGAGGAAGTTCAGTCTCAACACACACCTAAATTCTCCATCTGCCTCACCAACAGCAGTTGTGTGCTCCCTCAGCGAGCAGCAGGGATGGAAAATTTGGCAGGACTTCTACTTGCCTCTGTTCATCCCACCAGGGCTGCCTCAGTCTCTTCCACACTCATTGCAAATAGCCAGCTCCCCTGAAAGCCTCAAGTGTGTCTAGACATTGGCTAATCCCTTCCCTTGTGCCAGCTGGGTGACATCAGCATACTGAATATTGCTACAAATCTCTGCACGAGCCAGGTCTCCTGGCACACATTATCAAGTGCCTTTCCCATGCTACTTTGCTGGAATCACTGCAGAAAGAGGAATGCTGCAATGGCTACCTGTTAGGGTCTCTCTGGAGCATGAAGGTGACAGCTACAGAGAGCAATTCTGAGCACTCATGAGGCACTCTGAATAAGTAATCAAACCTCATGGTCATGGCTATCCTCCCCAGGGAACTACTGTGGATTCTGTTTCTTTGTCTGTACTCAGCAAGATGTTCCAAACTTTTCGTATCATTAATAATTTCCTATTGAGGTCTATAAGCTTTGATCCCATCCAAGTAAACCTGTCGATTCAGGAAGTTACCACTTGCCACAGCCGTGAATTCAGTGATCTCCTGCTGTCTGGCTGATTGCTTGCCACTGCACAAGGCTGCCAGAATCAAACAGGCTGCTGAACAGTTACTTCCTGAAAGATATTCTAAGTTCAATGACATTCTCATTCTTTACTATAAATAAAAGAAACAAAACAGCTTGTCAGAATAAAGCCATTTACTGGATGTTCAGAAATACCTTTAATTGTTGCATGGCACTTAAATACTTAGAAAATCTTGAGATCAATAGATTGATCTTACTGAATCATCTGTCTCCCACCTATTCAAATGTTCATGCTCAGCATTGTAATTATCTCAATACTTGTAAACTGGCTGTTAGAAGTATCAGAAAATCACAGTCAGGTTTGGTTCAGGTTTGGAAGGGGCCACAGGTGGTCATCTATTCCAACCTCCCTGTTCAAGCAGGGTCCCCTAGAGCACACTACTCAGGATTGTGTCCAGACAGCTTTTGCATATCTCCAGACAAGGAGACTCCACGACTTCTCTGGGCAACGTGTTCCAGTGCTCAGTCATCCTCACAGTAAAGAAGCTCTTCCTCATGTCCAGAATACCAAAATGATGCCTGCATCCCTTTTTCTATGTAAGGCTGTTCTAGACCTCTTTGCTGCGCAAAGTGCAGCAGGGAGAATGCTGCAGAGGGAGAATGTTTGGGAACAGGGTCATTGGCTTTCACAGGAATGGGGTGGGTCTCTGCCCTTCTGCTGAACTGATAAAGACTGCCTTGTTTTCCAGGAGATTATGTTCATGCACTACCTGCAGCACTTGTATGTTATACAGGAAAATGGAACTTGCCACTGTCTGCTCAGCACATTGATCTGTCTCTCAGTGTAATGTCATGGCTGCAAACATTGACAATATCCAAACCTTTCAAAGATGAAAAATCCCCACAATACAGATCCTCACCAATTAGGCAGCAGTGCATAATGAGATAAAATCTCCTAGCTGATCACCTATCTGCTCAATTCATGCCTTGGAGTATGAGATTTAATTACCTTTAACATTGTCTGTAGTTTAAAAATATATACTTTGTAAAAATTGTTTCAGATTTGGTCTTACTCAACACAGAGAAGTGGTAGACGCTAAAACAGAAACAACATTCAAACACTGAGGGGAGTTAATTAAGTTTTAAATGTATACCATTTTAGTCAAATAAATAGTAGCTGACTTTTACATCCATGTAACAATAAAACCAGATTTTATATAATCTTCTGCATTGTTACACCAATCAAAAGTCACACATACATGACTGAACACTGCAGTTTACAGTATTAACAAGTTTTTTTCCCCCTTCCTTTTTTTCATATCAGGTTCTCAGCCCCAGTTATCTAAAATCTCTGAAGTCATATATTTTAACAAACAAAATTAGGCAGATGTATCATCCACTGTGGGATTTGAACCCATTGTCACTGGGGAGAAAGCTGCAATTTAATAGATGAAGATGTCAAACCATGTTATAGAAGCTCTTGTGACTGCATATTTATCACAGTGTCATAGGGGTCCCTGGCAAACTGAAAAATTTCACTGTTTATTCACAGTGAAGACACTTAATTAATGACTAGGCCTAATCAGCCTGTTTTATTATTTACAGGGATTCCAACATGGCTTAGCTCAACTGATATGCAAACAAACCACCCTCAGCCTGCTCTAATTAATAATTCTGAACCAGACTCACAGAGTGGCACTGTCAAGTAGCTCTTTGGTGATTTACAACACCTCCTCTGTGAGATTCACATTGCTGCATGCAAATGAGCTGCCACCCCTGTGAATCCTTCATTTTAAAATACAATGTGCCGTCTTGTTGACTACAGGAATGCCCTTATCTTCACACATGACTTAATGAAGACAAATGTCTGACTTGGGCAGGTTTGTGGAAACCTTCATGGACACACACCTACACAGGATGTCATTTCAGAAATGTTTAGGAGGTGAGGAAGAAAAATCCTCTTTTCCCTCTGGAACGGTTGCTGCTGCTGAATTCTTCCACCAACTTGTCAGCCTCAACTTCCCCAAAAAGGGAGGGATTACCCATTGTCTTGCACTTGCTACATTATTTTTTATTGCTGCTAAGTAGATGAAAGGCAAGGAAAATGTGTCAGAGAGGTGGGAAGTTGTTATGAAATAAATTGACTCCAATGTCACACATAGGTACTAGGTGATCTCACTGGGTGATTACATGCCATGGTGGTCTGAAGATGAAAAGAACCAGATTTCCTTCTCCAGCAGGTTAGGGACAAAATCACCATAAAAATAGGAATTAATAGGGAGTAATTTACATCTACAAATGATTGAAGATTGTTTCACATTTTTAGGGGAATTTTGTATCCACAGTGGAGAAACTGAGGAAAAAAGGTCAGAGAAGGTTAGGAAGATATGATACCAGCTGGGGTTGGCAGCAGTAGATTCATACCAGCAGACCTCATTTTCTCTGAAAAAGACTTCTAAATATGGAGGAAAACATTTTGAGTGAAGCAATATGAGCCAGATGAAAATAGCTCATGAGTGTGAGTCATCTCACTTGTGACTGCTGTCCTATTCCATTGTGAGCCACACTTGAGAAACACTGTGAAGCAGCCCATCAGGAAGAGAAAAGATCTCCCTCAAACCTATTAGCTGAAATGCAAAAGCAGTGGTACGTAGCACCTGCCATGTTTGTTCAGCTCAGGGAATGCGTGTAGGCTTGGCTCTGAAAGATGGAAGCTCTGTACCAGGAGCACATATGCACGTGCCTATGGTTAGCTAAGGGTGTACATGTTCCCAGGCAAAGCTGGCTTTAGTGCAAGGGCAGGTGCATTAAATTGCTAATGCAAAATAAACTGCTTATTACACAGTGTGCAGCTTCACAGCCCTGGAAGGCAGGGAGCTCTGCAGCTCACAGAGGGCAGATGTTTCTCTTGGCTCCACATTGCACCAGGCACCTCATCCTTCACAAAGATGGTACTGGAAAGAAGAAATTATTTAAGGCTCACTGTCAGTTTGAAATGTGCTGGTGCCACTGAGGTGTTTCCTATTCAGTAATCTCATTAATGAGATGGATAATGGAATGGATTAAATTTATTAAACATGGACATGATACGAGCTTGGGAGAAGCTGCAACACAGTGGAGTACAGGATGAAAGCTCAAGTTTATCATGAAAAATTAGAGAAATAGTCTGAGAAAGAAAAAAATCAATTAATTCACTAAAAGGAAGTGTGGAGCTCTGCATTTAGAGTATTGCACAGGAATAATGAAGCACACTAGTACAAGGTAGGAAATTAATTTCTCTGCAGTCATTCCACAGAAAAGGATCTGGTCCTTATAGTAGACTGAAAATGAGGCAATATTAGCTGCCAGAAAAAAAAAAAAAAAAAAAAGAGGAAAGGAAAGGATCATGCCTTTCTAGCCTCCAACTGCTAATAATTTCAGGCCTTTTGTCCAGAAGATAAAGCTTTATTTGGGAAAGACTCTCATGTGTCACTGAAAACTTCCTTTGTTTGTCCTATTGATGGAACAGTAAGGGTGATATTCTACAACAAATGAGATGGACTGAAATACCCCACAAGAGCCAAGGAATAGCAGTGAAAGATACTTGTAAGATAAAGGTATTTAACAAAATTACAAATTACAACAACATGAGAAAAAAGACAAAAATAGAGGATGAGGAAGCTATCTATACGTACAATGTTATTTTTATACAGAGGGTCAGAAACAGTTATTATAATAAAATATGTGAAAAGCATTGAGGTTTCTGGGATTTTTAAAGAGCTTTTTCCATTAGTCAACTTATGGACAGAGTTTTCTTAGCTTTAGAAAGGAAACAGGGCATAGTTGGATAAAGCAGACAGGCAAATGGACAATTTATCAAAATGCTATGCACTCAGCTCGATAAAAATTATTAATTTGTAGTCTGGCTATTAAGAACTGTCAAGCCTCAAGTCAGGTTGGCAATTCTCAAGTTCGAAAATGCAATTTGTAGTCTGCAACATTAAATTAGAAAGTCCCTCTTTGTGTCAGTCTTCACTAATGTTTGTAGATCTAGCAAGGACTTCTGGCATCAGTGAGCCTGCTTTTCAGTTATTATTCTTCTTGGCTTGCAACAAGGTTGAGAAGGAAGCAGAAATGCAAAGATATCTCTTCTGTTTGAGGTTTTTGTTATTCTGACACACTGCAGAGGGCTGTCTAAACCCTCAATCAAACTCAAGGTCTGCAACGCTCACATTATTGTCCCTGGACACAGCTCTGTTCCTCTGAGAAGACAAGACCTGAGAGGGTGACATGGGCATTTCTTTGCTGTCAGGGATGTCCCATATCCAGGGTGTAGGAGTAGAGAGCCAAAACTTTCCTGCTGTTTGTTGTGAAGAGGTAAATAGCCATAGGTCCTCCAAATCCAGTGACAAAGACAGTTCCACAGATACCGTGTGCACTGGGTAAGGGGGAGGGCAAAGGAGGAAAGAGGAAGCCTTTCTCCTACGTGACTTTGTGATGGATCCTCTGACAAACTGGTGAGTTGTCTTTAATAAAGGTTTGGGCTATCAATGGGCTCATCAATTCCTCTTGCATAGTGGGTAAATGATTTATCTCTAGGTATACAGAGTAGGTAGGAAGTTGCAATATCAACATCACTTGCATTTGTAATATCTGGAATTATGTTTTAAACATGTTTAGGGTCCTTGCTGGGTGTTAGTGTCAAGATTTACATGCATAATTTTAAAACACAAATTATTTTATTTTTATACACAAAAGACAACAAACAAGGTGATAAAAAGCACTTTTCTACCCTGCAAAATGTGGTATGGCAGCTCTGGTTTGTGCTGGTTTTTGCAGGGACTCTGGGAGCTTTTAATACTTCACAGAAAGGGAAAACTCTTTGGTGTGTGCAGGGATGACTCCTACATTGGGAATAATGGGCCTATCCCCACCCAGTGCTTTATAAAATTCTCTAAAATCTTTTTTTTTTAACCATTTTTCCCTAACAGTACAGTATATGTGTTTAACACACATACCCAGTGTCAGCTCAAATGCATTTTAGCTGGTGGAGATCTCAGCATAAGATTTTTGTTGTAGGTGTGTTTCCATGCATGTTTCCACATACACTTGTGCAAATAACACAATGAAAGTTTAAGGGAAGACTATTGCATAAAACAAGAATAAGAAATGTAAGGTGTTCAATACTAAGATAATATTAGAAGTTACAAATACTCAATTGTTATACACTGACAAACAGAAAAATTAACTTGAAAAGATTGCTATAACTTTTTCCACTGAGAGCACAGACAATAATTTCAGAGTGAGGATCCCCACCAAAGGAAACTGGTGCAACTACACTAGTTTTAATAAAGCTCTTCCAGTTAGAACCAGCAGCCTTGATGTATGCTGGAGGAAGTGGTGAGGTAGAGAACAATTATTCTTAGTTCCTATGTAATTTCCTACACGAATGTCCAGGTTCTAGGTCCTCACACAGACAAGAAAGCTCTGTGTGAAAATACCCTGCTATAAACTTTTAATTCAATAAATGAAGTATCACCATCACTTTTTTCTACCAGGCTGTTATACATCTTGTTTGATACACAGATATATAAATGTATGTATGCAGTAAATAGAACAGTTGTCATTAAAATGAATTATCTGATTATAGTAAAAGTTAACTTCCAGGGAAAAATCATATTTAATGTCATACTAGTTAAAATATGGAATGCAGTTTCCAAAAATAAACAGACACTGAATCTACAGGAAATTCTGAGTTAAGGCTTTCTCTTTCAATCTTTAGAAATCAGTTACTCTTTTATACATAAAATTCAGTATTAGTATGAAAAGAAAAATTACATAGCAACCACAACTGAGACTGTATCAATTCTTTATTTTACTTTTCTCTGCAATGCATGATTATAGTTGCATGATTATGCTTAATCATTCCTAAAGAAATGCTGTCTTTAAAGTTAAATTCTTATGGAGCCTTTCAAAATTGCCTATGTAAAAATACTAACAATAATCACCCAAAGAAATGGCTGTATCCCAATGATCCACAAAGGATAGTAGTGCATAAAGTGGCTGGTGAAACCACAAGACTAATTTGAGAATTCCTTTCATAAAGATTAAAAAAGACAATGATAATTTACATTTGCCCTTCTAAATGTAGCCAATACTTTTATTTTTTGCATGATTGATGACAATTTAAACGTCATTTCTCAACTATACATAATGAACTGTGTGACATCTGTTGGAGGGATTACCCGGAGGACAGGAAGGACTGAGCAGCAAAGCCTGAGCAGGAGGCAGAATCTCTGAGGAAGCCTTGTCCTCTGAGGGGACAGTTCCTGATGACCTGCCAAAGAGCAAAGGCTATAAAGTGGGGTTAGCAAAGTGCAAGGAGCTGCCGGACAGAGCTGGCAGAGGTGTCACAGAGTAAGATCAAGAAGGCTTGAAAGTGGAGGGCCAGGAGGGAGGAGCAAGCAGGAGAAGGAAGAGGGAGGAAAGAACAGGCTCTAACAGCTCAATAGACTAATAGAGCCATGCTGAGCTGCAGGGCAGCATCTGCACAAATCAGTCTGTCATCAATAGGCCAGTAGCCAGATAAGTCCTTGTCTCCTCCCTGGAATGGGAAATGGTTATCAGACCTGAGTGACTGTGATGGATGACTTGAAAAGTATTTCGGAAGAAGACGCTCTGTTGATCAGAAAACCCACTCTCCAGGACTGCTATACCCACATATTGGGGCACTACTCTCTGCAAACTGAGAATTGTTTGAACAATTGGGAGAACCCCCAAGCATGACTTGGAGGGTGATCTATCACATCAGAATGCAGCAATAAAACAATTTTGAAGACTAAATGCTCCAAAGTTAGGAGTCAAATAGAAGCCAGTGTAAAGAAAAAAACCCACAGAAAACTATACCTACTTTCAGTTTTGGTTTTCAATCCCTGTGAGAGAACCTATTCACTGTTTTGCCCATATTGAATTGGATCACCAATAGCAGGTGTAGGAAATGTAGAAATTTTTGTTGTAAACTTTGTGTATAAAACTCTGATTTCAAGCACATTTTCTCCCATGCAGGGTCAGGAGTTATGACTGCTTCAGAAATTTAGGTTTAGAGAATGATGGAACATTTGGATGTCTGTGTAGTCTATTGAAAAAGGCAAAAAGTAGCCTATTATAATAATTATTCCTGAAGACCAAAAATTGAAAATAATATTTTAAAGAAAGGATTCAGTTAAATTAAAATTAGCATGGAGTGAAGTAGCATGTAGTTGTACAAAACCCCAGGCTTTGACCATGCCTCTTATGTCTCATTTCCTCAATAGAAGGGCAAGTGCTTTATTCCATGGTAACTCATTATGTTTTCTATCTCCCTCTTTTTCTGGACTGTGAGTGTCATTAGTTATGTTCTCCTATGCTGTCAGACACTGCAATACACTGAGGGTGGGTGGGTGTGCAGGCAGAAGGCTGTGAATTGCCCACCTGATATTTTGACTGTCCTATGAGTAACTGAGAGTAAATTGCTAGAAGGAAGTCGGTCACAGAAATATAAAGACAGGCTGCAGGTTTTTCTAAGTCTCACCTGTGATGAAAACCCATCAGAAGAGAGAGGCCGAGAGAAACCTTCCTCCCTGGGAAAAGTGCCTTTTAGAAGTTGCCTAAGGAGTTGAGAGACCCGTGATCTTCCCCCCTGACAATGCTGCTAATGGACATGGGATGTGCTTGTAGCACTCTGAAGCTGTTGCTTCCAGATTAGATTTAAATTACTATCCCCAGGACAAAGTGCAGACAAAATGTTTTCACTGCTTGGCCCTGTGTAGTGTGGAGTCTTTCTTTTCCTTTTAGAAAAGCAATATTTCACATGATCTTGTTGAGATCTTGAAGTGGGAGAAGCATTTGAATCCCAGCTGGGAAAAATCTAAATGTGAAGACCATATAGGCACCAGTTCACCTTGTAATTTTAAAAGAGTTTTCTCTGAATAGCCAAGAGAGAAATGTGATTTTGCACCTGTTTTAATGAAGACAAGGAAACAGGGTGCAAAATATTTTTTTTTCTTAGCAAAGGAAGAGAATAGAAAATGTGAGAATCTTTGAAAAATCACACAGTGACATTGCTGTTGTGCTGGCTCTCAGTCCAAGAAAGGTTCAATGTTGGCTTTATCAAGAAAATCATGATGCGTTCCCTAGAGAGTGGAAGAGAAATAATAGGCAAAGTCATCTATATATCTAGCTTTGGACATAATTGAAGAGCATCAGCAAATTTTGCTACACAGATCTCATTGGGGTGCTTTAAGATTAGGATTATACCTTTTGGGGCATATCTTTAGTAGATATGTCTCTTTGATGCATAAAATAGGTTAACTCTGTAGGGAGCACTTGGCTATGCATATTGCTGATGTTGGCATGTTGAATACATCCTGAAGCACACACAGGGTGCACTGAAGTGCACAACACTCTGAAGCACATTTCACTCCCTTTAAAAGCTTGGATCAGCCACAAGTTGTACAGGGGGAAGAAAGATGTATCTCTGGGATAGGACCTGGCAAACATCTCATGGAGATTTTGACTGATGGGAGTGATCTCTACTACCAGAACCCATGGATAGTCCATGGATAGCCCGAAGAGGGTTAAAGACTGAGAAAGGCTGGGACACGCCATCTGCAGGAGATAGCTATGATACCTGAAAACAGCCCTGAAAAACTGAGCACTTAAGCTGGAGAGCCAGAGGAGTTTTTAAATGTAATTCATTATCTACACCAGCATCAAAACAACGTAGAACTGAATTTGAGGGTCATGGAGAAAACATGATTGAGTTAGTAAATTGATAAAGGTGAAGGAGGAAAATACTGTGGAAGAAAAGATCTCATATCCCCATACAGAACACAACTGGTTTTATTAAGACTATGAATGTCAGTCATTATTTATTTATACATGTATTTTCCTAAAGGGTAAATTCAGACAAGTCAAGGTCTTCTTGTTACCATTAGTGTTACATTAACTGAAATATTTTGCTTCTGTTTGCCATCTGGATTATGTGAGAGAGCTGTATACTTGTGCCGGGATGTTTGATGGACCATTGAATTAGCTCAGCATTACAAGACAGCAGCATCCCACTGTTCTTAAATCTTTCTCCTTCCTTCAGTACTTCCTGCTACATTTGTCTGAATCTGCTCTTGCTCAAGGTATTGACACAGAAAAGCAAGTTTTGCCAAGGTTATTTCTCTGCACCTAATAAATTCTAAAACCTCTAAATGCCTCATTCTTTCGGTGAGTTTTCTTCTGGCTTAAAGAGAAAAGAAGGCATTTCAGGAACAAGATCCTTTCTTCTTGTTTTGTGTGGTATTAATTTCCTTCTCAGAGTAAATCTTTTCCCTAATAGCTGCATCCCACACAGGCACCACCACAACTGTTGAAGACAGTGCATCTTGAAGGACTCAGCATCTCCTGCTGTGTTTGGCATCTGCATGTCTGAGTAGGGAGGTCTGGGAATTTCTCAAGGAAAAGAGTTTCATTTGGAAGTGCTCATTCACAGGGAAAGTACACCTGAGTACCAGAAAGACAGCTCTGCCTACCCCAGAATCATTTCTGCCACAGCTGACCCCTTTGGGAAGGAGTTTGTTCCCATTTCATCTTTCATCTTGTTCAATTCAATTGGAGCCCAGTTGATGGTATGGTGACCTCAATTAATATATGGCAGGTGTCCAATTTTGAGATTAAAAAAAGTTTTAATTCAGGTCTAAATTACAGTCCAAAGGAATGGACCTCAAAACCTGCCACTGCCACTGCTCCGGGTGCTCAGGAAAGGTTGTTACAAGTCCTGCAACCTTCATCCACAGTCAGCATCACACATTACCATCCATGGTCCCCTTACTACCCATTTTTTCTCCACTTTCTTAAGGGAGCACAGGAAACACTTCCCTTTCTTCCATTCGCCTCTTGTAGTCTTGCAAGGTGAGACTCTACTCATTAATTAGCTGAGCTACTGGTGCAAGTGTAGTCATATTCACCTTTAATAAAGCTCTACCAATTCTACCAGGGATCTGACTTCTAACTGCATTTAGATACTAGAGTTTTCTGCTGGAAACAGAAAACTGGAAACAGTGACTTCTGTCACTTGGAAGTACAACACTAACAGTTATCAGACTGTCCTTGACTTGGAGCTTGCTTTTTGGAACTGATGGACTCTCAGATCAGTCATATAATTCAAAACATTGGATTTTGGTGATGGAGAAGCCATGACAAGAAAGGGAAGTAGGCAAAGTGGGGGGGTGTTGCACACATAAAAATATGTTTTCATGAGCAAGGTCTGAGACATGTACCTGCCTTGACTGACATCCCATCTAAAATGAAATCAATGATAAAGTTGCCTTTGTTTTCCGTAGGAGACAGTTTTCATCTCTCTCTGCTGTATATCATCCATTTCAGTCTTCACTACACATTTTATTGCTGGTTTTATGGTGAAAGAATATGTGGCCAAGCTGTATATCCATGTTTTTCAGCCTAGCCACACAGGCTGTAGAAAATTCATTTTTATAATATGAAAAAATATTAGTAGTCAACATATCTCAGGAAAGAGATGTTAAAATTGCATATTTGACATTACTGTTTAGTTAGCCAATCAGATTAACATTTCTACCTCTAAAAAAAGCCACATGACTCAGTTTAATACTGATCAAAAGATCAAATTCCACAACAAATTTCAATATGTGGACTGGAATCAATGAAAAGGATTACGAGAGAGGGTTGTGATTCTGTAAATCCTGTGCACGACACTGAGATTTTTCTCTCAGCTGTGAACTTTGCTAGCTAGAGTAGGAGAAGACACAGAACTTACTCAGTGCTCTAAAAGCAAAAGTCTCCAGAGAGCAAAGACAACTTCTTATGATTAGAGCAAGTTTTGAGTCTTGTTCCCATATGCTCTAGTAAATTTTTGAGAGACACTGTTGACCCTGAGCTCTTAGACATTTTTTATGGCATTTTCATTGAAACCAGTGAAGAGTTACTGACCAGATGCCCAGATCTAATGCTGCAGAAGAAAGAATTGGGCCGAAGAAACTTGGGAAGCATGAAAGGACCCCGCTTTTAAGGAAGCTCCTTTCTTTAAGTGAGGTGTTCATGGCCTGTCTAGGTTTTTTTGAATTCCTGGTGAGAAGTGGAAACCACAGCAGAGCAGGCTAGCAGGAGAGAAGTTGGCCCTTTCACAGTCAGCTGGGATTTTTCTCAAAAGGCCTAAATTAAGACAATTCAGTATCTACATAGATCAGGAAATAATGGGTCTGCTTATGGAAGGCAATAAGCAGCATCAATGCTAAAAGAAAGACAACACAAATTGTTATTCATCTGCTTTGAGTAGAACAGACTGGAGCAGAGAGCAAAGGGACCTATCATAGATTGTTTCTCTATGCTGTTCTTTTTCTCTTCCTTGTTTTAATGCTCTCCCAAATAATGTGCTCTTTGAATAAGCCTATTTGATTCACTGCTTGTGAGCAGGGAATACATTGCTCAGTAAGGGTTCTGACAGTTTGATTTGGTTTCTCTCTGATTTTGGATGGTGACTCAAGATGATGTTAAAAGTGGACACCTAGATGCAAAGCCTGGTGCTGGTTGCTGTGAGTTGGGGCTTGGCAAATGAGCTACCCAATTAAGCCGTATACATTAAATGAAGCTGTCACCAATATTCCAGCCAGCTATACTAAATGTCCAATTAGAAAACCATCCAGTTATCTTTAAGTCCAAGGAATATTTTACAAACACACTCTAATACACAGGAAAGTATTCACCTGCTGTAATGAAGCCACCTCTGGGGCGTGACATGGGAGCTGTAACCACGTGAAACTGCAGGAGGAGAAAATATATCAGCAGCACACAGCTAATTCCTCTCATTTTCTGCACAATACCATGCCAAAATTTCTACAGCTAAGCAAATAATATCAGAAAATGTTGTATGGCATCTTCTTCACGTGGGTGGCAACAAGCAGCATAGCATAAGGGTTATTATAAATATTGTGAATCTGTTTGAAAAAAACATCTCTTGGGTTAATGTTCTGAAGCATATCTAGTTAATATGACTATTAACATTTTTTTGAATACCTTTACAGCATCTTGAGAAAGAGCCAAGAACTTAATTTTTCTCATTTTTTAGCATTTGTCATACACTGAGGTCTGCAGGCATTTTACTAGAAATATCCTTGTAAATACTGAGAGGTCTGAGTGAAGACTCTGTGGAAGTAAAGTTTGCAAGCACAGCCCTGTGAAATCCTGTGTTGGTTTCACACAGGTTTTCTAGAGTGGTCTCACTGGTCTCAGGTCTGCATCTTCATCTGCAGGCTTCAAGCAGCCTCAGTGAAAATGAATTTAAATTCAGGCATTTTTCTCTCAACCTGATCTTGTCAACACATACCCCAAAAAGCTCATTTCTACATTTTATTTACTAGGACCTCTTATGTTTTATCCAAGAGACCTTTTAACCCCCTCTTCTCAGATCTTGTCACGAGTGACATTTTCCCACAAATTACTGTCAGTCCTGTCCTCATGTGGCATTGTGGGTTGGTGAGGACTGCTAGGCTTTACCCACATCCCCAGAGCAACTTCGTTTGCTTCCTATTTCTCTGTAGGAAAAGGAGGGATAGATCCTGCTGCAGAAGTGCCTGAGTTACCTCTCTTTAAAACCTCCCTCGGAGGTGAATGTATTATTTTTAATTATTTCTCTGGTTCTTCACTATCTATGAGCTGGATAAAGTCAGGGAAGTCACTAAAGATAGTTTTGTGTTAAAAGTCTCTAGCTTACAGTGTCCCAAACACTGATTTTATGTAAAGTCGAAGAAAATGGACAGTCAGGGATAAACACAGTCAGTAGTATAAATCAAATGACAGCTCTGTGTTTCATGCTCTTTGTTCATATAAATGCTGGATTGGGGAAAGAAAAGAAAAATAGTATTGTGATAAAATTGGTTTAGAACATCTTTCTTGATTAACACTCACATGTAAGTAGCACTTAGGTAAAGTAGCCTCTTGCCCTTTAAAAGCAATGTGCTCTCCTTTAATACACTTATCAGCAGTACTGAAGCACAGTGTGTTTGCTGGAAGCCTTGAAAACAGCCCCAGCTCTGAACTGAATGGCTGCTTTTTTCTCCTCTAGGAGCAGAAGGATTTTCCTTATCCAGGGAAAGAAAGAAGTCTTTTCAGAGAACAAGACTTTGTACCAGGTTCTCTGCCAGGAGTCATGGGGTTTCTGAGTGACCTGGAGAGGCCACATTGCATCGGTAAGCCTAGCAGGCAGTGAGGACTGAGAAGACAGAGCACCTCTCTGCAGCTCCAGGCACTGGCATCCACACTGCCATGCCAGACAAGCTCACCATGTGCAACAGGTTTTTCCCTCAGGGGATACAGCATCCTCCTTTGTTCCGTTCCCACTTCTTCAGTTCACTTGCACCACCTGCTCCAAACATCTCTGACAGTCCCAGTTTAACACCCCTGCCCTAGTAAAGTCCCACTCTGCAGGCAAAAGGAGCAAATCTGAGCTCTCTTCTGAGCCCAACAACACTGCTTATTAATCAGCCAGACAGTTCATGTCTGAGAGACATAAGGGCATTCCTCTCGGGGGGAGAACATGCTGCTTCCAGGGAGATCTCTTCCACCATCTGCCCACATCAAATCTAGGAAACAGGATATTGGAAAGCAAATTTAGCACAGATGTATAACATGTGAAGGTCTGTTGACTTCAGGGTATATTTGTATTGCATTTAGCCTCAGGAATCTAAACCAGAGACTGTCTTTCCTCCCCTCCCCATTGCCCCTCTGATGTAGATGTCAGTAGACATATACTGTGACACCTAATTCAGAATTCAGTATGATCATCAGTGGAGTTGCATTATGTTTTTCCTTTGTTATTTGGTTGTTTGCTTCTGCAAGGAGACAGTTTACATGGTAATCACAAGATAGGCAACCATTATATAAACTGTGTTATTTTCCCAAACTGAACTTCCCAGCCACCTGTGTGACTTGGGAGGGTCACTAAACTCTTCATGCTCAGAAAATGTATATCCTTAACGTATAACTTCTGTCAATTGTGTTTGGAAAACTATTTCTAAATGACTTCTTACTCCATGTTGCAAAAGGCCATAAAATATCAGCCACAGCAATGTCATGCTATCATGGTTGGGCTGTCTCTGAGTTTGATGTACAAAGTGTAGCAGGTCTTATTTAACTAATGCTGGTTTGGAAGAAGAATGAGTAGGAATGCAGTACCTTCCCTCTCTTTGGCCCTCCCTATTCAAGGAGTAAGAAGCCTCCAGCAGACAGTCCCTTCTTAGGCAGTGCTTAAGGAAAGGCTCTAGGGCTGTGCTCGTTTAGTCCACCACATCTGAGTCTGTGCACATTTACCTAGTGCAAATTGTTCCTCTTTAATCTGCCCTTCTCTCAGACAGAGAGATTTTTTAAAAACAAATAAAGGAGAAAATAAGACATTCTTACAAATAAACCTGTTCTGAAGAAGGCAAAAATGCAAACAGCATGTGAAAATGTTAACTGTGTTGTCAGATACACTTCTGGAAGGAGCTCAATATGACAGTGCTAAGTATGGCACAAGCACTTGAATAAAATGTACCATGAAGACTAAATTTAAGCAAATGTGAATGGAAGGGGCTTTTTTTGAAACATCCTGAACATGTTGGGTTTTCATTGGTTAGCACCCACTGAATTAAAATATGTGGAAACTAACTGGGAAATACTGTCTTTCTATTATAGATTAAGCCCCCTTATCCCTGTAATTAAGGAAAGTGCTTTTTCCACTTCAGCAATCCTTCAGCAAAAACAAAGATAGAACTCAATATTCTTGATAGATCTTGGATAAAATGAAGACAGGAAAGAAAACCTTTCAGACTGGTTTTATGGGCTGGAAAGAAACAGGACTGAATATCTTGTCTTATTCAACTCTTAATGGCACATTGTGACCTCTGGCAGAGTCTGCTGAAGTCAATGGAGTTGCACCAGGGATTGGTACCAGAGCTCATGCTCTGAAACTGCCAGTAAATAAAAGGGCAGATCCATCTTTTTTCACTGTTGTATGTTAAACAACTTCTTGTACATGAAAATACAAGAAGGAAGGAATCTTCCTCTTACACATTTTCCTGCAGGTTCCTACAAGCACAGAAATGTTGTGGTTTGGCAGATGTTCAGTGTGGTCTCCCCGAAGAGGAGAGTGAAGGGCTTCAGACCTCCACTGGGC